>NC_043983.1:25753153-26062320 GCF_902150065.1 Myripristis murdjan | reverse complement strand
GTTGGACTGTGTTGCTGCCCTGCACATATGAGAGGGATTAAGCACTTACAGACTGGAGGGTCCTTTGAAGCCAAAGAGGAGCCGCAGGGCTATGCAGAAAAAAAAATCCCCCCAAAACATATGGAGGCTCTAATGAATGCCATTACATCACTTTCCAAATAAATTAGATGTGTAAGGCCTGAGAAAGACTGCTGTTGACTAGTTCAGGTTAACCCAGGGTCGATGCAAGGAGGCCTCAGCCACCTCACTAGGTGCCCCTGTATCACCATGAGGCCTTCCAATACAAGTCAGCTCCCATAAACTGGTTAAAGTCAGATTTTACTGGAGCCTTATATGGCACGCTGTGGTTTATCCAAATTGGACTTACTGCTGAGTTTTCCATTTTGAGTGACCCTTCAATTCACAGCTGTTTACAAAAATGGACCAAGCCTTAATTGCTTAAGGCAACAACAGGTGTGGTTAAAAATACGGGTCATATGGCAGCCTCTGTGTGCTTTACTTTTCATGTCAGTGTGAGTGTGTGTGAGGCAGAACCTTTATTCTGTCAACAGTATGTGACTCAGAATGTATTTCTTTCCCAACTGTTAGGTTAATGGTTATATCAGTCCTTTTATAACCCAGGCTGTGACATGAGTCTGAACCCCTGAGAAACCAGATCATGGTCAGAACACTAAAAGCTCCCATGTCAGAGGAGGCCCTGTCATGTGGAAAGCCCCTTGAACCTTTTTCCTACTGTTAAAGGCTACAGGATACCACATTGTCCCACTTTATGCCCCAATTAAGGGATTTGAGGTAGATTTGGAGACGAGTTCCCATGCCTGCAAGCTGCATCCCTTCAAAGACTCTCTGCTACTAATCCCTTGCTCAGCTGCTTTGCTTGCATTCAACAGGATAATAACCTAGGTGATGATACGTAATAGGCAACATTTTAAGGCCTTTGGACCTTAGCTGGGATTGGGATTGGCAAATGGAACAAAATTTCACTATGTATACCAGCCTTGTAGCCATGTTTTTATCTTTTGCTTTCTTTCTCTCCCCCTCTTCTTTTTTGCTCATCTTCCCTTTTCTCTGTTATAGGCTTTAGACTTTAAGACATAATGCAGTGATAAAAAGTCTGGATGGAGTAACATAAAAAGAAGAAAGAGTTTTTCATCACTTGTGACTCCAGGAAGAGTAGCAGTCTTGAGAATCTCCAACTATGAACCACGGTATCTGAGTAGATCTTTCTGCAAGAAAGAAATACAGCAATGCAAATTGACCTTTACGTCCATAGACAGCCTCAGCCTGACCACACTGGCTTCTGTGGTTGGCCAGAGGTGGAACCATGGTCTTAAGTATGGCAGTCAGATGAATTATTGCGATAACACTGGCATTCAGTTTTCCTAGGCTGTCCTGGTAGCCCAGTGACTCTGTGTGCATACTTTGTATTTATAATGTTGTGGGTTCGAGTCTGGCTCATGGCCTTAATTGCATGTCATCACTTCTGTTCTTCCTATCTAATCGGCTGTTCTTCAAATGTTTTTGGCTAAAAGAAAAACCCTCTCTCTCTCTCTCTCTCTCTCTCTCACTCTCTTTCTCTCTCTATCCCCCCTCTCTGTCTTTTTTTTTTTTTTTTTTTTAAATAAACAAACCCAGTAATGGGGTGATAAAAAGTGCAGTTGTCCTACACTGGCTGGATATTTACCCGGCCACCCATAAGTCTTACTATTGGTCTGGAGGCACCAGATTCCCCAGTGGAGAGGCTGGCACTGATCCAAACCACAGCCCCTCTCCTAGACGGCTAATCTGGAAGTGGTTAAGCTCCTCTGATAACGCATATTTACATTAGCCACTGATTCTCCATAAGCAGTCCTGTGCCTTAAGTGATGTGGATCTGTTTTTGGACCATCCTTCCACAAAAAAGTTAGCTATTAAAAATTAGCATGACCCTAACAATTCCCAATCTTTCCTGTTGTTGCCAGGAAATACATATAATTCTTGCCAATAACAAGACATTTGGAAAATGGCGAGACAACATGATTTAGTTCCAAGAATTAAAAGAATCACAGGGGGCTTAAAAATGTTCTGCGTCCCTCACTTATAAAATACTGTAACCTTTTTACGTACACAGCTTTGCTTGAACACTCAGAGCTGATGTTGCGTAGCTCCTGCCGTTTATAAGAATTGTGAGACTTTTCATGCTCTATCTGGAAAACTATATTTATTACAGTCGATGGTGATACTTCAGTAGAAACTGTTTTAAGAAGGCTGAAGTGAGTATGTAGACAACTAAGTGTGCCTTTGTTTAGATGTAACAAAAATTTAAATTGAGTTATGCTGTCATCAAGGTCAATATTGATACCGGAAATTAATAATAATACTACAGTATAATAATACTACAGTTTTTCTAGAAAGAAATCACTAAATATAGACATGTGATTACTGAAATGCAATGTTAGATTAACAGATCAATATCCATGATATTGTCATAGAATCCAGATGAAGTTGGCTTTATTGCATTTGAAATTAGCCAAGGATTCACATGGCTCTCACAAAGGAATATCTTCCTAGCTCTAGGACTGAATACAACTGCATACATGACTATAAACAATTAATTTCAAGCAGAGAAGAATCGCTGATAGCATAATTGAGAACAATTACCTATGCATAAGCTACTTTTGCTTGGTTTCTTGGTCGCATTTTCGTGAAATTTTGAACAGCAGCAGCTCCCGTCTTCCTTCCTGCTGAACATTAGTCATGCTTTAAAGTCCCTCCTACCAACATGCATGCACATGCACTCAACTTGGATGCTCATAACTGTGACAGAGACACATTCAAAATGATCAGTAGAAACATAACAGAGGTTTTACTTGTCCAGCATAAATGCTGCTCGCTGAGCATCACTTCCGAAGCACCTCATGTCTCATAGTTCTCCCCATTGCTGAAACACACCTCTAATGTTAGTTATGTTTTAGGACTTGCATTATCTAATTCCATTTTTGTCTAGTTTTTGTTCCTCTTTGTTCTTAGTTCTTGTTTTGTCTGGTTGTTTAAGCCATCTTTGACCATGAAGGAACAGGAAATTTGTAACTGTTGGATGTTTTTTTTTTTTTTTTTTTTTTTTTTTCTGCCATTATACTATAAACTATAAGAGCACAGACATTGGAGGATGTCTGTCCTGCATGCGCACCTGCTTGCACATGACATCACTGATACCAATGATTGATTGTCTGATTTATGATGAGTTGATTTTTGCAAAACAGAATACCACCCCAAAGCAACCAGAGAGTCCGGATTTTTTTTTTTCATAGTATACACATATACTCTTTGGGCAAAATTGATTCGTAGGCAACTGGACTTGTATTTGTCTTAGGAACTGATGAAGCCCCTTGGATAAGAGGCGAAACGTCTTCCTAAGACAAATACAAGTCCAGTTGCCCACGAATCAATTTTGCCCAAAGAGAACGATGACCTGGATAAATGAGAATATCCATAGACAGTATACACATATAATAAATACATGTTGGTATATCATGGGAATGAAATGATAAAACTGTTTAAAGAGAAACTTGCCCTCAGCAGCTATATTTATTTTTCACAAAATATTTAATTAAAATCATTAATGGATTATATTTCTAATATATCATTCTCTTACAGTCTCCATTACTTTGTGATGAAATACTTGATATACTTGCTCCTATCCTCTCCCCTGTCCCTTTCTCCTCTCCTCTCTTCTCCTCTCCTCTCCTCTCCTACAGGGTCCAGTAGGCCTGATTGGGATAGCAGGAGTGATAGGAGTTCCCGGTGAGAAGGTAAGGAGTTGTGTTGTTTCCCTTCCATTAGGCTGTCAGTCTGTGTCAGCTTGGGGCCCGTCAGTGGGAGACCCCTGTAATTAGGCGTGTGTTAAACAGTCATGGCCAGAGGCCCCAGAGAACCCAGAACACACGCCTAGACACACACTCAACGCTCTCACATCCACATCAATAACAATATTGTCAAACTCACGAGGCTATTACTGTCTCATATCCCTCCACCACTTTTCTGTAGCAAGCAATTTTAAGGTAAGTAAATGGAAAGATTGCAGTTTAGCTGACAACTGCCCCCTTTGGACAAACTGGCCACTCTTTATAGTTGAAGTAGAGATATTTTTTACTTTTGCATCGATTGCTGCCCGATGAAGGCATATGCTGAAACACAAATAGATGTGCAAGTTTGCAAGAAGTTCTATCAGTCCTAGAACCTTGGTATTTGTATTAAAATAGCACTGGAATTACCTCATTTATGATGTTTCTTAATATATATACTGCTGATACACAATATTTATACTAAATCAAATGCACATCAGTTCACAAACACAAATGAAAAGGGAATGCATCTCAGAGGCATGAGTCATTTGAGTTGCTCATGATGTAACCTAAAGAAGCCTTGGGGTTTTTCCCCATTTTCAGCCCCCGTAGCCCCTCACAGCCAAAATGTTAGCGGTGTTCCTGTCAGTTGACTGAAATGATTTTACTGGCCGTTTGGGTGTTGATTATTGACAGGTCCTTCAAAGAGACACCCCTTTTTGCCCTGCCCTGCCCCCTTTCCCTCCTTCTAGTTCAACCTATTCCCCTTTCCTTTCTATGTTGAAGCCCCTTGTGTGTCAGGACATGTTCTTGTGATGGTAAGCTGTCTGTCAGACCTCTTGCAGCTCCTCCCCCTCCTACAGAAAAAATCCACCTCCTGGTTCAATCTGTCAGCACCAGTCGTACCTTGACAGCCTACAAATTCCTTTCACATTATATATATTTAATCCAATGGCACCCTCTGATTTAGACTCTTTTTTTTCCGATACAGAGCCTTAAAACTATTCTGTTCACTGCAGGTTAGACAAACTACATGGAACAGAAGGGTACTTGTACAGTCATGAACAGTTGAAGGGGGATTAAAACGTCACTGACACAAACGGTTAAAGGGGTTAGAGAGGAGTCTAAGGCAGCTGTACTGCTCACCCAGGGTGACCTTTGGTTTTAACACACCACACAGTGCCACTGACTGGGTTTTAAAGTACCTGTTCGCATTAAAATTTGCTCAACCAGCTGTCACTCTAACCTGTACAGAGCTGCTCTCCAGTTTCACGGCTGTTTTTAAAAGAACCATTTGTGGAGTTTTGTTGGAGTTTGATGTATCAAAGTTCCAGGTCATAGTTTAATGACCTCTCTCTCTTTTTCTCTCTTTCACTCTTACTGTTTGGTTTCCCAGGGTGACCGAGGCCCAGCAGGTCCATTGGGTCCCCCTGGGGAGAAGGGGCCAAGGGTATGTATAACTGTTCAGGACACACAGTAGGGCTCTGCTTTTCGTCTGAGAGTTGGTAGGCCTTAGAGCCATATATCTACACTTTTCTAGAGTTTTTCCCCTGAAATCATTAATGCCACATTAGTCTGCTCATGTTTTGGTGCACTGTTGAGTAGGCTAATGTATCAGGATGACAAATATAAAAACACAGCCACTAAACAGTTTAGGCTGACTTTCTTCAGCAACACACTGAGTTCCTGGAAATTAATGCAGACTCACTAGAGGCCAGAAAAGTTCCAGACTGCTCAGTGTCGCAACTTTTCTAGATACAAGACTGTGATTGATACTGCAAAATTCTCACCAGATCTTCCAAGATAACTTGGTTATCTCTCTGAAATGTTGAGAATTACCATCAAAATCCAACATTTTTTGTCAGTGACTCACACAGAGCAACATGTTTCATCTGTCTGGTTGAGCAAATCTAGTGAGTAGACTGGATATCCCACTGAAAACCCTTTAAATGGAGGTAGATGACTTCCATGTGTGTGAACACAGAACAGCAAATCATCCTGGGTCATAATATCTCTGTAAATGAAGTGGTAAGAGAGCATGTCGTAATATTTCTCAACAACGGCCTGTCTTTAGTGTTAGTGCGCTTCAGTGATGCCTTCAAATGACCTGTGAGCTACAAAGTCTCTTTGCTGGCCCCAAATTCTTAGTCAGGTCTCTATTACTAGCAAGAGGCCTCGTGACAGATTTGTCAGTCTATACCCCAAAAGTTTGATGGAATGAAGAAGCACTAGCACTGTGTATTCTGCAACCGGTCTGGCCAGGTGTAGCAGTACTGGTCTTTGGCTGCTGCTGTGTGAAATTTGATAGAGAGGCTGGCTTGTACCCCTTGCTGTCCCAGTGTCTGTGATTCACGGTGACAGTGAGGGCTCTGGTAGCACAAGGTTTCACTTTATGTTTTGCAGGTTACCAACCACCGCTTTCTCCTCTGGTTTGACTGTTTGCTTCAGTGATGAAACAAGCAAAGAACATTTACCCAATCTCAAAGCTGCTTTAAAACAGTCAAATTAAAACTTGACGGAAATTGTTCAGCATCTAGTTCAGTATGATTACAACAATACAGTTTGGTCACATGAGGAATTAAATAAGCATTGACATTATTGTGCGTAAACTGATATCAAGAAACTACTGACTGCTGAACTCACTGTATTATGTTAAACTATTCCTCAAATCCCTGCATGCTGGCTTAATAAAAGTTTATATGCTTGTATGTTCATAGTAGCTTTATTTGGTAACATCAGACTACTTAGTATCTTGTAAAATCCATTGTGCATCAAAATAATTTTGGCAGTGGTGTGGTCCCCTAGAGAAAAAGTGCAGCGGTCTAGCAAAGCTGCTGCTTTTTACTGTACTGCTGTGCATGTCCAGCAAGGGAAGCTGGCCTGCATCCCTCGCTGGCCCAGGGCCTTGGATTAACTCCATGTCTGTGGCTTTGGGCCCCAGTCCTGACCTAGCTGGCTGGCAGACCGACTAGCAGGCTGACTGATTAGCTGGCTGGATGATTGGATGCCTAATTAGGTGTCTGGCTTGCTGGTTAGCTGGCTGAATAGCAGGCTGACAGAATCATTGCAATTTGCCCACTTTGTGAGGGTGTGTGCGAGCACTGTGACTTATTTAACGGGTGATTGTGAGTTGTTTGAACTGGTTTGTCTTGTAGTGTATCTACTTAAAAGAGAAGGACTTCAGTGTGAAGAACTGGCGGGGGTTTAGCACAGATTACAGGTTTCAAATGAATTTCTTATGAAGTTGTTTTTGCTTAAATATTTTTCACAGACACTGGAATTGTTTCAAAAAAGTTTTCTTGCAACTGCATCAGCCACTTTGTCTTATTTTTGCTGCCTCTGTCATTGTGTTTGTGTTAGCCAGAAGCTTATTACACTGAGATAATGATATGTGAATGGTGCTGTGATGAGAAATTCACCCTTGATGAATTAGAAATACTGTTACACTGCAAAAATGCAAAATCTTACCAAGATTATTTGTCTTATTTCAAGTCAAAAATGTCTTATTACTTGTCAAAATATCTCATTACACTTAAAATAAGACATGATCACCTCAGAAGTGAATTGTTTTTAGACAAATATCTCTTGTTTCAAGTGAAAATTTGCTTGAAACAAGTGAAAATTTGCTTGTTTCATTAGCAAAATTTGTTTCTTGTTTCTAGCTAATTTTCACTTATTTCAAGTGAATTTTCACTTTTTCCACTGGCAAATTTTGCCAATGAAACAAGCAAATTTTCACTTGTGAAAATTGTCTAAAAACAATTTGCTTCTGAGGTGATATTTTGACTAGAAATAAGACGTTTTTGACTTGACATAAGACAAATAATCTTGGTAAGATTTTGCGTTTTTGCAGTGTATCTTTTTCCCTCAAGGCATATGGAGCACAATGTAACTTCACTTATTGGGAAATAAAAGAGAACAGCTTTAACAGGTTTAGTTATTGTAGAAATTCCATCTTTTACTGTATAATCTTGCATTACAAGAGGTGTTTGGAAAATCCTGGAGCGCTAATGCAGGGCAGGTGTTGGACATGGGTATTTATGTAATGGTTACTGCCATGACTAGAGGTGCAGCTGTAAGACAAAGCAACTGTTCGAATTGAAATGGTGAAATGTTGTGCCGTCTAATTTTCTTATCTTGTCTGTTTTTGGTACAAGGGTTATCCAGGCTTGCCAGGAAATGCTGGGGATATTGGCATACAAGGCGCACCTGTAAGTGTCATATTGAATGTCTTAACGTCATTAGCCTTCTCCACACCAACTCTCCCCCCAAATGCCTTTGCAGCTGGGTTTACATGTGTTTTCTGTTCCCTGTGCATTTGGGATAGAAGCACATAAACTTAAGAACTAAATGGAATGAGAGGATTGGATGCATTGACTCTAGTCTTTCCTTCTTAGTGTCTTGGCTAGGTATCATAAACACTTTAATTGAATGATTAAAGTTTCCTCTTAAATCAAGGTAGAAGACCCTGCTCTCAGTTTTTACTGCTGCGAACAGTTAGATTTTAGGGGGCAATTTGGTGTATCAATTTGCCCGTTTCCCATGTTATACTGTAGTCTAGACTACTATGTCTTAACAGGGTGATTGTACATCAGTTCCTGCAGTTCCTTTGTAGTGATCCATTAAGTTAATTTGGTTAGTCTTGGTGTGATTTGAAAGATGTATAGAATAATGCGTAGAGACGTGATTCTTTTCCCTCATTTAGTCTGTATAAATCTGTGAAAATTGAAACTTCCTATCTCATTCTCTCTTTTTTCTCTGTCTGTCTGTCTCTCTCTCTCTCTGACCCAGGGTCCACAGGGACAGAGGGGTAGTCCAGGAATTGCCGGCCCAAAGGGCAGAAGGGTAAGAACTCTCTTTTCTGTCATGGCTCCCTGGCATGTGATGTCTGTAAGCTGAGATGGACTACAGCATCCTAACTAACCATTAAGGCCTGACTCACCAGACCTTTGTTGCTCTGCCTCATATCACCGCTCCCCACACACACAGGTTAAAGAAGTTTAAAGACATGTGTTTTTCCTTCCACTTGGCTCCATGATCTGTGCCAAGATGCATATTCGACTGTTTCATGAGCCCTGTAAAGTGAATCCCACATTTCAGAATTTTATGGCATTTTCAAGCTTGTGAGACACCGTGTGGCAGAGAAGAGAACAACACCTTCAGATGCTGAGGCAGCTTCTGCAAGAACATTAAGGCAGATTTGTCACATCTGTGGCATTTATGCATGCAAGATTCACAACACAATATAAAAATCTTCTCAGAAAACAGCAGATGTAGCATGCTTATTATACAATTTAACACAGTGGTAAACTGAAATAGAATTTTAAGCTCTTTGCAGAATTGGAAGACTTGGAATGTCTTATGTGTTACATCTCCTAGAAACTATAATATAACTCAGTGCTTTTAGGATTAGGGTTAGCTGCTTAACAAAAGGAAGAATTCAAATGCTGTTTTTTAAATTTTTAATTGTCAATAATTAAATAACAGTTATCCAGTGGTGTCTCTATTGTACTGCTATATTTCACCAAGCACAATAATTCTTGCACCATAGCTAAATCAAATGGTTAAACAAGCAGTTATTTTTGGTGAGCACATTAAAATTTAGACTAATCATTATGTGGACACAGGTGTGCATTTATTGGATATTTTACAACAGCTTTGACCAGGACTCTGTTTCATTAAAGTCAATTTATGGCCAACGATTTGTTTTTCCCTGACAGACAGCCAGGTCTAGCTGGTCATTATACGTTACATTAAAGAGGTTGTAATTAATTGGTTAGGTACTCATTTCCCCCTCATGAATCTTTTTACTTTTTCACAAAGTGATGGATTGTGTCCTCTTAACTACTCCTGGCTTGAATCAGCACTTTCTACAGGAGCCTCCTTCCACCTCTCTTGTTTCATTGTGGCTTGGCTGTGTAATCAGATCAGTTATTACTCCTGTGCCAGGCTGCCAAGCAGTGCCAAGGCTAGAGCTCTCCAAACGAACATATGTCTATCTTAGTAGATGCAAGAAAGTGGGGTAGAAACAAGCCATAGAGTGCTCAGACATGTTACACATGGCTTCACTGCAATGCACTACCTCTCTCACTTAATCACTCATCCCTCACTTGTTTCCCTTCATTCTCTCATCACTTATTTTTCTCCTGTTGAACATGTAGCGTTGCCAGGCAAAACACATGGCAGCACTTAGCATGCCACTGCTTGTGTTGTTTACTGTAATCTATACATGTGTCAGTTTGTGGGTTGCATTTCCTGTCTTTCTGAGGCAGTCCATAGTTATATCCAAATCTCTTCTTTAAGAAAGCATATGTGATCCATCTGCATTCTTAAGGCATATACCTCACTGTGGACCAGTGACATTTCTAAAAGCTCACCATTTGAAGCTAAATAACAATTTCCCATATTCACTGTTGTTTTTGGAAGAGCAGTTGGTTATAAACATGCATGCTTTCTCAGCACTTTGGTTTGTCCATAGGGTTAGGATTATTTGGATTAACACTCCCCAGTGTAAGGAATGGGAACAAAGTGAAACTCCTTCACTGTGCCAGTCCTGAGGACAGTCTCTGAGTACTTGTTATTTTAACCCTACGTATCGCTCACTCTTATCACGTAACCCTTGGGGTTATAAAAGCGAATGTGTCCTGGGGCTAAAATATGTGCTGCACACCTGCCCCAGTTGGCACACACCTGCGCTAGTTCCGAAAGATGAGTGCGGTGCACATTCATTGCACACATTGTCGTGGGAAAATGGGAAGTACATTCTCTGAATTTTTATGTCTTTCACCTCTCCTATCTGGCCATCTCTGATTACTCATACCTGAGTGCTTGAAGAAGCCTTGTATGATGATCACTTGTAGTGAAATAGAGGTACATTGCACTTGCTTCAGAAAGGCCTTCTTTGCTTCTTGCATAATAATTTGAATTGTGATTTGTTGGTAAGTGGTTGTTTATTACATTGACCAACCTCTTACACTAAAAGCTCTATGTCTCACATTATTTATTTTTAATGCATCACATACATGTTAGGCAAATTTATCTAAGTGGACAGTACATGTTGATGAAGCTAGTAAATTTATCACAACATGGCCATAGTTTGGATTAATTTCATGACTATTTTGGGCAAACTAATTGAGTGGAACAGACTTAAAAACTGAGAATGATGTTCCAGCAGATTCCAAAATCAGCAAAAATAATTGTTCCAGTGAATGCTGAACTATGAAGTGAAACTACAGGAAGGAACAGGGAGAATGATAAAGCTGGGGCAGAATGCCTGGGAGCTTGGAGGGAGCAGAGGGAGGGAAGTCTAATTGAAAGCCAGAAGCTCAGAGAAAACAGTCTGGCAGCAGATAGAGGGGCCTTCAGAGGTAAAGAGGAGAGGGTGGGGGGGGGGGGGGGGGGGGGGGGGGGGGGGTGAGAGATAGGCTGAGAGGAGAGGGGACACTGAAAGAGAGGGAGGGGGCTGCCTCTGTATTTACAGATCCTAATCCATCTTTCTACCTGTGTGGTGGAGGGAAACCCCAGGGATTTTTATGGGGGTGGCAGCCTGTGACATCAGGCAGAAGAAACACCTAAGGAGATAAAGAAGCTGATAACCCTGCTGGTGGTTTTATTACAACATCACTATCATATGTGTGTCTGAATACCTGCTTATGTTAAATTTACCTCATTCGTCTTTGGAGACACAGATTTTTTTTTTGTTTGTTTGTTTATCTTACAAAGATTATATCAATTGCAATGTGTGTCTCACCTTCTGTCACACAGGGTCCCCAGGGTCCAGATGGCCCACTGGGAGAACTAGGCACTGAGGGCGCCAAGGTAAACATATGCACACACACACACACACACACACACACACACCCTGTGTAAAAAGCTTTCACTGGGTTTACAATGCTGCTATCCCACCAGTAGGTGGGATAGATCCTCAATGTGCATGTGGAGTGGAAGAAACTATGGCACTTTCAGGTGAAAATTTTCCATCCTACTTTATAACAAGGGAATCATTACAATTATTACATCACATTCAGAACATTGCATTTGCTGTGCAATTAATTGCAGCACTTTCTGGGAAAGAGTTTTCTGTTTCCTTGCAAAAATGTGTAATGTTTTTCTTTACAGGGTGAAAGGGGTGACATCGGAAAAAAAGGCGAACCAGGATTCATAGTGAGCAATATTTTCATAAAGCTTTTTTTTTTTTTTTTTTTTTTTTTTTTTTTTAGATTATCAAAATGCTATTTCTGCTGTATCAGAAAGTATTACTGTAGGTGGTACACTGTACAGAAAAAAAGACAAGAAAGGAGGGAGAGCAGGAGATAATGGATGATAAACAACAATGTTTGTGAGCCCCAGTTGAAGTTACAATGTCAGTGTCCAAAGTTAAAATGTCCAAAGTGCTTGCTTGGTGTCTTCATGTGCTGAAGGGTTAATAATGTAAATTGTTTGTGAACGCTTTAGGCCGTCAGGAGATGACAGGGCAGTTTTATCTGTTCCTCTATTTCCCAAAGCCTAGACCGGTCATTGGCTATAAAAACAGAAGGCATCATTGTGCAGTGCCCTAGTCATCACATACCAAAACACACACACACACACACACACATACACACACATAATTGTACACATTACCATAACATCTAATGGCAGCCTCAGGCCTCTGTAAATGCAGGTTTAAAGTGTTGTTAAGATCTGTGAAGGAGCATGGTGGGCCTTTAATCCGTTTTTATTTGCAGTGTGCCTTTGTCTTGAGGGCTTTGTATCAAACTTAATTACTGTAAACTAATACAAGCTTTTAGTGATGGAACCTGAACTACGTCAATAAAGTCATAGCAATATAAAGTTAACACTCCACTGTACTTTAACTGGCACTAATGTGTAGCTCTGTATCAGGGATGAAAACAAAATCCAGCTCTAGGTCGTCACCATTTAGAATGTGTTGTTTTGGATAAATGGATCATTGCAGACAACCTGCATCACCCCATATATACTCTGTTGCTTTACTGAAGGTACCATTATGTCTACAGTTATCAAATACAGCTGAAATGCCAAAAAAAAAAAAAAAAAATAATAATAAAATAAAAAATAAGGTGCTCTTTTACCTGTATTATGGGTGTCATATTGCTATTGTCTCCATTAGCCACGAAGGCTACAAATGCACACAGGTGAGAAATTAAAGGAAAAAACAACATAAAATTTCTTTGTAAGGTGTTTGGCTACCATGAGCCACCAGAACAGCTTGGGTGTACCATGGCATAGATTCTATAAGTCTGAGGATTTCTACTGGAGGGATGGAGTAATAATGTGTCTAATCATAAAGCCAATAGGCATAAAATCAGCAATTATCAGTTCCATTCCAGATTGAAATGTCCAAATATTCAGTGTTGTTTTAATGAGCGGTGCTGATCGAAACTGGATATCTGTCATTCACAACTTGACTTTTCTTGGTGCAGGGCAAGGCTGGCAGTCCAGGAGAGAGAGGCCCTCCTGGGAAACCTGTGAGTATTTACTTTGTAATGTATTTTTTTTTACTCTGCATTACCCTTTGAAAGCTTTAATTATCTTGTTTGGGTGATGGGAGTGAATGTTGTGGCAAGGAATATCACTATGGCTACAACAGACAACACAATAAAATGCTCAGACTTGTAAATTATTTCCACATCTGCTTTTCACCTGTAATGTAAACTGCTTATTACATGAAGGTTTTTGAACCAATAAAGTTGCCCAAGAGGAAGTTGCAGTAGTTAAAAGCAAAGACCTTTATTAACGCTCCTTTTGAAACTTGAGAAATCCCTGTTGGAAATTTTGGTTATTTCAGCAGCAAAGTCATTTCATCTGTAACAAATAGGATATAGATGAAACTAATACAGTTGCACCTGACTACACTGACTAGACTGTTTTGATGCCATGAAAAAAAGACATTTTTGGGGCAATTCAAGTGGTTATTGTCTCCACAGTGTGTATGTTATAGTAAGCATGTCTCATCCATTTACCCCTGAGTCACAAAAGAGGATCATCCCCACTCAGTGTTGGATTCATTCTCACATCTTTGGCTTGTCTCACATTCCACTGACAAATGAGCTGCTTTCCACTCTCTCTAATCATGAATTTGGCGTAATATTTGACAGGTTAGCCTGGTTTGTAATTACTCTTAACTGAGGCACAAACCCACACATGGACACATGCAGGTGTGTCTTCACTTTCAAATATACACATATACAATCACATATATACATGCTCAAACACACCTTGGGCACACAAACATACTCACAGTCCAGGGCTATCAGCGGCATGTCCTGCTAAGTCTCTGAGTGGTCTTTTGCCTAGGTTGAGGTCACAGCACACTTAACACACAGGTCATGGTGTCAGAGGAGAGCAACTGTTTTCAAGTTCTAAGAGTGATTTGCTTTGACCTACTGTCTCTGGTAGAAGTCCTTTCAAGATGTAATTTACATTCTAGATGTGACGTTTTACTAATGATGCTGTGCAGGAGGAATGAATATGCCTCCTTAGTTCTTACGCTCTATGACAAACTGGACCGCTGTGATGAACTTATCTGCTGAAAATGTTGTAGTGAATGCCCTGCTGCAGTGGGGAGCAGCATTTTCCTTTACAGCCTCTGGACTCATAGCGCCATCTTGTGACTGGTTTGGAAAAAAAAAAAAAAAAAAAAAAAAACTTCATTCAAAGCAGCTGTCATGACTTATGACCTACTCTGTCCCTGTTCAATATCATTAAAACTATTCACAAGTGATTAAGTGATTCAAGTCTTGATGGATTCATGAGTACACAAATGATGTCGGTCCTTTCTTGATTGTATTATTATGAGATGTCATTATTAACCATTATTGGTTTCTCTGGTTGATATAGTTACTGTATTGACTAGAAACACTGACTTAAATTTTTTCTCTAAAGTGTAAGTTTAAATTAATCTCAGCTCCGTCACATGTGGGCTATGACATCATTTAGTTAATTTCCTTTTCTGTTTTTCCCACAATGTTATTAACACAGCCTTACTCCTCTATGCCTGCATACAATCAAACTTTAGGTAAGCGTAAGCGGAAAAATCTTTACGCCTTAGCTGCCAAATTACAAATAACCCACAATCAAAATTGCTGTGCAAATGGTTGTTTGTCTGACTTTCATTTTTCTTTATTCTGTGTTGTAAGTTGTGTTGTAGTGTTTTACAGTAGTGGTTGTAGATTAATTTCTTCTGCACCTGATACTTGATGTCGCTGGAATTTGCTTCTGTCTCATCCACTTGTAGCACATTAATTATCACACTTGGCTCTACCAGCTGTTTCTTTACCCTCCAGATCTGTTTCCTCTGAATTGCCTTGCTTTAGCTGACAGAAGCACCGGGAAAATAAGAAAAATTGCCATGCAAACGTAATGTCTTATTATGTAAATATTAGAGTAGTCGCTGTCTCTAGCAAAAATTGCCTTGTCTAAACTTGGCAGCACAATTCTTGGGCTGTATCCAAGAGATCTGATATTACAGGAAAGCCGATCCCCTGGGCTACATCAAAGCCTTTCTGCACTGAATCTGCAGGCTGTATCATAAGATTACACTCACTCATCATCTAACTTGTTTTTGTGGTTAAATCAGTAATGATGATGATAATAATGATGAGATGAGAACCTTTGCCAAGACTAACTTTTTGCAGTGCTTTCCTTTCGCAGTAACAAATTAATGAACCAAGCTAACCTGAACTCACGGTGATGTGTGTGTTTTCAGGGTAAACCGGGTAATCCAGGAAGCACTGGTGAGAGGGGACCCGAGGGTGAACCAGTAAGTACACCGACTCCCAACTGTTTGTGATGACACTGTTGTTTCAGGAAACGCTGACAGACAACACATTGTGAACACCACCCCGTCTGGAACCTATAATGACTGCGGGGGATCACACACATAGCTGAATTAGTGCTTGCAAAGATGAGCCTCACAGACAGATCATTAATCAGGGTTCATGCTGGGTCTCATGCCTTTGAGGAAGACACTGTTGGGGTTGGAATTGTTTTTTATCTTCCACTCGAAACGATTCACAAGCGCCGATGTTACACGTCACCAGTAAATCAGCTGTTTGAAAGATTTTGGAGGGAAGGGGGGAGAACAGGGTTATTGATGTGAATGACTCATTTTCCAGACGTTGATGCAAACAAGAGCTTTCTTTGTGTCTCGCCTTTCTCTTTATCCATCTATTTTCCTGTTAGATTTGTCTTTTTTCTTTTCTCCCTCTGTCCTTCTCTTTCTTTCACGCATCCACATCTTAAAACTCCATGCCTCATGGCTCCCCACATGGATTGGCCTTCAAGTTCACAATTTTCCTGGAAAATCATGAACTCCTCAGGAACATCAAGAATGACAGATAATCGGATGCAAATATTTATTTGGTTAAGAGAATTCAATAAGGCCAGAAGCAAGGTTCATATTATGGCTGTCATCTTGTTTTTGTCTGATCTTTAACATGAGTCCTGGCTTTTATGCCTCACAGTTGTGTTCATTTCTAGATATTTACACTTTGCTATACTGTGTTTTTATAAGAGGCTAGAGTTATGCATCATGTCTGTGTTGGCATTCCTTCACATGGTGTAAATGAAATTTTCAAAAATGATTGTTCTCCCAATGACCTTTCAATGGTTGTTAATCTTACAGGGACCCAAAGGACCTCCTGGAGAAGCAGGACCTGATGGAGAGCAAGGACATGAGGTATTTTACCTGTTCTATTCAATTGTGGTGATGACCTTACATATTAATGTATATTAAGGACTGGTTCACCCCTGTTCCTCTGTTTCTGTTCTTCTCAGGGTGCACCTGGTGCAGAGGGAGAAGTTGGTGCCATTGGAGAGCCGGGGTTAAAGGTCAGTGGTGCTCCTCCATCTCTACTGCCATCACAGTTGTCCTCTCCCTTCACCTCAGAAAACATCGGCCTTTTGCATCTTCCTCCAGCACCATCCTCCTTTAGTGTGAAACCTGTGAACTTGCTCAGTAAATTTGTACTTAGACATGACTTCAGCCTGGGGTGAGAAAACAACTGATTGTCAATGTCTGGCACAGCCCCCGGTTCAACCACTGATGGAATGTGTGTGTGAGAGAGAATGTATGTGCTCTGACCTCCTGAGCAGCCTTGTGTTGTTCTGTATGCCCCTGCAGGGTGATGTCGGGCCTCCAGGAGCAGAAGGCGAGCAGGGACAGCTGGGAATGAGAGTGAGTGGCTCCAAACAACACGCTAATCCCTTTCTTGCTTGTGTTTGGGCGAGTCCAAGCCAGCCGTATATTTACTGTCCTCTCATTTTAACGAGAATATGTGACCCCACTTGTCTGGAGAAGAGCGATGGAATTGTTTTTGTCTGATGGACTATATCAATAACCTTCAGTGCTGCTTGGGCCTTGAGTCTTTCTGTGCCGCACACAGCAATATAACAGATAGAGTGAGCATTCCTATTCGGATTCTTTGACAAACTAGTTCAAACAAAACAACTTCAGGACATCTCTCACCCTCTCATGTTAATGTAGTAACTTGTATGGAGGAGAACACGTTTAAAGAGATTAATAAATTCAAATACATCACAAAAATGTGACGGAACTTGTCATGGGACCAAAAAATGAATCACTATGTTAGCTGCATTTATTCTACTTTAGTGAGCACAAATGAGATGGCTTGCACATCATAATTTCACAAGCGCTCCTTCTAAATAATTTTATGTTCTTTGTAATGACAACATTTTTAAATTGTTTACATTCTAGTAAGCCAATGCTGTTGCTAGAAAGATTTGAGAAATAAACATAATTCTGCACAGTTAGACTTTGTTGTCACCAAGCTTTTATTTATCACATGGTATTGTGGTTGTGTTGAATTGTGAACCCCATATGGCAGATCGAATTGTACTGTGAGAAAAGAATATAGTCTCATCCCTAGAGATTAGAGGATTTCTTGGGACGTGTCCCTTTACGCCCTTCTTTTCCCTATAATTCTTTGGTCTTGTCTGACTCTTAGGAAAGCCCAGAGATGTTGCATGGACAAAAAGACCTCTGTGCATCTGGGCTCACACATGATATTACTAACAGTCTGGCCACTTCTCTGTACATTCTCCTCAACACAGATGTTTCAAGGACAGGCACTTTTTCAGCTTATTAGTCTTTGAAAACGTGATATTGGTGGGTATTGTTCAGTTAATCCCATCAGTATCCATTTAGCAAAGGAAAACACAACACTTCAAGGCTCTTCTGTTCTGTGGCACACATGTTTCGGGTTATATGGCCCATGGCTTTGAGTTAACAAATAAATCATCTCCACACACTATACATGTTAAACCAAATTTATGCTGATGGGAACCACACAATTAAATTATGGAGGTAATCACCATCCCTGAGTGGACATTTGGCCACTTCAGTCAGGGCAGTAGACTCACTCCCTGTCTCATCTTCGAATGCCCCCTTTTCCACAATCAGTGCTATTTGCCATTTAGCAGCATTCTCCTCTACTTCAAACAAGCTATTATCTTAAAGAAGTAAAAATGATGATCAATTACTGTAGTTCTGACCTTTACATTCTTTTAGTAATCTGTGATCTAGGAAATAAAGCATAATCTACTGATATAAGTCATTCTGGATGAGATACTGCATGCCTAAAATATAAATTAAAAATGTTTGGGACACACTGGTTCTAATGCCGAAAAATCTATCATTTCTCCTCATTTAATTTTTGTGTTTGTGAGTTTCTGTTGGACCAAGAAAATTCATTCAAAATGCATTGTAAAATGACAAAATCACCAAAGTCTCAACAAGAAGATAAATGAGCAAATCTTCAACTACAGAATACCTGACACTCTGTCATGGCAGAGCAGTATTAGGGTTGTGATGATTATATTGCTATACCAAGAGCAGAGAGGTTTTGTCTCACATGCTTTTGTGTTTGTAGGGTCCTCCTGGTCCCCCTGGTGAAGACGGCCCTCAAGGGAAGGATGGACCCAAGGTAAACCCTTGAAGGTCTTTTTGTGTTTTGTTCAGCATAACCCATATCACAACAGTAGTTATAAGCTCTTATGGCCTTTGTTTGGATAATGCACTTGTCTACTCATCCATGGACACTGGATGGTCAAGGGTTAATTTTAATGGTACAGCTACTGTGCTCAAATGAAAGCCTATGTGATGTTATGTCTACCACCTTATATGAGCCATAGGTAGTCTGGCCTGATGACCTCTCTTTATTTGCAATATGAAACCTATCATGACCTGAACTCTCTCACCCTGTCTGTGTTTTTCTTTGACTATCTCTCTCTCTCTCTCTCTCTCTCTCTCTCTCTCTCTCTCTCTCTCTCTCCCCCCCCCCCCCCCCCCCCCCCCCCCCCCCCTCACACTCACTCTCTCCCTCTTTCTCCCAGGGTGAACCTGGTGATCGTGGGCCCATGGGAGAGCCTGGGGACAGAGGGTCAGAAGGAGACCCTGGATTCCCAGGACCACCTGGTGAGCCAGGGAAGCAGGGTTTTCGTGTAAGTTTATTTTATTTATTTGTTTTTTTGCTTGTTTGTGTGTTTGTTTTTAAACCTTTTCTAAACCAGACACACCAGCTCAGTTCAATAATCTCCATTGAACAGAGGGCAGTGAAAACAAATTGTTGCTTATATTGACAGTCTGGTGGGCACAGATGAGATATCTTTCTAAACAACTTAAGTAGACAGTAAAGTTAGGTAGAGGGTCAGGAGAGTTCAGCTCATTGCAGAACTGGCTTGACAGGTTTCTTTCAGTGGCTATTTATGGGAGAGCCGTCAAGGTATTGATAAATCACCAGGCTGCTTTTCTCTGACACACCGGGAAATTCATCACACCTTGAAAATTTTAAATAGCTGCCTGCAACTGAACAGATAAAGCTGAAACTGTTTTTTAGGGAGATAATGCCCATGTGTCCCAGTAGGGGTCAGTCTTCTCTTCAGCAAAGTCTTGTGGCCATTTTGGCACGCAGCACAGAGAAAAATTAGATAAACTTTATGAATGACATTGTGGAATAGGAGCAACACAGAGCTGATACAGTTACCAATTGGTATCATCTGAAAAATGCAGTATCAGGACCCTCAGGGTGGTGATCAAAGCATTCTTAAGCAGATGTAAATTGACAACACAATGAACAACAGGAAACAAAAACACACTTCAGTCTGATTAAGTATTTCCTGGCAGCAAGATGTTGTTAATTAAAAAGCAAAGATGAGATAAATTGCACTTGGTTGATCTTTATAGTTCCACAGAAAGTTCTCCTTTGTGTTGTGTGTCACTGCCTTCATTGATAAAAAATGTGTTCATTGTGTGTGGTCATCATATAATGAGTCTTATGTTACAGGGGCCAGAGGGAAAACCGGGGCTGCCAGGGAACCGAGGACGCCACGGCAAGAAGGTAAGAGCTTTGTTCGCCAGCATTTGGCATTGTCTGAAACAATATGTTTTTCTGCAGTAAAACAACAGGAAGAAGAAGGACACAATCCAAGGCCCTTCAGCATTCATGTGGTTCCAGATGACCACTAAGTCATCTCTTTTCATTTGTCTGATCCATTTTCCAGGTCAACTGTTATAACGCTGACCAAGTTTGGCGGAAGTTTGGAAGAGATAAACAAGCCTCTTGAACCAGCACTTTAGAAAGCTTGCTCACTTTGTGGCTGTCCTGCTAAGCCTCTCTTCTTTTCCTTTCATGTCTGAATATAAACACTTCAGCTGGTCAAGCCCAGTGATGGTCCACTGATGGCCAAATGTCTACAAACACTGTTGTGACCTTATTCAGTTTATGCACATCTCCAGCAGCCTGTTAACACCGAGTTTACTGCTATATTATTTCAGTAAATATTTTCCTTCCTCTAACCTCTTTTTTTTTTTTTATTATCAAGAACAACATTTCCCCTGTGATTTGTGTGTGTGTGTGTGTGTGTGTGTGTGTGTGTGTGTGTGTGTGTGAAGATTTGCAAAATACTCTTTTTGTTTGCTCCCCTTTAAGGAGAGTTCAGAGGTCATGGCCAGCTCAAGATCAGCAGCCCTGGAGCTGGAAGGCATTCAGGATACCTCAACAGCATGGATGATTGCTATCATGGAGGCTTGAACCCAGACAGTCTGCTTGAAAGATGGGCTCCTCCCCGCAGATTTGCTCTCACTATTGCTATTTTTTGACCTGACCCTGACCCTCTGTCTCCTTCCAGGGAGAAAGAGGCCCTCCAGGTCTCGCTGGTGAGATTGGATCAGCAGGAGACATTGGCCAGCCAGGCGAGCCGGGATTGAAAGGTGCCAGGGGAACCAGAGGCCCACCAGTCAGTCCCCACTCCTCCTTTTTTCACCTCACTCAGATCTCTTACAGAAATTATATAATGATATGATACATGATAACTGATATAATGGGAGAAAAGTTTCTATCAGTATTCAAAAGCAACCATCTGCTTGGGAGTAAAAACCATTGTTTCAGTTCTATCAATTCAGTATTTACTATTAGCAGCATTTTCCCATGTTCTGAAAAGGTGAATTATTGGCATCCAGTAGGCTGTCACACATGATGTATCTGTCATATAGGCTGTGCTTGGAGGATATGCCCTATGCTGTGATAGAGAATATTGCATTATCACTCAGAAATCCCATTGTATATACAGGAGGCAATTCTTTAGTTGATTTGATTCTCATGGAGCATAATTAATAGAGTGTAGGTGCAATGTACGTGCATCTTAAATCATATTAAGACATCTCAGTCCTGTCAAATTGCTAATAATGAACCTGAAGTCATACAATATTGTATCAAGTTTGCCTGTTGCTACAGTTTGGCATGTGCTCTTTGAGCTTTATAATTGGTGAGTCTTATTGAAAACCTCAAAATTGTTTTGTCTTCTATACAAATGTCCTGTTTGGGAGTTCATGCACTGTACATTACCATGCCTTATTTATTTGTTTGTTTTTTTAAATCTGCTGTAATAAGCCATGGATGGATTACCGTCTTAGTGTTATTCAGAGGTAATTTGTTAATTAATCTCTACAATCACAGAATTATTTGTAAAAACTAATCTCCCTCTCTTGTAAATTACAACTTGCAGGTTTCTAATCAGGTGATGTTAGGGCAAACCTAATCAGATTTTGGCATGAGTAATAAAGTCTAACTTCAGAGCTTCAAATGACCTTTTTTTCTAGATCTGAAAAAGAAAGAAAAAAGACATGCCTGCAAGAAGATAAATCTTTTTGCAGCAGAGGTGCTCAGCTATCGTGTTTTGATAGCTTGGAAGAAAAAAATGTATACATCATTAAAATGACATGTTTAGATATATTTAATTTAGGTAATTTTATTTGAATCAGAGTACAATACCAACACAAATAGCTGATTCACAGTATATTGTGTATGTTTTCTACATCACCTCCAGGGTCAGCCTGGTGTTATGGGGCCTGAGGGACAACCAGGACTGATGGGATACACAGTGAGTTCATCCTACCTGTAATTTTATGACAGCCTGTGTACACAAGAGTTCACACATATGCATGTGCACAAACGTACATAATATGGGTTGTTTCCAAACAGAACATGTTTTCTCAGCAGAGTCATCTCCAGAGGTTTTGTCTTCTGATTTGCCCTTACAGTACACATACCACTGTAATAAACTCCTCAGAAGTTACATGCATTAAGTACTCAAAAAATGCCAGCAACCTTACTTCGTTTCAAGCTATTAGACATTTGATCTTGAAAAATCAACTGATATTTCACTCAGAACTGCATTTCCTTTTAGTCTTGCTAAGCTGATCCACCTGCCCTTCCTCATTCTGAACATTTTTGCATTGGCTTTGAACCTTGACTCAGAGGGAATTAGTGTGTGATCTTACCCTTTAATAAGCCAGGTTTTCCTGCTACCTGGATAGTCTCTTTAATCAGAACATAAAACTAAATTTTACATGGCCTATCAGTGCTGCTAAGCAAACCTGGCCAGAGAAGAGAGGAGAAAATAATCAGAGGGTGGACATTGTCTCTGGGCAGATCCTCAGTCAGGTCAACTCCAGCATCACTGTGTTAAAGTTACATAACATGAGCAGGGCACCTCAAGTTCACTTTGTCCCTTTTTGTGAATGTGTGTGTATGAACATTCTTAAACTGGCTCACACTCCACCCAGGTTGTTGAGTGATTTCTCAGGCTGTGCCAAATCCAAGTGATGAATTGTATGAGCTCTTCCCTTGCAAGGAGGTGTGTTTATATTAAATGCTTTTGATTAATTCGATGCTGGCAACCTTTACAGTAGAGGTTGTGGCCCCCAGAGGAACATGCACTTGCCAGTATAATGGTTTAGTTCAGTAAAATAATCAAAGTCCTCTTTTTTTAGGGTCACCCTGGCAAGCCAGGGCCCATTGGACCACCAGGGCCTAAAGGTGAAAAGGTAATATGAGCTCTGGAATGTGTTTGGCCTCCTGCATACACTACCATGTTTTTTCAGTCCTCTCAAAATATACATCAGTTGGTGTTTGAGCAGCGCTTATTTCAATATCTGGATTTCTGCTAATGCTTAAATTTACTGAAAAAGCATATTCTTGATTAATATCACAGGTTACAAAATTATATGTGTGTGTGTGTGTGTGTGTGTGTGTGTGTGCGTGCGTGCGTGCGTGCGTGCGTGCGTGCGTGCGTGCGTGCGTGCGTGCGTGCGTGTGTGTGTGTTTCTGTGTGTTTCTGTGTTCCAGGGTTACCCAGGAGAGGACAATAAGACCCCAGGACCAGCCGGGCCCTTAGGTGAACCAGTAGGTCTTGCTTTCCTTCAGACTCTCCCTCCTGCTCCCCTACACTCTCCTGTCTGTTTGATTCAGGCCTGCGAACCCTGGCATTATGGCCTGGACAAAACAGTGCAACTTTCATTGCAACCTGCACTGTGGAAGCCTATGTAACTTTAGCATACAGTATGCATCCTGAATCGCTGTGATGATGGAATACATTTTTATGGTTACATTTTTCTAGCCAGATCACAACTCACATGTGTACATGGCCTCATTGTGAATTTATACACAGTATTACTGCATTTGACAGGGGGCAAGAGGGCTGGTTAGTGCAGTTAGTCACCTCAAGTTACCTCGAGGATTCTGTCTATTCCTTTTTTGGCCAAGAAAACAAAGGCCTTAGACTAATATTAAAAGAGGATCAGGGTATATCAAAGAGTCTTAGCAGCGTGGGAAAGCTTACAGTTATACTGTCCTGACTCTTATGCATTTTGGAGACATTTCCCAGCACTGGATTGGTATACTGAGTGCACTGTGCATAGCATCAACAGTCGAGGGTCCTGGACTTCCACACTGGTATAGATAGCAACCTACAGTACAAGAGAGAGTAGTATTGGATTATCAAGTTGGCACAGTGTTGGAGCACATAGCATGAGCAATACAATGGTACTCTCTGTCTCGTTGCAACCCTGGAAAAGCTTGGAAATTGGGGTCAAGGTGGAATTACATCTTTCTATTAGACTCATAGGTCACCTCTGTAGGAGTTGTTTCACATTTGCTGCCATGTGAAGTGAACTCTGTTTTAAAGTGGCTGCCCAGCTCATCACATACTTTGTGGATGTATGTGTGGCCATCTGTGTATGTTTATGTGCTTGTTTGTGTGTGTGTGTGTGTGTGTGTCTGCACAGGGTCCTCCAGGCGAGCGAGGAGAGCGTGGAGAGCCTGGTGATGAGGGATATCAGGTAGACAAAACCACTAATCCAACATCAAACATATCACACAGTCACTCCTCATTGTACTTGTCTGCTTTGTTGTTTCCGACATTTTTCCGCTCTTTTAGTGTTCTATTGAAATGTTGCTCAGCTGAGATAAGAGGAGACCACACATGTAGTAGAGGAGGGAGGCAGCACACAGGATTACCAAATTCCCAGTAATAAGGCTCAGGGGAAATTTGTTGTTTTGTCGTTGCATGTCTTGAAGACACTTGATGCTTAAATATCCAAAAGTACACACACACACACATGCATACTCACACACACACACACACACACACACATGCATACTCACACACACACACACACACACACACACACACACACACACACACACACACACACACACACACAGATGCATACTCACACACGCGTGCACACGCACACACACACACACACACACACACACACACACACACACACACACACCATAATTCAAACTACAAGTAACTTGGTTAATAGCACACTCTAAGACTGGATGTGAAAGGCTCCAGTTGTAGTGGTCTTGGGCATTTACAAAGTTACTGAACATGCAAATCATGTCTAAATGTTACTTTATTTTGATGAGTTAACATAGCTAGCTAGTAAGTTCTGGGTAGGTAACATTAAATGAAAATTACAAATGAATAAATAAGTAATTTAAGAGCTTATCATTGACCCCCAATAATGGCAGTATCCCTCCCCCAAGCATATTTTTTTTTTTTTTCTGAATCTGGCTGTAAGTGGCTGATGGCTGTAAAAAAAAAAAAAAAAATCAGCGGTGGGCAACCGTTCTCAGCTTATTGACTTCAATGATTTCCTGTGACTTGTTAGTGTTTTTTCTTACCATGTAGTTGCACAGTCAGAATCAGAAACACACATGCAATAAAATATTTATACATCTAAGTGTCAAATATGATAAGCACAGCTGGAATGCTATCTAGAATGGCACGCTCTCAAGACCTCAGCTTGGAGTGTTGCAATATATATGTATTGACTCTAACCATGATATTTAAAAAATAAAATATTAACATTAACACAATATTAATATTTTGAGTGTAATTCATTTGCCAAGAGACAAAACTTACAATAAGCAAATTTAAAGATGAGTTTGACTGATAGCATGTGTGTGTGTGTGTGTGTGTGTGTGTGTGTGTGTGTGTGTGTGTACAGTATGTATATTTATTTATTTTATTATTAGTTGTATTTATTTATTCTTTCATTCAAATTTTCTATGGATACTGCATATCGTGACAGCCCTCTTAAGCATGCTTTTCCAATGCTACATGACTGCTCAAAGTTGGATTATTAAATACTTTCATCCCGGAAATCGCATTAAACATTTAGCTTCTCATACTGGGGCCAAAACTGATGAAAACATGTCACAGTTGTAAGTACAGTCATGTGGAGAGGAACTAGAGATAAGCCTTGACCCATTTTCAGGCCCAACCCAGATTTTAAGAAACCAAGGTTCAAAGTCATAGAAGCTAATCTTTATTTTGGCGGTTGTTTGTTATTCCCTGGGCTCTATTAAAGACTCCTAACAGGTCACACTTGGCTTTCCTCCCCTGCTGGGTGCTGAATTTATAGACCCCATTCAGTCAGAACCACCTGTGGCCCTTCTTAATAAAATACATACCTAGAAGCTTGGTCTGGAAACTACTGTATTTTATTTCGATACTGTAGTCATGCAGTGGGGCTGTTACCTGTAACCGTATGAGCTGCCCTTTCCCTTTATGAGGAAATGGCACTTACAAAAATTCACATAAGCTCTTCATGGCCTTGGCCAGCACGTTCAGTATTTGTTAACCACTGTCTTCCAAATCTGCAGTGGGAACTAAGACTCTAATCGTTGTTGGCAAACTGTTGTTCCATTGGCAAAGGATGGAAAAATGACATTGTGCACTCGTTAAATCTTTTCTCAACTTTAGCAAATCAGCTTTAATAATGTTATAAGAACATTTATGCCCAAAATTCACCTGGGCGCCGACATAAACCTTTTTATAGTTTTTTCCTAATAATTCTTAATGGAAATGTACAATTTTAGCCATCACAATACATGTACAGTATTCAGTATACACACGATGGTGGAAACAACACTAAAACATCTCACTCAAGTAGAAGCACTGCTACTTTGATGATATTTTACTGACACAGAAATAAAAATAAGAGTAATGGTTATAAAAATCTTCTTCAGTGAAAGCATAAACTGTCATTCAAAATATATTAAGCAAACATTATTGAATTGCTTTTCTGGTCGATGTGCCCTTTTCCAAAGATGAGAGTTCAGACTTAAACAGCTTCGCCAACTGTCATTTTACAGTTGTCTGGTTCTTAGTCTGATCTGACAAGATTTGTGCCCCGTAACGGAATTTATTTAAAATGTCATGATTTACAAAAATTCAATGCAAAATTACTATTTAAAAACTGCATTAGATAACATAGTCTTACTTTAGAAATGTATGTTTGACCTGAAGTGTGTGTTTCAGGGTCATATTGGCATCACTGGACCTCGTGGAGCTGTTGGGCAGCAAGGCCCACCTGTAAGTCAATAAAACTCTTTTGTCCTTTATTACTACTGACAACTCGTTAACACTGATTTTGACGTTTTTTCTTTTATTTTTTCACGTGAACTCAGTGTTTTAGGTGCCCCTTTGGTAGTACTTTGGGTGCTTAGTTAGGTTAAATATGAAACCGCTCAGAATCCATCGTATAACTTCGAAATTTGTCATAAGAGATGATGATTACTTTCTTAAAAAATGAATGACTTATAACAGTAGTATTTCCTTTATTCATTGCAATATGAATCCATCATAAATCTGAGTACAATTGTGTGTGTTTTCTTGTGTTTCTCAGGGAATGCCAGGGCTGGCAGGAGAGCCAGGTCCAAAGGGAGAGAGGGGAGCTCCGGTGAGTCTATGCCTCATTGAATGTGAATTTCCAGAGTGGGTGTATCAGACTGCACATCTATACACCAAAGGACAGAGTGAATAGTTTGTTGAGTCATGAAAATCTGTCTTTTCCATGCCAATAAGTTGGATGTTTTCTGCATCAAAATGCCTCTTCTGCCAGCCCGATCTGTTTGCACTTGACAGACGCTGAATAAAGCCAATAAATGTGTTAACACAGGCTTATCCAGTCATTGCAAGCTGGATTTGGTTTGGTTGGGCTTATACCCGACGCTCAGGGTGAAGAAAAATCCCTCTGTCACCTTAGCCGCCAGATTGAAAGACCAACCACAGACATTTGGCCAAAGCATATTTTTTCTTTAATTCCAGTCCCCAGATGAACATGCCAGTGCAAAGACTTTATACTTTTTATTGTTTAGGCCGGCTCCTGTGCATGATTTTTTTAATCTTCTCAGCCATAGTGAAATATCATGAAAGGAGGACAAAATAATATGCTTTACCTCATAAAATCAGACTGGAACCAGGTGGTTGGGAGGGGCTTTGAATCAGAGGGAGTTTTGTGGAATGCAAGCAGGAAACTTCAACATGTTTTCATGACCACCCAGAATGCAAAATTCCACGTGTGTTGCTTGACCTTTTTATATGCCAGTTTTATCATTATCATTATCATCACACTCTGTGTTTTTGTACTTTGATGTGCAAATTCATCATTGCATGCACCTTCACCATGGAATCCGTAGAGCTGGCATCAACACAGATGTCTTTTGGGAAAAGACGCTGTCCTGAACTGAGAAGTTTTGCTCTCTCAGCTGCTCTTAGGCTACAGCTAGTTTTTGATACTCTTTGGCATTGTTCAGACTGCCAGAATGACAGAAGTGCCTCAGAGTGGTTGAGCAGCATCCATGCTGTTACTAACTGCTAACTGCATCACCAGTGTATGTAGTTACTCACACATATGTCGTTACAACAGAAACCCATGCAGATAGGTTGGCCATGGCTGGACACTGAAATCAGATCTGATCACGTGAAAATAACAGTATGAATAGTCTGTCTTAAAGATCTTGAGAAACAAATCTATTTGCCTGCAGTCTAAAAAGGCCTTTGACTTGTCACCTTCTCATAGGCTTTCTTATTACATAACTTTCCATAGCACAAACAACCTCGTGCAAACCTCGATCAGATACCATGGACTTGCCTCAACATGTCAAACGGTGTGTTCGCATAACCAATTAGAAAAGAGATGCCTTGTACAAATCCTATGGAAGTATTTCAATTAATTTGTTTGTTTTGGCTCAGAGTTCACACTGTACATGATCAATGTCTTCATATGTAACATACAAAGCAATTTATTTAGAAACATCTCTAATGGAGTGAACAGTCTGCCAGGATGCATCAGGAAATGTTTGATTTTATGTCTGTTTAAGATTAAAGGCTTTGGTAAATCATACTTAGAAAGATATATCAGAGTGTGTATGGTGCTTTGGGGAATAGAACTTGAATGTGCAGTGCATACTTGTGTCAGGGCCTTGGTCAATACTTTATCCTGACTGACTGCACTATATATTTTTTTTCTGAAAGAAAAAGAAAAAGCGAAAGTAGTGAAGGGATAGCATCACAAGATAAACAGATTTTTTAACATTTTGCAAGTGGCCATGTAATGTAAGTACAGTAATATTGCGTGCTATTGTAAATGTAATGCACTTGGTGAATTTCCCTGCCCTTGTGTTATGCATTACTGTAAATCTCCATAAGCACTCATTGTGTTTTAACCCAACATTTTCACACAACATTTTCAGGTGTTAAATATACAGTACACATCTGTGTATATTTCTTTGACAGTGTCTGCGCTGTGTAAAATGTAGAAAGAGCCTTCAAATGGGGTTCTTCATAAGACTCATGTTAGGCATGGTCTCTCTAAAATTTCCGCTTCATATTGGGGGAACTGAGATATGTAACCTCAGGTGTTTTTGTGAATACCTGTGTATGTTTTCTTCCCTGCATGTGTGTATTTACCCAGGGCTCAGTGGGGAAGAAAGGAGCTACTGGGCTGAGTGGAGCACCTGGTGTTGAAGTGAGTATCACATCACCTCAGTGCAACAATGACAATTCAGTGGGGGGGCTTCTTTACTGTGAATAGGAATGTGACAGTGATGCGGCTGAGTGTGGAGCATAGTTAACTACTATATCACCAAAGGCCTGTTTTTTTGCTTTTTTGCTATAAGGAAAACTTATCACTCCCCCAACTCAAAGTAATGTACACAAATGAGAACAAAAAGCCAGAAAGGTCAATATCAAGCTCTATTTTACATAAAAAATCACTGTCATGCCTAGTTGTGCTAAAACTACTCATTGTGTAAACCTGATTAACAAGGGCACATCACTATCTTGATAAGATTCCCTTAAAATAACAGTGAAAACTGTGCCACTGACTTCAGACCTGTTTTTTATCACTTTCAACTGCCTCAAGACAGCATTGTGCCAACAGTGCACCCGATCACACATCATTTTATGGCCAACGCACCCAAGGGTGCACAGATAGGCACAAATGCATTTGCTATTTCCACAATGTGGGCACTGGATGGAAAAATGCCAACTGTGCTGGCTGGAAACTAGCAAAGACACTTGCGTTGTGCTTGGCACCACATTGTGCCTGGTGTAAGATAGGGCCTCTAGAGCGAAAAATGAGGCCACCGAAGGGTGGGGAAATTTTTGTGGGCTATAGAGTTGCTGGACACATCAAACTTTAAAAAAAATGAATAGGTGAACATTTTGAGGAAAGAAATCAAACACTTATAATTTTCAGCAAATGATCAAAAAGTATTCAACTGATGCTGTGGCCAGCTTTAGTTGCAAGCTTAAAGAAAATCTTACTCCCCTGTGATTTTACAACAAAGAGCTACAGTAGGTAGCCCATCTGTCAGTGTCAGTCAGGAACAGACCTGTCTCAAATAGTACTTGGACCTAATTCCTACTGTTATTTTATCCTGCTTGGAATACCAGATGGATAAGGTTTAGTATATCAGAATAAGTCCAGTGTCATTCAGTGTTAGGCACGTTGTCCATCGTTGGAAAAGCACATAAAAATGACTACTGACTCTTGTACTTAGTGTCCTACTTGGCAAACTGTACATGTCTTGCAATATAAAGGGCAAAAAAGTATTATCAAATATTATTTTGATCAGGTCTGGTTTGGAGTACATCTTTTTGTAGCAGTACAGGTCATAGAGGGGGAATATGAGAGCACAACTGAGGCAGTAGAAAGCTGGTATGATTGTTAAAAAAAACACATAGTCATAGTAATACTGGAGTAATACTGGAATAGTAAGGCTATAAATCTCCCTTGGCTGACTGATATTTGGCCTTGATTGTAAGAGACATGGGTATGCAATGGGTCGTTTTTCCCACCAAAAAGACAGTGTGACATTGGGGTTGTTGTGGAAATTTCCCAGGGACCAGTTGGTTTACCTGGACCTAAAGGAATGGAGGGATACCCCGGGCAGGACGGTGCCCCAGGACTACCAGGCTTACCAGGACTGCCAGGAAAACGAGGACGACAGGTACTCGGCATGGGCGTCATCATATTCAAAGCCCTGTATAGTTTAGGACACAAGTAATCCAGCCATTAGTGTTATCAACATTGAAATATTGTTGATAGGGTCATGGTATACCTAATAGATGCAAATCATAGTTTGTTCTTGTGCCCACACCAATTATACTCTACCTGCCACACTGAACTCATAGTCACTGGTGCAGCCACAAGGATGTTGGCATTTAGCTACACGATTGATGATGCCAGGTCTTCATTTTAACTGGATAAACATATGTGTGCCGACACACATACACACACACACACACACACACACACACACACACACACACACACACACACACACACACGCACACACACACACACACACACACACACACTCATACACATACAAATACTCACAAACACACAGGGTCCCAATTATATACTGTGCATAAAAACATCCTTGCTCAGCAGTATAAATGTAGGTCACAGGAGGAGTCTGATTTACTTGCATAACTGAACTTTAAAGAGGGCATTTCGTACTTTGTGCTAAATTTCTCTTGCAGACATGTGGTTTCTATGGAAGGATTTAAGGATCCAATGATCCTCCATCATCTTTAGCTCTACAGAACTTTATTTTCAAATTCTAAAAGCTCAGTCAGTAAGCATACAAGATGTTTAATCTCTAATGCACTGTTTGACAACTGAAAAAGGTCACAGTAAATAAAGCTGTATGAAAATTATTGCAGTCACTGGGTTGCTTGTCTGAGAAGTTTGGTGCCATCAGCCATCTAAATTACCTGTGCTTTGCTGCATGAGATTACACTTATGAAAACCACAGAAACCAGACTACCCAATCTGACCTGTGACATATTCTTCTGTTGTCTTTTGTACTGCTTTATTAGACTGTGGATCATTTAACTAGCAGCTTCTGAATGCTGAATCCTTTCTCTTGGCTCTTACCAGCTGTAATTTTAAGACTGAGACTGAAAATGATGGTCATTAAATGCCCTGTTTGACTTGATTGGCTTTTACTGGTCTCAGCTCAGTGGGAATCTTTATACCAAGTGTGCAGCCACAGTTGATCATGATTTCATGCATGGATGTCCTTGTCCTCCTTAGCCAGAAAACTAAGTAAGAGATGAGGCCAAGTCCCGTCTGCCAGTTACATAATGCTGATGTTGTGTGAAAACCTAGTAACTTGAATTCTAAGGACTGATAATGTTTTTGTTCAGATTAAAACTTGATAAAGCCCCTCATGGACAGAATGAGTTCCATAACCCTAAACCCCATGAAACTCAAGCAGATCCCTTGTATAATTTCAAAAAGACATAGCTGACAATTTGAAAATGAAAGACCATTTAGACCATTTTAATCACAACTCTTTGAAGATAGCAGTTTTTCTTGCAGTGGCAGTTACAGGCCAGTCTGGATTTTTGGCCTAGAGTTGGGGCGCTCTTTTAATGCAGGGAACACAAGGCTCTCATAGTGGGAGAGCGTGGCAGGAAACTGAGTGATTTCACACTACATACCTCCTTGGTGGGAAACAGAGTATGGCTTCCTTGTGCCTTTCCTGACAGACTGAGTCCCTGCAGAGCTATAGTTTTCCTCTTTGTCCTTGTGAAGTCATCATCACTCCCATAGTGATTGTTGGTTATCTTCCTCCTCATAGTCTTAATTTTTTCCTGCCTTGTATCCACTTGTCCACTGTTCACATAGCCAGATGGATGTATGCGTACAGAAAAAATAGCAGATTTTTTAAACATTATTTTTTGGAGCATTTCTTCTGTATTGGATATAATCATGGAAAAGTGCAGGAAAGATGATACATAAAGCAGGAAGGAAATGCAATATAGGTCATGCTGTTGGTTCAAGTTCAAACCCCACAGGAGAAGATGCATTTTGGCTCAGTGAAGACCAAGCTGATAAATTAATTTAGGGCACCAGCCAAATGCTGCTCAGTTTTGGCTGTACTTTGTCTACTGTATAAGCCAGATTTGCATGGAAACAACCATCCTTTGTGGTTCTGTTACATTCCAAAAATTTGGCAGGTTATGGTAGCTTTACATTTTGAATCCACACACTGCTGTGATCAGCGAAAAGTGTGTTTCCTAGCTCAGCAGAGACCCAGAATTTAGGTCTAAATGTTCAGGAAGCTTGTGATAATAGGCATGATGACAAAATAGATTATGGAATGTAAAACTACTTGCCCTATTTGGATACAGAATGGAGCAACAAGTGGGGAGAGCATCACAGAGCCTGTGTCACATTAAGTACTTGCCCTGCCTCAGTGTCCTTGAGCAAGACATTGAATCCCTACTAGCTCAAGCACTGCTGTCCTTCCTGGTGCCCTGACCTCCTTTTAGAGGGAAGCAAAAAAAAAAAAAAAAAAAAGAGAGAGAGAGAGAATGATTAAATTCTTATATCATTATTATAATATGCACTCAAATACAATTTTTTTCTGTGCAGTGGCAATGTTTGGAAGCAAGACAAATTGTGCAAACCATAACCTTAACCCTAACCCTAACCTTAACCCAATAAAAACTAACACCTACCCACTTTATCTCTCCATCTGACCTCTTTCTCTCTTGCTTGGCCCTGTGCCACTTTTTGTTCCTATCCTCTCATTTCAGCCTCATTTTTTCTCCTTGTGAAGCTGCATTGATGTTATAGTGTTGTTTTCTTACTTCATGTGGTTTCTTGAGAGAACTCCTCTGATACATTGTGTTTGTTTGTGTGTGTGTGTGTGTGTGTGTGTGTATGTGTGTGCGTGTGTGTGCGTGCGTGCGTACGTGCGTCCGTGCGTGTGTGTGTCTTTGCGTGTGTCTGTGAAAGTATGTGAAGTTGGAACACTGGGTCAGCCTTAATTAAATCTCTGAGTGATCCTATGAGCTGACAGGCACAGTGGCCTTTTCTTATGCAAGAGCTCCTCAGCAGTCTGGGCTGTGGGTTCAACCAGCAAACCTACAGTGGTGTAATTCCAAACCGCTTCCTGGCGATCAGAGGATTATTTTTTCATGACTTATCCTTTCCCCTCATGGTAATCTAGGAACAGAAGCCATACGTGAGGTGGCGACCCACTCGATCTGTTATTCTAATATCAATCCCTAACTTCTGCCACCCCACACCGCTGATGGAGCAGGAAACCGTTGTGGTCTGTGGTGTGAGAAAGAATGCAGCAACCGACAGTCAGTTTTATGGCTCCACATTAGGATCACATTGTCAAGAAATATTATAAGAGAGAGGGAAGCAGACTTCAGCGCTGTGGTTCACAGCTCTGACTGTACGACAGATTTAGGTGTATGTTTAAATATATGTTGAAATATGTGTCGAAACAGCAATATGGTTTGAAGTGACTGTTGAGTTATGCGTTGAAAGGCTTTGAAGGGAGAGGAATCATTTACAGTTATGATCTATTTTTGCGACATGATTTTTTCCCTTGGTTTCACTCTGCAAATACAGTGGATTGTATCCAGTTATGTTTTTATAAAGGACATGGTGGGCAAACTATTACCTCCAAACAGTGATCATCATAAAGCCAACAGCCACCACTAATAAAACAGATAAATCAAATACAAAAGGAGTTTTGTTTTGTTTAGTTTGGTTTGGTTTTTCTGTAAAAGATGTTAACCTTATACCTCTGACTTCCTTCAGTTGGTCAAATTTAGTATGAACTAAACGTGCTCTATGTTGGATAAGAGATCACTAGTATGTAAATTTCCATTCAGGAAGTCATTTTTAGTTAGGATAATTAGATTTTTAAAATATTTCATATTTTTAACTACCCATTTGTTTAAATCTTATTATGAAGTAATCATATCATATTTAAACAGTTCAAATTGAAATTTTAATTGACTCCAACCCTGGTGTGTGTTCAGGGTCAAAGGGGTGCAGTGGGACAGGAGGGACCCACTGGACGTCCAGGGCTCAGAGGAGAGGCTGGACTTCCTGGTCCACCCGGAGAGAGAGGACCACCTGGTCAGAAGGTGAAGACCACAATAGCACTAAAGTCAGTATTGACTTGAGATGCTCTCAATGATTGAATGTATTCTGGCAGGAAAAACTCAAACACTTGGGTGGTTAAGAAACAACAAGAATGGCATTTTCTATTGTTTCCTAATACTTAAATCTCTTTAACCCCTTGACCAATGACCTGTCTCTGCTCAGGGGGAGCCTGGCCTGGCAGGAGAGAGGGGAACCACAGGAATCAAAGGCATGGAGGGGGCTACAGGTGACCAGGGCAGGAAAGGAGACCCAGGACCCAAAGGACAACCAGTGAGTAGATACAGTTTTACATTTGTGAGGTGAAGCAAAAGCACAAATCAGGATTCACAAAATGTTATTTTTGTAATCTTCAATAGTTGTTATTCAGTTTGTGAACATGAAGAAGGCGTGAACTTCTATGTCAAAATGCTGCCATAGCTATATGACACAAGACCGCAACGTCTGTGATTGGTCCACTAGACCATTTTTTACTTTTGTGTTTTGTGGTTGATTTCCACTGAGTGAAGACAGCCAGATGCCAGTTGCTGATTGCAAATATGTTAGGACATTGCCAGTTCATCACTAAATTATGTACACTGCAAGATATCACTAAATTTGTGGTGAGAAATAGCTCAAAACATTGCTTTGGGCACTACCTGTGTGTCTGTGAGAGAACTTTCTGTTTCAAATAATGTAAACAAATTGCTTGTATTCTTATCTGTGCTTTATTAGTGCGGAATTAATAAAATCTTGACCCTGCTACCCAGCATTTAATCAACTGCTTCAGTGTGTGCACAGACTCCACTGTGAAATTACAAATGCTCACACCGACTGAGGCGGTGTAGCTACAGTGACACTTGACTGCAGAAGCGTACAGTAATTTGACCTTGAGAAGTGTAGTGACATGTTGCAGAGCTTTTGGAATGAATGGGAGAACAATGTTATGGACACGCTCATCTGGGAATGAGAGCAGTAAATAGTCTGAGCCAGCCTCCCATTTATTGTCTGTTTCTATATTTCCCAAAGAGTTTCTCCTGTTTACAAATATTAACTGAACTGTTTGTGACCAATGGAATAACATGTGTTTGGAATGCACAGCACTAAGTTTCATTTGAAGTCAAAGTTAGTGGGCAATTTGAATGATTGACAATTACAAAAAAAATTCTATAGCCAAATAAATTGTGGTTCTGGTTGGTTTTGAACCAGTTCCAATGTTGATTTTTCACTGTTTTGCAACCTAATTCATGCCTGTTTCATCAATGGCCCATCAAATTTTGTGTCTCTCAGATACAACATCTCTGAACACTTTGAATCTGAGTTGTTGAAATCACCACAGTGTTCTTGTTGTAGATTACCAAAATCCCAAGGAATGTTTTTCTCTCTTTAAGAAGGGGTTTATATACATTCTTTAATACCCCTCTCTAAATATAGCTACAGGGGCCTAGGTAGCCAAGCTGTGGTGGGGTTCAAAATGTGCGTGACTGACACTTTTCCACCCTGAGCAGAGTAACAAATTATTTGGGCGAGACAAGGAATGGAAACATTCCGCCTGGCAAGGCCAAGTTATGTAAGATCCTTTCACTCCAGGGACCTGAAAATGAGGCGCTCCACTTTACTTACATAACACCTCAAAGAAAAGAAAAAAAAAAAACTCTCAATCCCCTCTGCCTCCTCTCTCCCCTGGTCATCTCCATTAATGCTGGTGAAATAGAGAGTGGCATGTGGCCCCTGGGTCAGATCCCTTTACGCTTTTCAGGCAATGGAGTTTCTGGGCCAAAGCCACTGGCCAGAAAGTAGAACTGCTTGGAGGATGTGGATGACTGGCTTTGCAAACATAATGTCTGCCACCCTGGACGACAGACAGAACTCAGACACAGAAGGGGCACAGACACTCAACCCCTATCTCTGTCTCTGTGTGGGTGGGTGGGTGGATTTGTGTTAGCATTACTGTAGACACAGCTTTCTCTGTGCTCCAGTTTCCCATGCCTGCCACTTCTTTTACACTGGACAAGGAAGTATATCAGAGGGCAATCGTAGACCCAGTGTGTTGGGGCATTGGCCATCCAGATAAAATGGGACTCAATAATGGAATGAATTGTTTCATAGATCACTCACTCGTCCTACTTTAGTTATATGAACTATGTTAAATGAATATGCTGATGTGCAGTCCCAGCTCCTCTGTTGCTATGATACTTGTCTTTTCTTGCAGGGGGAATCTGGAGACCTAGGAATGATTGGTTTGCAGGGGTTTCCAGGACCAAAGGTGAGAGGTTGTATAGCAAAAAAAAAAAAAAAAAAAGAGGAAAATAGATTAGTAGCAAAAGTTTGAATAAAATCACTAACAAGATGAGCTGAAATTAAACAAGGAATGTTGAAATGGGAGATCAGGTTAGATAAAATTAAATAAGATGAAACATGAAGGACCAAGGGAGATAAGAAAGGAGAGAAGAGAGAGGAGGAGGAGCAGAGGTGATGATTAAACATAATAAAATCTGGCAGAAGGTGAGAAGAGATTATATACGCTACTTCACTAACTGGAATTGCTTAAGAAATCGCTTTGCCAGAATACACTGTATTGTCCCTGTGTCATGATACATCTTCAACTGACAAGATCTTGTTTTGTCTGGAACAGGGACCAAATGGCGACTTGGGATTGAAAGGTGTCCCTGGTCCTAAAGGCCCTATGGGTATTCTGGTAAGTATAATAGAAAGAGACAGTAGGTACACTGCTGTGCTTTCTTCAAATGTAGCACTGGGAATCATGCCCCACAGAGTGGAACTGATGTGAAAAAGAAAACAGGATATACCTCTACCCAGTTGTGTAACCAAGAACTTATAAAGGCATAAGCTGAATATCCTCTTTACTCTCAGGGAATGTAAAAGATATACCAACCTTTCAGGGTAATAACTCAACATTTTGAAGTCTTCTGGGATATACTATAACCACCCTCTCAGCAGTATACACACCTCTTGAACTACAATTACAGCATAGCCTGTAGTGAATAGGGTGTGCAGGATCCTTATTCACATGTGTATTCTTTAAACTCTCGCAGATTTTGTTTGTAAATTCCAGCAGAGTGGTTTATGCATGTTCTTGCTGTGTTTGTTTCAGGGATTCACTGGACCTGTAGGCCCTGAAGGAATGATGGGCCCAATGGGAAAACCTGTAGGTTTCTGAGTGTCTGTCTGTGTGTCTTTGTGATGTTCATGAGTGTGTAGGGGTGTGCATGTGTGCATGTTTTGTGTATATATAACTATGTCCATGCCCCACCTGAATTAGACTGAAGGGGGTCGTGTGAATGTGTCTTTTGTTAACTGGGCCATAACTGCGTCTCTGATAATGCACCCATATGAACTGATAAATCCCTTTTTGTGGAAGCAGAGGCAGGTAGAGGAAACTTCTTTTTAGTTCTCCTCATACTTTAAGCCATGCCAACATGGCTATTCTTTGCTTTGCTTTATTGGCCTAGTCTCAAATTTGAGTAGAAAACTGCAGTGATGATGCTTATTGTGGCGATGCTTATTGTTGCTGTGGGGTTAAAACAACAGCGAAATGTCAGAAAGCCAATATCAGTAAAGGAATTATCTGAACTCTAGGAATGCTTTAAGTTAGAGGTTTTTTTCTGAAGACTAAACACTCCATAAATTTATCGTGTACTTAGGGTTTAGCATTACCTGTGAGTAAAATGATATACACTGCTATATTTGAAGTTGTCGTTTTTTTAATTTTTATTTATTTATTTATTTTTTTGTGTGTGTTTTTCCCCACAGGGGTTAAGGGGTCCAAAAGGAAGCAATGGCGAAATGGTGAGATCTGAATTAGTAGTTATACTCATTTCTAACAAGTAAGCCAAAACTAGAAAAGACTTCCAAGATGATTAAAATGCACTGCAGTGTCAGACTTCCTAATTTCTTACAGAGGAAGCAACACCACCTCAAAGCACATCCTGGGTGTTAGAAGACTCACCATGGATGATGAACACTCTGTTTACAGACACATGAAAGCTTGCTGGGGTTCACCGGTGGTTCTGTTTATATGATGGTCTGAAGCGACAGCAGATGGTTGTGGCTGAGTCATAGCGAAAGTAGTTGTTTCACAGCATATCCCAGAACTCTCCATGGGGTCTTACTGTACTGTGACACCTCCTCGTGTAAACGCTGGTGAGGAAATGCCTTGTCATAATGTTAGCATGGCAAGCCACAATGCCGTCACTTCATATCCCTGGTCCCTCTCTGTAGTGTAAACTGTTGTACAATTCTCAGTTCTGCCCAAATCCCATGGCAACTCACACTCCATCTGCTTACCACACACAGTGTATAAGCACACCTCAAGTTGTCTTTTTAGTCTTGCCTTTTTCTTTGACAGTTACAAATATGAAATATGCATGTATTCCCACATGAAACACATACATGCAAACATCGATGTACACACATACAGACCACCCTCTCTACAGTAATACAGACCAGCTGCACTAGACGGCTGCTATTGGACTCCACAGTGTTATGTCCCTAAACAGCCAGAGGGGGCAGTGCAGGGCTACTTTAGATGTGAATGACAGTCAAACTCGCCTTCCAGCATCATGGAGAAGGGTGAAGGGAGAAACTGGCTCTGATTCTGCTTACTTTGCTATTGTAGTTTCCCAATAGAAATCACCTGAAAAGTCTTGCAATACTAATGGAGGATACCCTGTAGATTCATAATGACAACATATGGACATTGGCTACCACTCTAGAAACAAAATGTTCAAGTTCACAATTTCCGCACTACGGTTTTATCTACAAGCAGGTTAGCTGATGCCTTCTTAGCAATGAAAAGCAACTCACTCCAAGTATAACACATTTGGTCACTGTAAAATGGATTTAAGTAGCAGCTATTTTTTTTTTTTTTAAACTCTGGGGAATAAAGTGGAGTATATTGTTACTTGAAGCATTTTAACGTTTTGATTTTGTGTGTTTTTAAATCACAGGGGCCTCAAGGGCCACAGGGGAGCCCAGGTCCCAGAGTAAGTATTGTCTCTCCATTGTTTCTCAATTTCAACACTTAAACTTAGTGCCATACTCCAACAACTTGTAATGCTAAATGCAGTGCTGTTCTGGTAACTGTAAAGCATGACTTTGTTGTGCCAGGGGAACCAGAGATTGGGTCAGTTCACTTTTATTTTAATCAGTCCCGACAGGCCTATGACGGCATATTGTAGTGTAAATTTATACTGCCAGTACCCCAGATGTTGCATGTTTCTGGCTGCATGCTCAGGTATCTCTATATAACTACTCAGAGCTCACAGACAGAGAATTGACTGAATAGTAGAAAGTGAACTAACTCCTCATAAAATGAGATCACTTTGTACTGTAACCTTTATGTTGTCTATGTTTATTTCATCTCCCTGCAGGGACCCCCTGGTGCTCCTGGTCCCACAGTAAGTGCTCTGAGTCACATATTGATTAGATTCCCTGAGGAAGCAGCACAGTAGGAGAATAGAGGAACAGCTATGGGGTAGCTATTAGAACTATAGATTGTTCAAGGTCTTGAGTGTAGAGGTAATAGGGAACAGTTAGAGGACCTTCTAGTTTATTCTCTAAGTGTATCATTGTGGATCTAGAATTATGAAATGCTGATCTTATGTAATTGTTCTTCTTTTTTTACATTTTACTGAACCATATATCATCAACTAAGGTGTATCATTCAAATCACAGTTCAAGAATGTTGGTTTGAGTGAAGTCTTTTATCCATCCTGTTGTATGTTCTTCCTCTCATTGTGGTTTGAGAATATTGCTATGGCCTCTCTCTTCCTTCTTGAGACACAAGCTTTGTGCCAGGCCAAACATAAACCTTTACCTAGGGAAAGTTAGGCATTTTTTTGGCCAATCTGCAAAAAAATCTCTTACCAATAGCTTTTTTTACCATGTGTTCCTAAAGGTGTCTCCTAACACCTCCCAATTTATCCAAGGCCAAATCCTCGGGGAAACGTACTTTCAGAGAAGTAGGGAGAAGTGACAGATGCCATTCAGTTGACAGCAAAGCAAAGTGTGGAGATGATAGAGACAGGCCCAACTCAATGTGTTTGCAGGACAAGAGTGAAAGAAAAAAAAGCTGTTTGCTTGAAGCTATAACCAAGCTTCCACATAATCTGTTGTGCTGATAAGATGTGCGAAAAGACCTGTGGTGATGTTGTTCAGTTGGGGAATTGATTAATACTGGCAACAGCTATCCCCTGGTGAGCTTTTTTGGCATTGTTGTAGAAAGAAACTTCTTATCTCTTAAAGCTTCTGGGTAAAGGGAAGCTTACTGTTGCTTCTCACTATCTCCGTGACCCCTTTTCTGTTTGAACAGTTCTAAGAAAGAATGAAAAAAAAAAAATCTGGATTAGACATCTTTTCCCGTTTACACATATTACCTGATAATCATAGTGTTTATGCTGAATGGAATGTGTTGGTGTTCCCCCCTGCTGCAGTCAGGACTGGAATGTGAATGTGGAGTTTATTGACCTAGGACTTATTTTACTGTTTCTCTCTGGTATTAAGATGTATTCTCAGTAACAATTAGAGCTTTCACTACAAACTTTAAGCATTTTAGAACTTATTTTTTTCTCTTACCAGTTAGCAAGCCCCTGGATGAAAAGCTTTTAGTTTAATAATGAATGGTGCAATGGACTTCTTTTGTTTTTCATTAAACTGAATTTGTTGATGTTGATTTCACAGAGGCAGATATATGCTGACTCCGAGGTCGACAGTCTGTATGACTCCAACGCTGCCCTTAGGACAGAGGTAAAGCTTAATTCACTCTCTTAATACACTCCTAATACTCTTAATAAACTTGATACACTCTCAATCAGTGAAATGAATGCAGGGATGAATGAGCAGATAGAAAATTGTTGGACGGATTTTATATAGGTTGGCAGAATGATCGGTGACTGATGAATGAATTTAATCTATTTAGGATCTTAATGTAAATTTTAAAAAATAGTGGTTTTCGACTAATTAGATTTTGAGCTGGATGTTGGTGCCATTACTATGATTAAATTGCTCCAGTGTACTTGGAGAATATGAGAGTTTACAGTGATTGCTTTGTGTACAAACACACCTCTCATTCATTGTCTCCATTGCTGGCCCACTCTTAACCAGAGTTTCCAGAACACGGAAATGACACTGCCGGACCAGAATTCGGAGATCCTGAAGACTCTGCGTTACCTGAGCAGTGTGATCGAGAGCATCAAAAAGCCTCTGGGTACACGGGAGAACCCGGCCCGTGTCTGTAAAGACCTGCTGGACTGTCATCACAAGCTCAGTGACGGTGAGAACTTAATATACTGGATAAATAAGGGATGGCAAAAGATTTTTTGGTAACACAACTTTCATTCTTCATGTAGATTCCTATTTGCCCACTTCTCTCATTTTGTACATACGTGTGTGTTCACCTGATAGCACCCCTGAATATTATTCTGTCATGAAAAACCACAGTGGTCACATCGATGTTCCTCTGTACCCTAAGTGCCATAATCACAATGCAGTTGGATGCAGTTATGATTTAATACACAGGGTGTATAGTAGCATTGATTGTTTGAAGGAGTGTTCTTTCCGTGCCAAATGGATAGTGACAGTGTTAGAAACCATATAAAACTGGTGGAGCACAGCCATTGGTTGTTAGCATCTTGTACTCTGTAGCCTTCTGGATTTCATTACACCTGACTCATTAGTTTGTTTTTTACCAGATACATTCCAGTGTTTTTGTCAGAGTTGCAAGTTCAAAACCTTATCCAGAGCCGTTGGAGTTTATTTTTGGTGGGCACACATTGTATCATTTTTTAAATAACCTTGAAACAGCCACATAAACCTGCTTTTATATATGTAAGATACTTGGGTAAACTGTGTGTTTGAGTTTGCCTGCTTTTTTATGTCTTTATTATGTTTATCTAGCTCGCTTGCCAACAACACCACTTTTTAATGTCTCCCAGTTTTTATCTTCTTTTAATACATTTTACTAGTCTTGTTAGTATGCCTTATGTAACCTTGCTTTTTGTAACCTCTGCTGTTAGACAGGCTCTGTATGTTTAACAAAATTGAATATTAACATCAATTGATATGCCTCTCTTTCTCTCTCTCTCTCTCTCTCTTTCCTCTCTGTGAATGGGGATGGGGCTGTTAGGTCGGTTCTGGATTGATCCAAACCTGGGCTGTACTTCAGATGCTATCGAGGTCTTCTGTAATTTCACTGCAGGGGGCCAGACTTGCTTACATCCACTGGCCTCTAATAAGGTAACAGAGTGAAGTAAGAAAAAACATACACATCAGACTTGGTACTTGTTTTGTGTAGAATAGGTAGTATAAACAGTGAGCATTACTTACCAGTCATTTAAAGTCTTTCCTTCAGTCATTATTTCCAATATCCTTAAAGAAATGTTTCTGCAAAGATAATGACTGTACCAGTATTGCACCTGGTTTTCTTGCAGGCATCACCATTTTTAAAGTGATACTTCCACCTTTGGGAGTCTTCACTCTATCATGATTATGTTGACAGCTGCATTACAAAACCCTGTCTGTGCCTTCCCCTACAGATGGAGTTTGGTGTAGGCAAAGTCCAAATTAAGTTTCTCCATTTACTGAGCACTGAGGCCAGCCACAGCATTACAGTCCACTGCCTGAGTGATCCACCCTACGGCACCACAGACAGCTTCAGCCCTGCTGGCCCCATAACCAAGCAAAACACCCAGCTGCGGTTTCGTGGCTGGAACGGACGGATGTTTGAGCAAGACACACTACTTGAACCACACGTGCTACAAGACGAGTGCAAGGTAATGAGCAGAACATGGAAAATAGCGAATATTCTATTGGTCCATAATAAATAGACGTGAACATGGCTGAGGTAAGCCTAGTCTCAGTCTTAAGGCTGATTGACAGACCTCTTGGCCTTTTCTAGGTCTTGTACCTCTTTTGACTCAGGCTCGTATTGGTCTTGACCATTAATGGCTCTTGAGTGAATGCTATTCTGCTTATCTAAATTAATAAGGAAGGGGAATTGTATTGATGTTTGACTTATTTACTGTGTGTAACTCTCAGACATCTGTGCACTGATTAGTTAGATGGTATTGGATATAGATTTGCAGATAGATCTACTGTATCTCTATATCTGTGTGTATTCATCCTGAAGAAACACCTTAATCATTATTTTTTTGTTTGGAAAGACAGTTTTTATTTTGCCTATTTTGGTCTTGGTCTTGAATTGTGCTTGTTTTGCTCTGGTCTTAAAACTGACTCAAAAATGGTCTTCAATACAGCCCTGAATTTAAATTGAATTAAATGAATTGAATTTTATTAGAAGTATAGCTTGAAAACTGTGTTTTTAACACAGAAATTCAAATTCTCATGATGCAAAAAACAAAAAAACAAAACAAAAACATAGTCATATGTTTTAAAATTAACAAAAAAAAAATAGTCAAATACTATCGGTTCATGTAGATAATTTGAACTAGATTGGGGAACTGTAAATGAATTCTTCCTCTGTGCTAATACAGCATACAACTGCAGTTATATCCTGTATATTTGAACAACTCAAAATACATTTTGACAGAATGTCATCGACATACACAAACACATTTTTGGCCATTTATCGTCAGTTATGAAAGAGAGCTTTGAACATACTGTCATGCATATTTGAAATGGTGAATAGCACTTGAATCATACTTTCTTCCTTTTTCTCCTTCTTCCAACCCCATCCCTCTTGTCAGATCCAAGATGGCAGCTGGCATCAGTCACGTTTCCTCTTCCATACTCAGGATAGTCGTCAGCTCCCTATTGTAGACGTACAGGAACTCTCTGCATCACAGCCTCACAGTCAGCGACATATAGAAGTCGGACCGGTCTGCTTCCTCTGAGGCCAGAATCACCTTCTCTTATCATCCTTACATAAAGTGCTAAAGCAGAAGGCTGCCACACAAAATGGCTGTCTACCAAAGATGGGCTGGAACACCAAGCTGGGATGCGTCTCCGCTCTTTGTGGGAGAGAGTTGCCATGTCTTTGTGAGAGAGACGAATGCCCTGTCTGATCAGTCGTGGGCCTTAGTAGAGGAACTCGGTCTGTATGGGACATCCAGGCCAAGAACGCCAAAGGAGAACAGTGTATACCAATATTTATCAAATAAATGTGTAAAGTATTCTTTGTTTGTTTGTTTGTCTGTCTGTCAAAAAGGTGCTTTGGTTGGCTGCATCCTGGACTCTTAGTACCCCCTGAATCTCAGGGTAGGGCCTAAATACGCAGCAACCTATCCTAACCCCAAACTCATACCTCCCTCTCATAACCCCCCTACCCCATCCCCACCCCACCCCATCCCCACACTCCAGTCATCCTAAGCGGGGGCCCAGCCCGAAGGAAAGTGCCAGGCCTCTGAATAGGAGCACTGTCTAACTAAAGGGTTATAAGAGTGCAATAGCATGTGGATTATGTGTGACTGATATGGATATTGCATTTCCAATCAAACGCTATATTTTACATTGTTTTCATAATAATTTTGTCTTTTGTCCTGCCCAGTTGGACGTGTTACATCTTGACAGATGGTGCTCTACCTCTACCCGCTCATTTGCTTTTTAGAATAGATGCTTGTGTCAACTTTGTTTCTTTTTTCTTCGATTTGTATGTACCGGTTACATCAAGATTTGTTCTGTTGTTTGAGTACTTATTGCTTTGGTCATTTCTAATTTATGAACCTTTTTTTTGATACACTACATATTTTTCGTAGCTTTTCCTTCTATTTGGTAGGTTCTTCAGGGGTAACCTATCATTGGTGCTGCAGCAAAGAATGAGTCATCAGTGAGTTTTTACATTTCCTGTGTATATATTGACAACATACTGTATGTTTGATTATTTATATCCTTCTTGTTTTTGTTCACATTACTGTGCCACAGTAAGTTATACTCTCAGAGAACTATTTGGTCAGCTACAACTCAGTCTAAATAAGTATTTATGTTTTAAAAAAAAATGTGTATTTGTTTGTACACACTCATGATTGTATGTTTATCAAACCTTTACCTGAGCTCATTCAATGGTTGTTAGGTGGACTGGCAGCTACCATAGGCCAGAGTCAGAATCCTTTAAAAACAGTCATCATATTCTTAAGTTATATTACCTTGAACAGAGTGTAATTATATAAATTCTCTGGAGGATAAAGTTGGATGCAAATGTGTAAATAATAAATATGTTGACATTAAATAAATAGAACAATTTATCCCCAAATGGTTTGACACTTGTTTTTGATGGATGGTCAATATACAGTGGGTTTGTCATCTGTATAGGTCTTTTTGTATGATTGTAATTTGATTGGATTTTTTTTTTTTCTTTTTTTCTTTTTTTTTTTTTTTTTTAATGAAGCCTTGATGCAAAGAGGTCATAAACGGGTTCTAGCTTTCTTTACAATACAGTCCAAATTCCCCCTCGTCTAAACCCACCTTAACATTTAGATGTTTACTAAAATCATGACCAAATGAGAATTAATGTGTTTTTGATACAAGTCAGATGGAGTCTATCACTTCAGCAGGGTTAGAGTAATTTGAAGGAAGATGGCTCACACTCTGGCACTAATTACAAAATGAATTAACTTATATAATCATGTATATATTGTATATCATCCGAAATGGAAGTTTAAAAAGGAAATAGCCTCTTTACTGAACTTTAACACAACAGTCTGCTTTCTCTGGCTTCAAACCTTCTGTTATCACAGGCGGTCTTGTTTTTGCTCCAACACACTGGCACCCTCAAACTTACCAATGCTGGCAGCTCAAAGTGTTGATGATAATATAAAGAGAAATTTCCTTCAGCGACTGGTGATTAAATACAGTGCTTTCTCTCTCTCTCTTTCTCTCTCTCTCTCTCTCACACACACACACACACACAATTCAACCTACTATGACCCCCCGTATAAACACAGAGTCCTACTGTACATAAATGTACATACAAAAATGGTGAGGACATAGTTTGTTTTCAGAAATTTGAGCTACTTCATGGTTGCCACAAAGATCAGCAGATAAATACCAAAACTGCAAGGAACATCAAGTCACCAGAAGGTCACTCAGTGCCTTGTAGTATAAATCATGAATCATAAAAACAATACTCTGCCGGACGTAGACTATATCCAGGTCAGCTGGGTGGGCGTTTTGATTATAACATCATACAAATTAATTATAAAATGCAAGTTTTGTTTAAAACCCAGGCACGTCCTTAACTTCTGAACAGTAAAAGCTATGGAAAGTGGATACTTTTGCTGCTCATGGCACAACATTTTGATTTCAAAAAATGAATGTGTTGTAAAGCTAAACATAATCAATACATTTTAATGCATCACAGGTAAAATGCATGCTTTGGATGGTACTCTGTTGCATAATATCCAGAATCACAGTAGGCAGACATGTGCATAATGTCAATAATGTGCATAAAAGTTAGTGTTTGTGCATTGAATCTCTACCAGCACCAGGAGTATTTTGATAACTTATCCCGTGCTTTGAGGGTGATACTTGATTTTTTTTTCCCCCCTCTAAATAAATAAATCAAAGTATCACACCATTGTTTCTGATGTATTTTGCGAGACTGGTGCATTCAGTCTCCAAATGTGTCTGGCATGAACCACTATGGACACCACTGGAGGAGGTTGTATTTCCAGGCCACCAACACCAAGAGGCGCCAGTGTGCAAGCTTGTCACAGCGCGCGCCTCCACGTGCTGCACAGGCGGAAGTGGAGTTTTTGTTTTGAATGCTGAGGTGAGCTCCGTGCCCAACGTGTGGCCGCCGGCTCTCTCTCTCTCTCCCTCAGCAATGTGCTCTGTAATTGACACAATAACAATAATGTCAGCTGTAGACAGTCAAGTCGAAAACAGCAGTGTAGAGGACGAGGCGAAAGGGAGGAAAAGAAAGATTTCCCTGTCCAAGTAAGTGATTTTTACAAGGCAGGAAGCCAGTAGCGAACTCCCAGCAAGCTACCGTTAGCATGTTAGCTGTAAATTACTGTTACCTGTTTACAGCAGGTCTGGTACAAGTTGTTCAAGTCCGCATTTTTATGTCGTGTCGTTAAATATCTTACATAATGTTATCTACAGCACATGGAAAGCGCACTTGCCAGGTGCTCATTAGATAGACTATTAGCTGCTGGCGCTGATATTTGGCATCTTCTCAACGTTGACATTCCCATCTCTCTTTCTCTCTCTCTTTCTCTCTTCCTCTGAGTTTCCATACACCGAAAATGGCCATAACCTAAGTATCAAATTGGCAAGAACCACGACTAACAGTAAGACGTGGGATGATTTTAGAGTACAGTCATGAATGCAGAGTTCACTGTTCATCATAGCTCTTATATTTTCCCCAAGAGTGTCTGAGGTCATGTACTGTGAAATTTTCCTGACTGTGTATCTGCACCAGTGTAACCCAGCCATAGCTTGTACTTACGAGAAGTTCCTAATGCTATTATTTGTTTGGCCAACAGCTGCGGTGTGTGTGGATCAGAGGAGGCTAAGTACAGATGTCCGGCCTGTCTCAGACATTCATGCAGGTGAGATTAATGTCCTCAGACATCAAGTAATATCGTTTTTTTAAACAGTTTTTAAACAGTAAATGCACAAGACACTTCAACATCCCCATCTCCTTCTTCATTATCATTATTTGCTAAACATTACTTTGTAAAATGTTTTAGAGATCTTTATTGACCTCTTGAGCTCTGCCAATCCCACCAGTGGAGTTGTTATTGTCAGGCCTTCAAAGATACCAACTATGTCCTGCAGAGTTACAGGGAAATGTGTATAAATGATGCATAAGACATCTAGATATTTTCAGTTTGATGTAACATTATGTGTTTGAGTGCTTTTTAAGCACAGTGTGGCTTCAGTGAGGCAACAAGCAGATACAGTACATGTATGTGGCCTTGTGGTACAGCATGGGAATTTTTTTTTCTAAAGTTGAAGATTAGAAAGGTGAAATTGAAGCAAAAACCAGAGTTCAGGAGTTAAACTTGAATGCACAACAGCACAGAGCCAGCGCTAATGTTTTCTTTGTTAGACAGAGACATTTCAGTGCCAGAAGAAACAGAAAGTGGTAAAGTGGTGCCACTGTGCAACATCTACAGAACCGAACCCTTAACACATGTAGACCGGGGCTACATAACGCGGAGCCGCGTATGTGCACGCCGTGATGTAGTGGAAAAACTAACGTTAAAAATTTGTTCTGCCAGCTGGTTCCATGAGACTCGCGGTTACTCCCTTTTCATTTTAGAGCCTGTCAGAAAGCACAGTGTACTACATGGAATGAGTTAACAACAAGCAAAATAGCCTAGTCTTAATATAACTTGCATTAGATGTAAGATAGCCTGACTTTGATGCTTCCTGCCTGGTCTAAGGCGTTTCCAGCCCCCAGGTTGCTATTAGGCTGAGATGATCTCCCCCATGTGCTTAATAACCATTCCCCCTTTTTAAAACACCAAGGTGGAATCAATTTTTCTTCTCCATTTTATAGTGGGTGACTTTTATGAGTGACTTAAAGATGTTGGGTGGAGTTTGTTTCCTCCATGGTCAGAAATGATTGGAAATCGTAGCCGCAGCCAAAAAGACAATAATAAAGCTGAGTCAAGTTATATAACACGTAGGGGTAAGATGGGGGTGGAGGCATGCGAGCGAGTGCTTCTAATAGATGCTATCAGGTTTGTGTCTCAGAAAATGGTCTTGCATTTTTATTCATTAGTTTTTAGGCTTTGAAGGCAAACTTTTGTGCATTGTTCTGACAGGAAAGCAAGCAGAGAGAGTGATGTGCAGCTACAGCCGTAGGTGCATGGTTCATATACTGTGTGGCCATAGTCTGCAGATCAAGTAAACATCCAGGAATGATGTTACTGCAAATCAACCGTAACAAAATTCATTTGCAGTATATAATTTGCCCATGATCTTGGACAGAGTTGGGCAATACAGACAAAATGAAATATCCCAATATCTTTGACACCAAATACCTCAATATTGATGCTGTGAGAGATATTTTAGGGATAACTATTGATATTTACACACAAGAGATCTTGAATAAACAGTCAATAGTAATGTGGATATGATGATTAAACAGCTGGAGGAAAATAATGCAATTGCTAGGAGAGTCTGAGTTGTTTTTTTTTTGTTGTCCCAATAAAAAATTGGATAAGATCATATGAATAACATTAAATCTGCTTTAGTCTGGATTTTCCCTTGAACATCTGCTCTTTCGCTACAGTATAAACATACATTTTTAAAGAAGCTATATTTCATCTCTTTGATATCATTAATTAAACCGCAGAGATGATGTTCTGCCATTTCAGGTACAAACTTGTGATCACTGAGGTATTATGCAACAAGAGTCAAAGAACATTTCTTTTCTACCTTTGCATGCAGAAACGTGATTTTTGTAATTGAGTTATGGACGTGTTTTGTTTTTACAGACTGAGCTTTCCTTTGATCGATAGCCAGCAACAACATACCAGTTATAAAGTCAACAGTCCATGGCCTTTCCCTAGAATTCAGTGGATCTTGAAGCATTTACAGCACAACCTTCAAGTTCTTAATGGCCCAGTGAAGGTCACATCTTAATTTTTCATTAAGATTTATTGTTGAGGAGGGGGGATGTCTACCTACTTCTCTCATGGCTTCCTATTGTTTTGGGCATCATTCAGCATTCCTTTTGCATAGTTTCTAGGGATATGGTCTTCGTACGACCCTGGCCAAATACCTCTCTTTCAACCAGTGTCTGAAATAGCTCTGTCTATGCTTGGATCACATCCCAAGTGTTTCTCTTTTTTAATAAGATCTTTCAGAAGGTCAATTACAGGCATCTTCAGCATAATCATACTAGGCACAGTAATATTTCATTTCAAGACATCTAGGTGAAATATGCAGGAGGGTGTTGTTCACTGAACATTCATCAGTTTACCTTGGCAGGTGTGCTTATCAGGCCTGAGCCCAGCCTTATTCTTAAGAGCATTTGTCCCTCATCACCAGTGATATGAAATTCAATTGAACAGCGCACTGGATGGATTACTTTTGGAAGTGAATTGAAGCAGGTCATCAGCATTTATGCCAGGACCGGACAAGTCATATCTGGACTGTCAGTTTCGTTGTCTGGAGTCTCAGTGGGTGTAATATGTGAACTGACAGGAGGATGACATTTCTTATGTTGGCAAAAATTATAGAATGCCTCTCTTTTGCTAACTTTAATTAAAATTTTACTTTAATTTTGGTGAAATGCCAATGATGAGAGAGGAAGCCAAGGTAAGAAACAAATTACTTGCCCACCACCTCACTTGTAATGTTTTTCACAAACCACACACTGGCCATCAGTCATCAGTATGGCCAAGGTGACAGGCAGATGCAGAGGGTTTCAATCTGTCAGTGGAAAGCCCATCAGTGGCACAGTCACGGTTCTCGGTGTGCACCAAGGCATCTCACGACTGATTTACACCTCCTCACTGGACTTGCCAATGGCTCTCCGATGATTTAGATTCCCTGAGAGCAAAAAGCAGAATTTTGAACGGTGTTTTCCAGACTTGGCTGTGCACAGCATGAATCCTGAAACAGATCCTTGGAGAATCATCTGCTGGAGCTGCTTTTTTTTTTCCCCAACCAGACCTGGCACCAATAATGACACACACTCAGTACATTTACATGCACACAAGATCAAATCAGATTATTGAGAGTCACCGGGTTATTGCAGGAAATCAGGTAACACATATACATGTGCCACAATGAGCCGATTACTCAAAACCCCTGTATACATATGCTCCCCCAGTAATCGGGTTGCTCATCGGTCACCCAGCCTCCAGAGGGGTATTGAGTTTGTTTGCTGATGGTTAAAGATTCAAACGGCTGAGCCCGTTTCTGTTATAGGAATGTTTTTTTTTAGTTAGTATTTTAGTATCTGCTGTTTAATACGGGTTTATTTTAAAAATGGTCTTGTCCTTTTTGTATGTAAGAGTTAAAGTTTCAGGTTAGGATGTTTGTAACCTATTTAGCTCTATTTTTGCAAATCACACGGTGCAGACTGGAACAATAGTGGAGGTTTCTGTTGTTATTGTTATTATCATTATTATTATTGTTAATATTGTTATAATATAAGATAAAAAGAAATATCTTTGTATATTGCTAAATAGATCTTGTGCTGCAATCATCTGTTGAAATAGCTCTGTTTTCAGAAATGTTATGAATATGGGCAGTTGTTTGCTGGTCATGAAGTTAAGGCTCTGAGTCTGTTGATGTCATGTCAGTATAAAATAATTAGGGTAAAAACACTTCAATATGCTGCAAATTGCTTATGTTTATTGATGATTATTTAGGCTACCAGGTAGACTAGACTGCACTTTTTTTTTCTCATTAACCAGTTGATTGGTTGAAGAGCAGGTGAGTTCTGAAGTAGTGAGGTGGAGTACTGGACTGAAATAGTACTGTATGTAGTACTGGGTGTTGTGCACACAGTTGTAGTGAAACAGGTAAACATCAGCTCCTCTCTCTGGACATCCCACACTGCACACTAATTTTGACAGTGCTTGAAGGATGGCAGCGTCTCTGGCACTTTGGAGAAATCTAGTGTCTGTCTGCCTGCAGTGGAACCACTGTGATAAATTAATCCTAACAGTGTGTTTCTGATGGCTCGGTAGGCAAGTGTCTGTGACATTCCCTCATGTTTGTTGGTCTGAGTTCAGTTCCCGTAACATTTGTTACATTTTGTCTGCTCTTCTTCACCAGTTTTTCCTTTGGCTGCTCTTTGTGCGTTGTGTAGAGGAGCAGAAATGCCACAAAACCAAATTCCAGGAAAGCAGATGCATTACTGAAAAATATCTCTCTGTACCGTACAGCTTGCTGTGTGTGAAGAAGCACAAGGAAGATTCGGGATGCAGTGGAGTTAGAAACAAGACGGCCTTCGTGGCCCTCTCACAGTTTGATCAAATGACTCTTCTCAGTGGTGAGCCTCTCTTTTAGTTTTGAAATTCAAAAACAACATGATTTCACTAGTTTAAATATCACTTGTATATTTTTTTTATTCACATTTCTTTTAAATATTGACTAAGTCTCTGTACCCTGTGAGTTTTTTCCATTCATGTGCTACCAGGAATTGAGAAATGTAGTTTGTATTCTTTATGAATCATCATTGTGTGATCTTTAAACAAAAACTTCTGTTTTCAAGTCTTCTTAAAAGAATTGTGTCACCTTGCTGTTGAGTGCAGCCCAGTTATTTTGAAAAGATATTAAGGAATCTAACCTGTGATATGATTCAGTTCAATTCAAATCACTTTATTTGTCCCCGAGGGGCAATTTAAAAGGGCAAGCCTAAAAACAAGACAAAAAACACAAACAGTAAACACAAACAGCACACACTGCAACAGGCAGCATTCACAGAATTCACCAATGAACTGAACAAGCCAGCATGAAGCAGGTTGTTAAGTCTATTATTTGTTTGGTAAAATCCTGTTGTTGTTTTTTTTTTTTTTTTTTTCAGACTACAGATTTCTGGAGGATACAGGGAGATTTTCTGACGGTGCCAGTAGAGATGCACTCATTCGGACTCCCCATGCCACTTTCAAAGTATGTCAGTTTCCCAGCTGTTGTCAACCCGTGCCCATCTTCATCTCTGATGTTTAACTGAGGTTATATTACATTCACAGAGTAGGGTATGTTAGAATGGACCTGACTGTGTGCAGTGATGTGACATCTGAACTTCTACAGATTTGTTTCCCTGGTGCCATTTTACATCATCAACTCACAATTTACTCAAAACACACAATTCTATAGGGGAGCACTATGAAACTGGAGAATTCTTAATGCATGCATTTCCTGCTTTTATTTTGTCTTGTTTGACACTTGCTTAACCGTCTCAGTTGTGCAGTACACCGTTGGAACTGCAGTAATGGCAAAATCACAGTACATTTTCATTAAGCCTTTTTAGGGCTTTGCTAGATTCCTAGTTAAATATGTGATATTTTTAACTCTCTTAAATGTCAAACGATGAATACAAGAAACGTAATACAAGCTTAGCTTCACGATACTATAAATCCTGCATCATTTATATATTTTTCTTTTAGTGCTTTTTTTTTTTTTTTTTTTTTTTTTTTGCTTCCATGGTAGTTTGTGGTTGCAGTTATGCACTGCCTCCTGCTATCGCTCCAAACCACAGATACCCATTTACGTAAGATTCAGTGTCCGCGCCAGCTTTTACCTGTACTGTTATTACAGCACAACAGTAGTGATATTCGATAGCTTGGCTTAATGGTTGTTTTCTTCTGGGGTTTTGGAAGCACAGCCTGCCCCAGTGGTCACAAATCAATCAAAATAATGAGCCATGTTCTCAGTGAGAGATAAAGTCTGTACACATGATGGGCTTTGGGTTCCTTCCCGAAACTTCCAAGTGGAATAATCTGTTATTAGCCTTGTATATGCTTACCTGTCGATAAATCTTTTTTCCTGCCTCTCGCTACATGCCAAGTGTAACTCATTAAGGAGCAAATCACGTGCCAGAAAAGCTTGTCCTTTCAAATCTAGATGAGGACAGTAAGGAGAATGTCAGGTAATCTTTGGCTTAATTTTTAATGAAACTTGCACAGCCAGATTTATTGATGCAGAGCAGATGTTTGGTATTTAGAACTAATTGTTCTTGCAGAAGATGCTCTCCCCCTCTGACTTTTTCCACTGAACTGAAATGTCAGCCGGTTTGTGGTCCCAGCAAATCTTGTTCAAGGCCAATAACAGAACTTCTCTATTAGATTTTGTTTCAGTGGGTAGTTACTTTGTCTGAAGTATGCTCCGCTGCCTGAAACCCTGTCTAAGTTCTGATAATCCTGCCCTGTACTGTGTGGTTGTTTGAATCTCGTTATGATGTTTTTGCTGTCCCTCTGATGTTTTTGCTCTGATTTTCTTGTGAAATGGGTAGAAGATCTATACAGAACTAACATCTATAGAGCAACCCTAAACTCAGCTGTTCCTATACACCATTTCTCTGTGAAAAAATAAAATTGTGACATGCTGTGATACCATATCATCAGATCCTATCCCATCCCTCCCCATGCCATCCTGATTCCTATCCTTATACTTATCTAATGCTAATACTTTACTTATCCGTATACTATACTAATGCAAATACTAATACCATATTTTTATGTGTTCCAGGCTAAAAGGCTGGCAAGTAATGCCAGGAAGATGAACATCACACTGAGGTTCCTCCCCGTCACCTTCACCAAGAGCAGAGAAAACTCCACTTTCTTTCTAATAAAGTAAGAACACCAGTGCTATAAATTTTCAGCTTCAACCAGAGGCACAAAATATGTTCATCTAACTTTGGGCAATTTAGAGTTGCAGGTTTATAACTTGCTGTAGGCCCTGCATTAGTAAGTAGCTCTCCTGCATTCGAGCAATTTAAAAAACAAAAACAAAAACTTCAATACTCTTACATGGTTGTAATGAGCAACAAAAACATTCTCTTTATCATTATCCTCTTAATCACTGTGGGACTTTCTACGTAATTATTGTGAGACTGACTTTAATATGCTTAGTCTAACTGAAGGACAAGTCTCCATGGTCTACCAGTGAATTTTAATCCTTTCTCAGTCAAAATGACCTTTTGATTAGTCATGTTTAACTTTGCCACATGATGGCACTCTTGTTAAGTCCTAACCTCTGCTCATGTGTATTGCCGGCTCTCTTCAGGTTGTCTGCCTGCTGTGTAGTGTATGATGATGATGGAGGACCCAGCTGTATAGCAGATATGTACTGATGTCCGTTAAATGAGTGACAGATCAATTTCCTGAGGAAGCTGAAGCGTTAGTCACATTAGCATTCCTGCCTGTAGTAGACGTCGATGATTCCAGGGTGTCCAAAAGCACAGGACAGATTTAAACATAATGAGGTCTTTTACAGGTGGCATGACAGTTTGCAGGATTGCTGTAATTCACAACAGCTTAGGATTTAGGGGCCTCCATGCAGGTATGATGCAGCCTTTTTGTTGGCCTCAGATGTTCTCAGTTTTTTTTTTTTTTTTTTTTTTTTTGGCAGTCGTGGTTGTGGTTTTCCAGTACACACACATGCAGACACTCTGCTGAGAAATGGATCTTAATACAACAACAAAAATGTAAATACAGTGAACATTAATCACCAGGCTTCATGTTCCAGACAAACTCACAAAGAACATTTGCAATGAACAAGCCTCACTGATAAAATATTTTCCCAGCTACTTGAATAAGAGTCATAGAAATCACACAGCTACTAGGAATGAGCAAAAACCAAACTCCCATATCCTAACTCAGAGCTGTCATGACCAAATTCTCTTCAGACCTTGGGCTGAAAAACATAAACCCCCTTTCCTAGGCGGGTACACTTACATATGAAATGATGGGGTACACCCTGGAGGTGCAGAATGTTTGTTAACCTTTTATTTGAAAAATACAGTCTTCGCATCTATTTTTGTAACATAAACATTTTATGAGGTTGATAATACCTGATATACACAGTAAGTAGCAGTGCTGGGAAATTAATCGAAAATTAATAAAACATTTAACATTCAGAACCTCTAGCTGACATAATCTTGCCCATATCGGTAATTTCAATTTTTAAAAATTTTAATTCTCTACATTTTCCCCACTGTGTGTTCATTTAATGATCCCTTCAAATCGTACCACCGCGTGTGTTGCGTGTCCCCTCCCTGTCTAATCCGCGACATTGAAGCAACATGAACCAAAGAAAAATGTCATGTCTGTCGTTTTGACACATTTTAGCTTTAGTCAAGACGACACTGAACAAAAAGAAGTAAAATGAAAACACTGCAGAAAAACAGTTTCAACGACCAAAGGTAATACCACCAATCTGTTTCAACACTAGGAGCGCAAACACGTTACCGAATATGAGCAGTGCATGGCTCAGCAACAAGTGTGTCCACAAAGCAGGTTTGAAATATTCAATAAATAACCATAAACAGTTCATCTGTATGTGTTTCCTTCAGTTATTTTAAAATCACAATGGTAAATATCGCAGCTTTAATAGTTGAGTGTATTTACAGTAAAAAAAAAAAATACACAATCGTTCATTAATCAAGTTAAACTGTTCAATTAATTGTGATATTGATTTTAGGTCAATATCACAATATTACCCAGTCTGATTAAGTAATATCAAACCAATGTAAGTTATTTGAAGATATGGGCTTTTAAAGGGGAAAAAACTAAATTTGTTTTTTTTTTTTGTTTGTTTTTTTTTACATTGGTGAATGTTTGCCCTGTGATGGTCACTGACTGGAGGTCATAGTTTACCCACCTTTTTATTTACCATTATATCATTGAATAAACACACTCCAACTGCTCAGATGGACTTGATGTTGTGTTGCCATAGCAACGTGTTACACCATGTCCTCCACTTTGAGTCATCTTAAAATGCTTTCCCTCACTTTTTCCCGCAGTTTCCTGTTTATCTGTCCTTTTCCATTTTACATGATCTGCTGCTGGAGTACTACAGGTGGTCGTGTCATGTTTGGCACCTTTTTTCCACCTGGGGCAGCTGTCTGCCACTCATTTCCGAGCTCTGCTGGGACTGACCGTAACACTCTCCCCTTCAACCGAAGAGTACAATTGATCTAAACAGTTTATTAGAAAAAATGGAAAATGGTTTTTGAACTGCATATTAAAGTGTAAGGCTCTGAAATACCCAGGGACACCAGAGAGTGCCAATCAGAGCTGCTACTGAAAGAAGCCTTTGTCATTCCCACCAGCTGTTTTTATGTCAGTAGCCCCCTCCACACCCTCTTTTCCAACCTTAATGTCCTCTACTCTGTCATGTCTGTCTCTGGTGCTTTGCAGGCGGTTAGTTAAACGTGCACGTCACATATCAGGATGAGGCAACATTATGTAAGGTTGTAGTAGCAGGCTTTGCCCGCCCCCAAGCCACTAATCCCCCAAGCCTAACCCCACCATTGTCAGATGGTGGGTGTCTCACGGTTTTTGTGGGACAGCACTAGCACGTCAGTGAGCTGTTAGTTCACTCATAAAGGTTCAACACTGGAGAGTGTGTTAATGGGGGGCTGTATTCCCACGGTTGTGTCAGCTGTATTGAGAAAGGCAGAGGTATCCATATTTTTTCTATTGCAGGATCCGTAGAGGAATCTTCAGCCAGCTGCAGGGCCTTATTTTTTTGTTTAGTCTGGTTAGTCTCAGTAAGTCTGTGTCCGGAAGTTTTTCAATGTCCTGCTGACAGAACAGCTAGTGGACACAAGGGATGGGATGAAAGGTATACAATAAATTGCAGGGGTTAGGGAGAGAACGTGCTTCAGAATGTACCAAGTACATAATATAAAAAGCAGATGTGTGAGCAGTGTGACTGCAACTGGTTAGCGACATATTCATGCTACGCACTCACACTGCCAGAGAAGGATCATTACTGGCAGACTGCTGACTAGAAGGCTTTCATGCCTAGCTGTGGTGTGTGTGTGTGTGTGTGTGTGTGTGTGTGTGTGTGTGTGTGTGTGTGTGTGTGTGTCTGTCTGTGTGTGTGTGCCTGTGTGTACTCAGGTATACGCATGTGTTTTTGCATGCTGCTGTGCGTGAGTTTGTGAGCATGTGTCTGTGTGCTCAAATGGTTGTACGCAAATGGCTGTGCATGTGCTTTCTTCCCACCTCTCTCCAGCGACTGATTTCAAAACCAGGGCACAAACATTAAAAGACTGACACGAAATTACAGGCCTGTGCTGCCTTTCAATCCAGCCTTGGGAGGGTAGATGTGTAATGGCTGACATGTGGCAGAACACTGGGAGTAGTCATGTTAGGGTGGAATCATGTTTTCTACAGCCTCAGCCTGGCATGACAGGGCATTTCCCCACAGGAGCTTGGGTAGAAGAAGAAGCAAGAGTAGTTGTTACTGTGGCTAATAAACGCACTATTATTTTGTTTAAAAAAAAAAAAAAAGGAAAGAATTCATAATGTGAGAAAATTTGGAAAAACAGTGTGTGGCCTTGCTTAATGTTCTTTCTGTTGAATTATCTGGTGAGTCAGAACATCTGTAATTGTCTTCAAGTAGATTCCCTGATTGGTGGAACCATGCAAAAGCATTCATTAAGGCTAGAAAATGTGCTCGCTTTGTGTTGAAGACATTAACTGTGGATAGAAACTCTCACCCCCACAGTAAATGATACCCTCACACACACAAATTATGCAGTCCACTTCTGGCCTATTAGTGACAAATTTGTTGCCTTGTTTTATTACTGTAGTGTCCTTATTTGGTCAACATATAATATGCATCCTTTCCCCAAGTTTCATGGAAATCTAGTCAGTGGTGTCTTAGATGGATGATAGATGAACAAACAAACAAATGGAAATGACGCTGATCCCCTTCCTCATGGGGGACAGCTGCTAATCCCTCTGCACCCACATACGCGGGCCTAGAACTGTCACTTTCCAAAAAAGTGTGTTCAGATGAAACTATTATTAGTAAGTTCAATCAGATGTATTTTAATTTCCAGCGGACAACCTTGGGCTCTGTCAGTGGTTTGATTAACCGCTGCTGGTGGATAGCAGGGGCTTTCACCGCCGCTGTCTGATGCAGGCTCCACATCAAAATGCCGAGCAACAGGTTCATTAAAGTGTGGCAAGTAAAGTCGTCAGATTAGATTGCCTAACCAGAGGGGAAAATGCTGCTCTCCTAACATTGTCTGACTGTAATTCAAAACTAATATAAGTAGTAATGTGATTCTGCTGCATGTGCCAGTGAAAATATAAAAGGGTCCATGTAATCAGTTATGTTTCTATTAGGGCTGTGAAGTGATTAATTTTTAAAATCACATTAATCAAGGTAACCGTGGATTAATCATGATTAATCGCATATTTAAAATGCATAAAACTACTTGCGAGCTTAGCCTTCCACTGTTGTATAGTCCACTGTTCCACTGTTGGAAACGAAAAGTCGTTGCTTTTCAAGGGGATTTATATGATGGATCTTTGTCGGGACGTTTTCTTCAGTAACACTGATCGGACAACAGTCCATGTCAATCCATTTAGCAGCTGCATCACTCAATTTTGCTGTGTTGACAGATTTACCCCTTACGCACTCCACAAGTGTGGTTATGTTTTTTTTGTTTGTTTGTTTTCTGCATCTGTGCTGTGTGTTGCCTATGTGCCAGTTGTGTTTTTCCATGTCAGAGGGCTGCGTAATTTTGCGCAGAGGAAAAGAAAATAGACCAACTGTGCAAAAATACAGATCGGTAGCACGAGGCCTGCGTGGGTTTGTGCCGCTTCTGTGGTCAGTGTAGCAGCTCCAGTTGATTATAATGGACGCGTTCCGCTGTTGCAGCCGTGTCCTGCCACTTCTGTTCCTGTTGTATTTTGGCCATGATCAGGGCAAAACAGCTAGAATGTTTAGTTACATGAGGTCTTCATTAGAAAATTAGTCATTTGCAGCAATTTTATCACATTGCCATTAGGTTTTATCTGATTTGCCAGCCAAGAGAATGTCTGTGTACTACCTCTTCAGTCACTTCCTTACACCTCCCTTTTAAATTGCTCCAGTTTGTTACCTCTCATTTACTTCTGTCAGTTAATCACACTGGATGGCCTCATCCTCTCATTCAGAGAGTGTGTTATCAGATGATGAATTGAACAGATTTAAACTACATGACAATGTTCAGTCGCTGAATAAGTGAAAGTCCGTAGCACCTTCGTTCTCATGTCCACTGAACAGATTCAGTGAAGGAGGCTGATGCAAAACTAATTCAGCCAGCTTACATTTGAGTTCTGCCCCAGCCGCATTGAAAAGATGTGAAAACCGCTGCCTCCCTCTCCCAGAGACTTGGAACTTAAAATGCCAGCGAAAGATGTGCATCTTCCTGAGTTTAAAATGAAACTTAACTGGGTGATTGGATGCACCTGTTTTTAACTCTTTCCCCAGTATGTGTGGGGCTTTTGACTTGGCAACACCGGCCTCGCCCGCTGAGTCGGCTCTGTTTTGAGTCAGCCTCCTCACCATTATCTGGCAAATAATAGGGTGCCTTCCCTGGACACGTTGCTAGTGAATTGACTGCTTCTTTTTGGATTTTAATGCAGGATGCGTACCTCTCAGCATCACTGTGTATATAAACAGTACACTTTTATAAATTCTTTCGCATTTGTTGTTAAACAGATAAATAATCTGTAATGGAAAATCTGCTAAGAAATGGCAAAAGTCATTTTTCATTTCATTTTGACCAGCAGTTCTTGAACATGCATGCACAGGCACTTACTGTATTTCCTGCAAATGTCAGCATCTTTCTTGCTTGTCCATGAGTTGTTTTCTTCAAGAGGAATGAACAGGCTGTGCTGCTGCGTCAGTATTGGCCTCCTCAGGGAAAGGATATACACCAGACCCATGACTACCTTTTTCGGAATCAGTCCAGCAGAGATTCAAGCCAGAACCTACAGATACATCTGCCTGTAATGTTCTCCTTTACTCCCTTTCCTCCATCACCCTCTCTTCCTCCCCACCCTCTAAGGCTTTAGAGCAAATTGCCAAGGATGTTAGGTTAGTTTGCTGCATCTCAGCAGCCACAAAGTCCTGTTGTCTCCATCCACCCAAATTCTGGCATGTACTTCTCAAGCGCAGATGCACAGGACACATGCTTTCATGCTGGTGTGGTTACACCATTTCTGCTGAATCTGTCCAATCCTTCATCCAGCCAGATGGATTTGTGCTCTGCCAGACCCCCAGTCAGGCTCTCTGCTCTCTGGTGTTGATGGTATCAGCACCTCAAATCATTTATTCAATCAACACAGTGCGTTCTTATTAATGAAGTCATTTGTCATCCTCTGAGGCTGTGTCTCCCTCTCTGTCTCCTTCATGGATGCAGTCCGTTGCTTTGTCTCTTTTTTCTTTCATTCAGTGCTCGAGCTAAGGTCACATCTTGAAATGGCAATGATATGCGTAGTTGTTACAAGAAGTTGTGCTTATGCATTTTAAGCATGTCTAAAATGTCACACTGTGTATCCATAGGGATTTGATGTTAGATCTGTGGAGAGAGGGATAAAAAGACGTATCCACCACAGCCCAGGCACCAGGACTCGCAGTCAGAGAGCTTTCCATGGGAAAGACTACTAATTTGGGGATCAGTGGGAAAGACCACTTGTCCATGTAATCTCTTTAAATGACGAGCTCTGATCCTGAATCAGCCCTCACACCTCAGCTGATTTGTGTTTTGATCCAGGCCCTAAGTAAAATGACTTCTGATTACAAAGTGTAACTCAAATGTGACCAAATACCTTTTCTTTCAACAGTTTCTCCAAGAGAATTAATTTTCACCTGTTTATAAAAAATTATTAGATTATGAGATTTTTGAGTTGATTGTTGATTTTTTTTTTTTTTTTTTTTTTTTTTTTTTTTTTTTTTTTAAATAAAGCTGTAGGCCCACCTCAAGGGCTTCTGAGTTCTCATAACTAATTCAGACCAGAGGTTTTAACTGTTTTTTATAGAAGGGAACCTAGTCAGGGAAACAAAATGTGATTATGCTGCCAATTCAGGATGGAGGAAACAGTCCAGCAGCCACTTTAGGAGTAATGAGAGATGACCTTTTGCATCGTCTCTACTCCTGAAAATGATTTGAAATCCCAGTGGTTGTTTTTGTTTTGTTTTGTTTTGTCTATATTTTTCTATTTTGTTTCTGAGTTTCTTTCTGTCTCTGACTAGATTTTGGAAGTAGACAAAATAAAAAGAATCTGAATCTGAAGCACACAATATTACTTCCAGAGGCTAAAAAAGCAAATCACTTACATCACAAGACGGTAATGAATTGTCTTGTCTCCCTTCTGAAAATTGAATTCTGAAATTTGCAGGTGATCATCTTAAGAATCAAGTTTTGACTCTAACAACAAGCCGAAATGCTTGAAATGTTTGTTATTTGGTCGTTCATTATTCATGATAACATCATGACGTGTTTACATTGTTTTTGTTGTGGCGACCTGCAAAATCTACGCAGATGGGTAGACTTAGTTCTTGTGGTCCAGCAAGCTGTTGGATGAAGAATCTTGCCAGGAGGGAACATACTTTTTGGTGCAGGCCATTTAAGGTAACCACTCTTTAGGCTTGGACGGTATCCATTCTTTCATACTGTCATACCTTACTGACATTTGACCACAGTATATCGTGTATATAACAGTATTTCTGGGAAAAATAAATAAATAAATTAAAAGCGGAAAAGCTAAGCTGCTACTGATAGACTGATACCCAGTCAAGCCTACAATGCTGGGTGTCTAATGAGCAGTTAGCCTACTACAAGTTTTGTTGGGCTTGAGTTTGAGCATATCTTGCTTGAGGACCTGATGACACATGTTTCCACAATGGATACCAACACGTCAGTGGGCTGAACGAAGGCAAATAGTGCACACAGCTTCCTCCATGTTGGCTGGCTCACCTTTGTGACCCTAAACCCAAAATAATCCCAAACAGGGGCAGAGACATTCCTCTTTTTACTGGTCCTGTAACAATATCCCCACCACTCACAGCGACCATCTTTCTCAGCTCAGCTGTCTGTTCCACCAGTACAGACTGACTGCTTGTGGCTCACGCTGTGCACTACAATACATCACCTCCATATCAGATGGCTTTTAAAACCATACCTTACCTTATTTTTAAATACTGTAATACCTTGATACCACCCAAAACTACAGCTTACTGTTCTCAGTGGATACTTTTCCAAGTTCTTTCAAATAATTTCAGCATTTAAAGGTGAGACGCTGAAATGCCCAGAGATGCTTAAACAATTCAGGTTCAGGTTCTGGACAGTGGCTCTTGATGTTTTTTTTCCAGCAGGTTCTTAGATTCAAACTAGTCATCCTCTTTTTGCCAGTCTATCCTCCTCATTCCTGACATTGAATGATGGCACATATCTGAGGTATGCACCATGACCTTGCCTGAAATGCGCCCAAGCATCTTTGGGCAAGCCCTTTTTCCATTTGAAGACATAGTTTCCATTTGCTGTAATGGGAGATTAGTGGCATCACACCTGGTGTCTCACCCTCATTTGCTTTTGTGTGTGCAGACACACACTCACACACATACACACATGTGCGCGCCAAGGATGAAACTGCCAAAACCAAGCAAACACTTGTAAATTCCTCTGACAAGGGGTTTTGGGGTGTTGGGTACCTCCCACACCTGCGTAGGGAATCCCTTCACAGCCTCCTGCCTACACTCCCGCCTGCTGCTGCCCACACTACAACTTTACCTCTCCTCCCTCTCCCCACAACCAAGTGGAAACTCATAACCACCTTTCATTGGATGTTCTGCCAATTCTGCACATATTTCTCCCCTTTTGATCTCCTTCTCCTCATCCCATTTCTGTTTTCGTGAAAAAACATGTCTCCCTGTTGTGTAACACTCCCATCTGGATTCATAAAAGAACAGCACTACCAGCAGCATCAGAACCAGGCCTGCATTCAAAAGGAAAAACACATGAGGTGGTATAGAGCATCTCAGAGCTGGTGATGATCAAGCTTTTCAGAATGTGTGTGTGTGTGGGCATGCAGTTTCTTTATTTTCATTTATTTGACAACTCCTGACATATTGGCCCATTTCACACAAATACTTATTCAAAAAGATGGCCTGGCAAAGTGTCTTCTTCCTCTTTGCTCACTTACTCCCATTCAGTTCCAGACAACAAAGAAAACATCTCCATATTGATCTAATTCAGCTGGTAAAGGTAATCTGTCACTGTGAACAAGAAGCCACCAAGTTTTGCAACAAGTCTAATATCAGGCTAGGAGCTTTTACGATTTGAAAGAAGCCCATTTTACTGTTTCACATTGATGTGCAAACAGTTGACAGGAGAACATGTCTCACTTTAACTTTCTTCTTGCATACACATTCAACTTCTGGATCATCTGAATTTCATGGTCGTCTTCTTCAGAACAAGATAAAGACCAATAGCTAACATACTCTGCAGTTGCATTAAGGCTCAACCAACTTAATGTGTTAAAAGTATTGGACAATAGGGTGTTCTTCTGTTGCTCAGCTGGTAGACCATGTACCATTTACCATAACCAAAAGGTCATGGAGGTCAGGACCCAAGAAAATCATTTCCCTTATCCTGTGAGACCTGTAGGTCTGCAAGCTTCTTTGTCATACACAGTATTAAAATGATGTACTTATCAGACTTGCATTTTTAAGCAAATTGTAATGCATTGCAGCTTGACTGAGGCATACATGCAATTTAACTGGAGGATTTCATTACAACTGAAATGCCCAGGACACACACCTCAGAATTACTTCCATCCTAGATAGAGGCAATCCTGGATAACATGAGTTGGCTCAAAAAATGATTTAAGTGACTCTAGTAATTATAGCTTTTGCATATTTTTTACATGCTGCACATCATTACTCAAACTGAGGTTCTTGCCATATACTATATTTAGTATGATTAGGAAGCATAGCGCCAACTTTTGTGTTTAAGAGTTTTTCTACAGTTGCTGTCTTGTCCAGTTTCTGCCTGCTTCATGTAATAATGGATAGATGTACTCCAACATCCTTTTTACCAGTTTGAGCCAGGACCACCCACTTTTCAAATCCCACTCTTAAAAAAAAAAAAAAAAAAAAAAAAACAGAGGGATAGTCTCACCAGAATAAAAGCAGTACAATAAAAAAAAAAAAAAAACATTGGGTGAGATTTTGGAACATTTGTCGTTGTCCAATTTTAAGAGGTGTTTCTAAGTTAACTTTGCAGAGAAACTTTTGAGAGGTTTGTTCGTAAATGGGTCACAAAAGGTGCAGAAATATTCCATTCCAGTTTACAAAAAAATACTAAATTCTCCAACTGGTGCTCCAGATCTTACTTGGTGAGTGCTACGCCCTAATAACAAGGTTTCTGATATGTGCCTAAGCATTGACTCCATGCCAGTGTGTTTCATCTTTATTTGTGGATCCTACCAAGGCCTCGGTTCCCTCTGCCCTGCTGGAGAAGGGGTTGATGGGTCCACTCTACTCTATAAATGGCATCATATCTGGTCTTTTTCATCAAGAGTCTTTGTAGTTCAGTTCAGCCCACAGCATGTGGGGTACCAAGGTTCTGGAAGCACACTTAAGGCATGGGTTGGTCTTCCTAAAATGTTTATTCTTACCATAGGTTCTCCTCATGTGTGTGCTTATACACTGCATTTATTTCAGAAGACCATCAGGAATTATACTTCGATTCGTGTAGTTTTAAGCTTCAGTGTGTTTTATCCCCCTACAGTGCCAACTTTAGTGTAGTACAGTGTTTATAGGCTGTCATGCCTCATATTACCCTGACTGTCAAGTTGCTTGTAATTTTTCCAGTAATTGTAAAAGATGATAACAGTTGTCAATTCAATTAATTTACTAAAATATATATATTCAGGGATATATCTGCACCATGATTACCCTAAGGTAAGGACACAGTAACTGTTTACTGAGTGAATGTTTGGTTTTAGAGCACACCCAGCAACCCAGAAAATCCATCCTTATTTTATAGTTACTGCCCAAAGCATTACCCCAGAAAAAGTGATCATTATGTGATATCCACCAGCTGGTGTCCTAGTATTCAGTGTATATGTCATGGTCTCCATGGTGACTCTGGTTTACTCACTACACACACACACACACACACACACACACACACACACACACAGAGTCTCACAGATGGACAAGATCTTGGAAGCAGCCAGGCGTATTGTCTTGGATAGATCAAGGCTGAATCCGTTTTACTCTGAATTCATACAAGGGCGTTTGTGTTTAACTGTGAAGGAGATACTAGGAGAGCACCAGTTAGCTCAACTATTGATACATTTTTAAGTCAACTACCTAACACATGGCTTGCAAGGAACAAACAATATTATTTATAATGTTGAGTAGACAACAAATATTTGGAGTTGCTCACTGTGTTTCTTCATCTTTGTCTCATTTAGACAAAATCAGTTCCTTTGGCACCTGAAATTCATCTTCCCTCAGAGCAGCACAGAATTTAGTCAGAGGAGGTGAGTTGCACAATTTCTTGAATATTATATATCCACGCACATTTTTGACCTATTGTGTATGCATATCATGTGTTTTACTAACTGATAAACTGGTGAGTTAACCAGGATTTTATCATAGCTCTTTGAAATTAGGTAATTTCAGTGGAAGGCACTACTCATTGTAGAAACTTCAGATATTCACAAAAGTGCCCAAAGTCAAAGCAAAGCAAGCAGTGAGACCAAGAGGTGTATTGCTTGCCAAGGATTATAGAAACAACACAGGGACACCATCCATTAAAACCATGTTTTGGTTGTTGACATTAACATGTTTCCTTTCTGTTTTCTTTTTTCTTCCAAATCTCTTGCTCTTATCAGGGTTCCTGACACAGAAACCCTGGAGCAGATCTTGACCCCTTACATTCACCCTACAGAGTCCGATCCTGTGAAACGGCAAAAGTAAGATGACCTCCCTGAGTACTTAAGTTCCACTTTCAATTTTTGTTTTGATTGTCGGTTGCATTGACTTACAGGTTTTTTGGAAATGGTTCCATGTCCAGGAGGGCATGAGACAAAGAAAATAAAAGGATAACACAAACAACAATTTTTAACTGCACCCAATTTCCTCCACTTATTAAATCATTCAGTCAACATTGTTCCATTTTAATGCATCTCATATGCTCATACATTTTGATCCAGGGCTGTCACCAAACAAAGATTTTCCAAACCATTCAAACCATTAATCGACTAGTCGTCACATGTTTTATGGTATTAATTTAATCATTTAAATACATTTTTTTGGTACTTTTTTGAGTTCTAGGGCTAAGAAAAATTCTATAACATTTTTAACACTGTGTTACACTAGAGAAATACAGAATTGTAATAATGAGCCTTTAAAATATAAGTTTTACAAATGCAGTCACAAAACAAGTCACCTGTCAACAACACCAGCTAAATGTGTCTGAATGTGTCAGAATGACCAGCAGCCATGCTAGTTCTAAGTCATGCTTGAGGTTGATGAATGATAGGCAAATCTTTGACTGCAGAGTTTGCATGTCACCTTCTTGAGGTCACCCTTTACCTTCTCAAAATGATCCCACATTTTGGATTTCCTGCCTGACAGTTTAACTGCTGCAGGGACCAGCCATGTAAACAATTATGTCTTTGTCTCAGTGTGACTGAGGGCCCTATCTTGCATCAGAGTCCCTAAACCCGTTATTAGCCATGATTTAGCATTGCGTAAGAGGCGTTTCCCCGCAAAAGTTGCCTGCCGTTATCCCTAAAACACTTGCACTACCCGTTACATTATGCATAGGTGTGGTTTGGGCGTTACGCCAGTTAAACCAATGAGTGTGCCAGGTGCCATTGCCTTTAAGAGCAGGCTGCGCTACCCCAAATCTGCAAGCCGAAACCCGTGATGGAGAGAGGAAGGTCGCGATTTAGTACGATCTCTGCCATTTTCTCAGGGGTTCAACTGAGGCTAAAGCAAGGTGGCTTTTTATTGGCGAGTTAATTCGGGAGGTGGAGCCACATGTCCACGTCCACATGTGTCCAAGTGGATGCGCATTGAAGCCGCCTGGGCGCGCTCTTGTAAAAGCCCAAATGATAGTGTGTGGTTCTGAGGACCCACTATCCGCTTTCCCTAATGTGTGTGGTCAAGATAGCAATTGTAGGGAAAGCGCATAAACATGCCCACGGACACACCTCCAGGCGCAAATAACGGAGTCAGCGTAATGTATAGTGGGTAGTGTGGCCGCAAGATACCATTTAGGGATAGTGGAAGCTGCTAAATGCATAATTCACTGGTAGCGAGTAGTGGCAACAGGTAGCGCAGTGTGAAAGATAGAGCCCTGAGTGTCCCCAGTTCCTGTGTCCATTGTTTCAAATTTAACCAACTAACCAACCAACCAATGAAAACCTGGTCAGCTAAGACCCTTCTCATCAACTAACGTTTGGTCAACTATACAACAGCAGCCCTGTTTTGTTGTTTGCGATTACATGTTGTCTTGTCTTTGCTGCAAGCTAGCAAATAATACAAGCCATGGGTGGTAACATCTTAACCTATAATGAATTAGTGAGGTAATTTAGCGCAACTTCACTCTACACCTACATATAGCTCAAGTCATTTTGGTTGCAGTCTCTGATTGATAGAACTGCTCTCAGTCCCCTCCCAGGATGATCAAAGCTTTGACCCCATTCACCAAGCATCAATAACTCTCACGCATGTGCACATGCACATGCACACACAGACACTCATATATGTAGACGCAAACGCACTTTAGCGTGATATTTAGAAAAGGTCATATGGGCCATTTCACCATCCCTTATTGGTCTCAGTCCTTTGGCCCTGTTCTCATTCTGATGACACCTCTAATGTATTTTAGAGGGCAAGCATGGCTTTGTCTAATGAGCCACATGTAAAGGTTAGCACTTGCATTCATCGTCTGCCTTTCTGCTGCCTTACATTTTCTTTCTTTCTTTCTTTCTTTCTTTCTTTCTTTCTTTCTTTTTCTTTTTTATGACTTTGGACTTGTACACTAGGAGTTCTGCCAAGACAAGGAATAAAGTTATAATATGTTGCCATTACTCTTTTTAATGCAAGTCTCTCAGTATTGTATTTTTTAGTTTTATTGTGTCAAGTTATCACTGCTGACTGCAGATCTCTTTAAATTCTGGACTACACTCAGAAACTCTGCCTCTTGCATTCCATTCAGTGGTAGAAATTCAGCTTCCCGGGTTGTTTGGGGTCCACCACAAAACTCATGAATCGAAGTAAAAAACTTCACAATGTGATAATAGACCCAGAAATCAACACCAGTTTGATGTGTGGTTTGGAAGGCCTCTTTAAGTTCAAGGAAAAAACATCAACAATAACAAAAAAAAATAATAATGATTTGTGCTCAGTCCATTGTTTTGCCTTCAAACGCTCAAACGAGGAGTTTTACTGTTGGGAATGCTCCACAAGCTGTGTTTAGTCACTGGATTCTCAGGAACGAGCGACTAAGCAGGCTGTGCTTAGTCATTGGAATCTCATGTTTATAAAAATGGTAACAGGGACAAGGAAAGCATATTGTTAAACATTACACCACGTGATTGCATCGTATTGTCTGAGCAACAATTCATGGGAATTTACATTGTATTGTCTTAATCTGTGATGACAAAATGCAGACCTTGATGGCAACATCACCACTGCATATATGAAGCAGCTGCTATAAATGCTATAAAATTCTTTGAAAACGCTTTGGCTTATTGTATTTCAGATTTATGTGCTAGGCTCACCATCCTGTTCTGTCAAAACATATTGTAGCCATGACTGCAGTTTTGGTTTTGATGACCTATAGCAGGTCTACAGTTGCATGCACGCCAGGCCAGAGCCCCTGTAATTGAGTTTGGCTGAAGTGTGTGTAAGGATTACACTTCCACTGCAGACTAACTATAAATCAGTCTGCACGTAAATGAACCCGTGTATGAAAGGGATTGAACCAAGGCACAAATGTTGCTCTTAATGGTTTAATGTTCATGGAGAATTTATCTCCACACAGATATTCAAATCCCAGCTGTCTATATTTCCTTTAAAAATGCATAATGTGAACTGGCATGATGCCGCCGCCCCATGGCTGCTGACTAAATCCTGCTGACTCTCTGCTCATAATCACACTAACCTCAAATTGGATTTTTACCTTTCATGGCAGCGAGTTCTCAGACAGGGGTTTGCTAAAGAAAATTAAACAAATTCCTCACTTTTTAAAATGTTCCTCATTTTGTTATATGTTTATATATTTATTGTTAGTTCCTCTAAATGAGCAGAGTATAACATTAAGTGCAAAACCAAGTGACTTTTTCTCAGATGGACATTTTCACTTGTGTCTTTCTTGCCTTTGGAACAGATTTTTCACAGCAGTTGATGTCTTGCTTTTGTGTTAAAGAGTTTAACATTTCTGTCACACTTCTGAATTACAAAATTATACTGAGCTCTGTGAAATAATTAGAGCCTCAAGGGTCGACGCAGTTCTTGGATGATGAGGGTTTGATAATGGTTTAGGGCTCTCTTTCCACCTTGTGTAAAGAAAATGGGAATATCAAAAGTTGGACATAATAAAAATCAGTTAATCATGAGTCAGTCTGTAGTCTTTGGATAGCAGCTGATCTTGTTCTTTTTTTTTCTTAATATTCTTGTTTACACATTTTATGACAGTAGCATTTATTGTGCCCCAAGATAGAAGGAACTAGATAGAAGGGACTGTCCATTCATCTGTCCATTCAGCCAACCATTTGTCATTTCTGAACCTCTGCTTGTCTGTTTTGGGCAAAACTCTTGGGAATGTTGGATTTTTTTTTACACTGATATCCAGTATCTTAATGCTGCAATGTCACCAGCACCACCACACATCACACAAAAACATTAAAAAAAAAAAAAAAAAAAAAAAGTACCACCACTGCAGTTTGGACCTGTCATGGCGGACATCATGGTCACCGTTATTGGATAGTATAGTGTGAAATGAAAGCCAGATAAGAGGCTGCCACACAGCAGAATTTAAATTTTACTGTAGAATTTCAGTGCTCCATATTGCATGTGCATAGTGAATGTTTCTACCAGCCTGCTGTGTCCTGTTTCTGTGTTTTTAATTCATTACTTAATCTGCAGCTGGCAAAATCATGCCTTGTGCAAATCAGTGGTGTTGTAGAGTAGCATTCTGCCATTTCTCCAGTCCTTGTCGAATGCAGCATCTGAGCACCATGTCACGTTTAGGCTCTTGACATGCCACAGCTGTGCTCACCAGGAGACATACGCAGAGCTTGGTCTACGCTCACAGCCCTGTGAGAGATGAGCTGAGGGCTTTAACTCTCGAAGAAAGTGTGAATTCTCTCCACCAGGGAAAGTGAACAGAAGATTGTAGAGCTGTGCTTTCTGAATTTCATTAGGTTTCACTGGCCATGCAACAAAAGAGGAGGGATAATTCAGTTATTTGCACCTGCCATTCAAAGATCCTTTTCTATCCTGATAGTTGATATGAATGAGCCATATCCAGTTTCAGTCACTGGGTCTATTTCTGTCTTCATGCTGTGTTACATTTTCCTCAGTGTTTTTGCCAACTTGTTCTTGTTTCACTTTCTTTTTACTTCTCGGGCTTGTGTTTTTCCTAACTTGCACTATACTCTTTTAGTAAATTGTGCTCTTCGATAGCAGAACACTACTGCCAGACCCCTCATTATTGCTAGTCCAAAACACTAGCCTAACAGGCCTCTGTTTCCCTTGGCCTAAGCTGTGTATCAGTAAAAGTCAAAATAATAAGGTATCTAAAACTTTATAAAGTAATAGTATAATGAGCATTCCGTTAAGGCGCACTGTGAACTATCAGGGCTCTTGTGATTTCAGTGTTATAACTAACTAGAGACCCCTGACAGTGCCTGGCATTTAGAAAAGTCTCTGCTTTGTCTGGACTCAAGTGAGTAGGTTTTAACTCACCGTGGCCCATTGGCTGACTTTATGCAGCAGGTTCAGGCAGCGTGGCCATCACCAGGATAGAGGAATGAAACCTCAATCAGAGGTGTGCATCAGTCAGCATTCCACACAAGTGTACATTTGTGGCTCTAGTGTGCTACACAGTCAATGCAGTCTTTGTGCCTCGACCTTTTGATTCACCACCTTAGAAAATAGTGCACAGTCATACCCTTATCTTTTGTCCTTCTCTTTCTCAGATTAAGGCAGTGTTGTATCTCTAAGCCCCTGTTTTGATGTGAATTTCTGTTTCAGATTGAAGATGTATGTCCATGCCCCATTTGATCATATAAAGGTCTTCATGAAAGCGGAGGGGAGAAAGGCTAATGCTGTGAGGTAAGGTCCAATCCCTCCTTGAAAAGATAAATGTAATATGGTACTTGATTGATTCCCATAGTGGAATATCTTATTGTCTTGCCTCCTCATGGATGTCCGGGTTCAGAGTCAAAACAGGCATCTACAGAAGGAAGGGTCAGTGTCTTGCTCAGCAGTGTTTCAGCAAGGTGGTAAGGGATGTGGAAATGGCAGGTTCAAAATGGCTGGAACCACTTACCAATAATTATCAATAAATTGATAACAAACAAACAACAAAACAAAGCAACCACAACAACAGTGGTGGAGCTGGGCACCAGTGCAAAAGACCGAGGCCATGATGTGCGGCTGCATTTAAAAACCAAGACAAAGTGAAAACTATCACTTGGGGCTAACGCTGTTGAAACACTGAACTAATGTTAGTATTTTCAGGTAGATACTAGCATTAGTTCAGTGTTGTCTTCATTGTCAGGTAACTTTAGGCAAACATTACCTGACAGTGAAGGTTGGTGTTTTGTTACTGTGTGGGGGATAAAAAAAAAAAAAAAGTGACCCACGCCGAGCTAATGAAATCTAACTAATGAAGTTTGCCCACAGAAGTCGCTAATAGAGACACATTTGAAAATTCACTTGCACCAGAAAAACAAGGAATTGTTAGGTGACAACCTGACAAAATCTCATGGTGAGTTGTCATATCTTCATGCTCCTTTGACTTTATTTCTTCTCTATATATGTGCAGTCATACGAGGTAATGAGTTGTGGGCTGCCCAGTCCCCAGGGCAAAATGGATGCATCATCTGTGTTTGAAGGAAAAAAGATGGGAGGTTTCATGACGTTTCATGGTTGCCTGAGGGGTAATGATTATGAGCATAGAGAATCATCATTGACTCCATGACTAAGCGGAAATGGAGGACAGCCAAAGAATGCAAAACTAGGCAAGGCAAATTAGTGCTATCAACACTGGCCCCCCAACCCCCTGGAGAGGTGGGCGGAAGATTGGGGAGGGCATGCATATTAAGAGCAACAATGAGTGAGTCAGCGAGTGAGTAACTAAAAGAGAGAAACCGAGGGAGGAACTTGTAGGTAAAACTTGTACGATTGTCTTGTTCAATGACATTTTCAAAGTTGAAATCAAATGTGTATAACAAGAGAGGAGGGAACAGAGGGGAGGAGAAAACCCCTCCCGGTCAAGCCTCTCTGCCTAAGTACTCCGTAGCTTTGCAGGAATTTACAAGCCAGTGATGTCATGTTCATAAACCAATTTAGTCGATTTCATACACGCCGAATAAATTCGTCACGAGTGGCAAGCCTAGTGGAATGGGAGAAATTGTCACACAGGCAGAACATTTGAGCAATGACAGGATTCTCTCACATTGTTGCAGCTTACAAAAGTTTTGTCTTTTTTTTTCCCCCAAGAACAGACCAGTATGGAAGAACTGATCATTCCTCATTGGTGAATGAAATAACAAGCTGTTCTGATTAAATGTCATAAACATTTCATTAACATAACAAAACAAAGCAATTGTGCTACATAAAAATGACTTCAAAGCCTATTTGATTTATAGGCTTTCAGTTCAACATTTGCTTGAATCCTTATTTGTTCTACTTATTTTATTATAACAGGATGGGGTAATTTTGGCGGGGGGACTGGTTGAACCTCTAATCTCATTCTCTGTATTAAGTCTTGTGCTTTTGGTTGCGTCCAAATATAAAGTTTCTCTCAGATGCTGAGCACCTTTTTTATTCAATATATGATGAATCATCCATAGCATGTATATCAGTGGTTCTCAGAATTGGGTCTGCAGACTTCTGGGGTCAGTGACACATGGCCAGAGGGTCCCAAAAATAGCTGAAAAAAATAATGAATAATTGATTGCACCACGCCGTGCAATAAAACAAGCGCACCTATGAGTCACTTACTCCCAGCTGTTCATTTCAAGCCAATAGAGATACTGCTAAGCTGTCATTCTTACTGCTGTAAGTCAGTCACACATGGGTTTGAACTAGGCTTGGGAGATTGGACAAATATAAACATCGCACAAAAAGTAAGGAAATTTGTGTTTGGTAGATTATTTCTGTGATGTAACAATGTTTCTCGGCAATAAATCTTATTGCCAAGAAGAGAGGATTTGGCAAATTTTTCATGGGCACATACTCAGCTCTGCTGCTCATCCCACAAATGCATGTTCCTTACAAATGTGGCACCATTTAAAAGGGAAATAAACAGGCTTTCCAACGGTGTAAGATTTATTGCCAAGAAGCATTGTTACAACAAAAAATAATCTACCAAACACAAATTTCCTTACGTTTTATGCAATGTTTATAAATTGGCTGGGTCCATGGCTGGTGTTTTTTGTGTACAGTTTAGGCTATTAACCAAGACCCTAGCATAGTTCCTGTGTCTCTTAGCTCTGAAGTTAGAGACAGTGGGTTAGCCAGGCTCACTCAATGTGGACTGACCTTCAAGGTGGGACATCTGTTCTCATTTCAGTGACAATCTCAGCCTCCTTTAAACAGAACAGAGAAATGTCTGGCTGCTAAGTCTCTCCCGGGTTTTGCTCAGCATCCCCCACCCACACACATACACACATACATACACACACAGCCTGCACCACACACCCGGCAAATATATTGGCAATCACTTGGTTGTTGGGCTGACGGTGGGTGGTAGGAAAATTATGACATATCACCCAACCCTAGTTAGGACACTGGTCAAAATTGAAGCCAGCCAAGCTGCAAAACACCATGCTAGCAAGCCAGAAGATGTTTTCTGATGCGAAAGTGAGGAATATACCCACCAGAAGTTTCAAATGGTAAACCTTTCCAAGTTGGCTTGATGGATTGCTAACAACAAGAAACCACGTTCAATTGGAGAAGAACTCATCCTTGACACAGCTCACAGGAGTGTCCTGAACTCGCTGCTGAAGCCATGAGAATACTGCCTCCCTTTCCTACCAAGGACTGAGAAACTGTAGAGAGATACAGGCCAAATTTTCTCATTAATTTACAAGGTAAGCCACTGTGATTGAAAATATTTAGAAAAGGCCAAATGTGATGCAAATCAAAGGTTTTGTGGTAGATTAAATAAAAGGTGTAATTACCATGTGCTCTGTAACATGTTGCTGGGAAAAAAATTCTCCCCTCTAAGGGGTCCCTGGCCTGAAAAAGATTGAGAACCACATGTATACAGCAAGGCATATCCTCGGGGAAAGTGCACATGTAAATCTGATTAAACACATGTAATATGCAAACAGATATTAATACATTTCATAAGTAAAAGTTTCATTTTTATTAGAAAAAAAATACTACCCCAGTGATTGCTAGCTGTTAAAGTTTCCAAAGGGGTGTTAGCATTTAGGTTTGTGATTTATTTACTTTTGTATATTGTCACAGTGGCTCATTGTCCATGTTTTGTTCATGATCAGATAGTACACAGACACTCTCACACATGGCTCATAGACAAGGGGCACTGGTGCCTCTCCATTACATAAGCCTTGGTCCGGGAATAGAGGTTGTCAAAGCCTGTTAAACCCAGACTTTTCTCCACTTTCTCACACACTGAATACATTCTCTAGTGTGTGTGTGTGTGTGTGTGTGTGTGTGTGTGGATTCCCCTCCACTGGTGGCAATGCTACACATATACATAGTGTGTGTGTGTTTTTGTGTCTAACAGGACATTAGTGTTCAGATGTTCCTTGATGTGGAAACTTGTTTTAGTCCCTACAGAAACAATCCAGTGCTGAAGAACATAGCACTAACAAAGTTTTGGTGACAGTGTGTGCATGAGAATATTACCTTCAGCATGGTCAAGGATTATAAAATAGACAAAATGCACACAGATAAACATGTGATAAATGTTTCATATGTGACTCTTAGTAGCTATTAACATGATGAGTTAGAGCCAAGTGATGTCTTACCTATTGTTCATTCAAAATTTCAGTTGTTGTCAACCTTATAGTGTTAAAGTGGTTCCACTTTTGTTGTAATTTGTTAGGCTTTTGTAGCTGTGTCATGTTAAATTATTTTTCTCACATTTTTCACAAAGTCAATACACATCTTCTGCTTGTGGTGGAGTTTACTATTGAGATGAATGATCCATGGTGTTGTTTAATCAAAACTGATTGTGGCTTGCGCCTCCACGGAAATTACAAGTTTTCCACAGGGTCATTTTCCCTACGAATGGTTTTGCAGTGTGCCCTGCAGTTTAGGCCTGTCCTTGGTGATTATTATTGGTTTTGCAAATACGAACAGAGCACAACTTTTTTCACTTATGATCAAATGACAACAAAGCTTCTGCCAGACCTTTCTCCTCACATTGTACAAAAAAGAGGGAACTTTCATCCTTTAAAATTATCCTCCCTTTCTTTTGTCTTAGCCTGGTTCCAAACATGTTAGTTACATGTTCACTCAAAACAAAGAAAAGATTCATACAGGTTTGGTGTTGCCTGATTCAGTTGCATTGTTTGGTTGGAAAAACTAGCAAGGCCAATCATTGCCCTTGTATGGCGGGACATTTGTTATTGCCCGTTATACATACAAATTTACTTGACATAAACAGAGAAAGTGCCAACATTGACAAGTTGATAAGTTAGACTGATTTGCAACACTGCAGTAAACTGCCTAAAGCAGCTACTATGTCGACTGAAAACTGCATCACAGTGGGTGGACGCGTCAGTAGCTAGTGATTGCTTTGCAGAATTTAAATCCATCTCCCTGCAGAAATTGGATAAGAGGGGGGCAATTTCAGACTGAATAATGGAAAGAAAACAGAACGGTCATTAAGTCTGAATATCAGGCTACTATTGTCTAGCATTGGAGTTTAAAACAAAAAAAAAGTTTCCAGTCTGTGAACACTACAGAGGGTCAAGCCCAGTTTTTTATTAATGACCACACTCACTATGCAATGCTGTTGAAACACGTTAGGGATAGGTGTTAACACAGCATTCCCCTGTAACAGCTGCACTGTTATTGTTAAATTTACAGCTACCGTTTCAGTTCTGTGGTAATGCTTATTTAGTGCTGTCACACTAGTTCGGTTTTTGTTCTATGGAGGTGTGGATGTAGAAGCAACAGCAGACGTAGCAGATTGACGGCAGAGGAGGAAAACTTGGCCTACCCCTTCCATCAAACAAACAGCCGGCTCGCCCACTCCAGGGCTCCAATTTACCCCCCCCATATCTACCCCCTTCATGACTAATGTGATGTTAATCCATCATCAACACCATCAAGTCTGGACCAAGAAGAGAGGGAGGGAGAGAAGATGGGCAGGGTATGAGAGGTGTTGCGAAATGAGAAAACAGTGCCCCTGCCAGCAACATGCGAAATTCTCTCTTTCTGCCTATAAACCTTTGCTCTCATACCTTAATAGGTTTGAATATGGGGTTATATAATAGGGTCCTGTTCAGTATTTAATGTTTACTGTCAAGTGTTTATTGTCAACATTGTGCTTTTAATTAGGACAGAAGTGTGTTACTTGTTGAAGGCGGAATTACCTCATATCAGCGTGGTACAGCTACATAACAGGGCCAGGGCCGCAAACTAAAGCTGTAATAAGAAGGCAGGCTTCTTACAAACAGGGGTCGTATCCTATTGTAGGGGTCACAAGCAGAAAGGGGCCTCCACTCTTCCAATAATTCAGTCCACGGGGGGAGGACAAAAACAAATTTCAGCTGTATGATTAATGTTATGAAGTCATGTTTTGCTGTACACAATCAGCCATTCATACAAGGTTATGGACCTTATTTTGTACCTGTGTTGGGAAACAGTTGGATCTGCCTTGTGTTGTTACTGCAGATAAAACCACGGAAAGTAAAGGACTAATCTTGCAGCCTTAAGGCAGTGCACATGTGCATTGGGATTTGTTTTTCTTTCTTTTTTGACAACTTCCAGTTACTTCTTATAATGATTCCTATATTCTTGCCTTTTCCTCTCAGAATTTCCCTTTTTGTTTTTCTGATCAAATCCCTATGTGCAGCCATGGCTATCTACAGGTCATCTGAGGCCAAGTCTAAAACAATGGGTTTGAAAGAAACAGTACAGCCCACAGTCAGGCCACAAAGGCCATTGCGTGTGTTCGTTTTTATTGCTCAATGTCTCCTGGAATATCAGCCCTTTCCAAAAAAGTGGCTCTTGTGCTAAACTAAACTTTGCTATGTAATCAGTCAACATCCTCTTACTGGAAAGGAGACCTACAGTGCATTAAGAGGACCATTCACACCCTGCTGGGTGTTTTGTTTGTGTAATGTTTTTTTAAATGTTTGTTTATTTCTTATTCATCCCACTCTTGGAATTCAGAGGATGTTCTCCCAAGCCTCCGTTATTTTTTTTCCTCCCAGCCATCTGTATACCACAGAACATACGCCTCTTGACGTGTCAGGGGGAGAGATGCTGCTTTTACATTTGCAGCTAAAAGAAAGGAACCTTTGTTTGTGTGTATGTGTGTGTGTGTGTGTGTGTGCACAGCCATTCTGTTTTTTTTTTTTTTCAACCAAAGTTCTGAACTCATAAAACAGTAGTATCCCTATCCATCCACACATTTCTTTTTCTTTCACATATTTGTGGTATACCCTCTCCTTAGCACTTCTGAAGCCATCTATCTGCTCTCCCTCGGTTTGCCATAAAGCTTCGTTTGAGTTTGTTTCTACACAGCAGTGCCTCTTGTAGTGTGGAGCCAGTTTTGGAAATCGCTGTGTGAAATAGCTGTGTATTAATAGTAGGAGGTAATAACAAAATTCCTCAATGCTACAGCAGTAGTGGTGTATTTTTACCTGCACAGATTTATGGTCCTCTTTCTATTGATTGTTTTGTCACACACAGGAGGAGCAGACCAATTAAATTCATGCCATTTAGAATGACTTGAAGAAAATAGATATGTGCTATTCAAAACAACATCAACAATAATAATAATTTTGTAATCTTGTTGTGAGGTCATGGCAGGTGACAGTAGTATTTTTAGATGACAGAACTTGGCCATCTCCTGGTTTCTCTATGTGTTTGACATATTCTCAGCAAGGCCGTTTAGACTGATAATGAAGAAAAGCTCACATGTTACAGTCCTGACAAACTCAACAGAAACAAGTTTTCATGGTATCTACTTTTTAAAGAACATAGCATACTCTAAAGCAGTGTTGTCAACCCAGTACTCAAGGCCCATCTGTCCTGCATTTTTCCCCACCGGCCTTGTCCTTGCACACCTGATCCAACTAAGGGCTACGCTTTTTCATAACATATTAATTCCATCAGGTATGCAACAATAGAGCTGGAGTAAAAACTTGCAGGATATGTGGACCTTGAGAAACTCTCCAAAAGGGAGTTTGTTTTGCACATTTAAAAAGGTTTTAATGATACATGTGCTGTTAGTAAGGAAAGGGATGTATGGAAAACACATTGTAATGTAATCAACAATCCATTAAATAGGCAAACAGAAGAAACCTTGTTAAATACTTATAAAAAAGTATTTAAAAAGACAGTGAGTTACATTGACATTTTAGGCAGTTAGCTGATGCTCTTATTCTAAGTGACCTAAAAGCTGCGTCAGTGGTCATCTCCACACTTTCTTTACCGTAGATGTTTGGAGGAAAACCAGGTACAATCAGGTGAAAGCTACAGGCTCAAGGTCTTGTCAGAGAATTTCTGCCTCAGTTATTGTGTGTGATTTTCACTTTATTTTCTTAATACTAATGCAGTGCCTCAGGTTTTAGCCTTCAAAAGAATAGCGCAGAGTAGAGCTTATTGATATTCATATGTTAAAGGAAAAACTCACCCTAGTTAGACAGCTTTAAAACTGTTAAGAAACAGCAATTGATGATGTGTTGTTATATTTCCTGTCGATAAGTGGCTAAGCATACATCATGTCCTGCTGTTTCTAGTGCAGCTCCAGCAGTGTTTGATTGAAAGCTAGTTGGTTCTTCCACTACTGGTGCCCTGTTGGCTTGGTACTTATTGGGAGATTGCAAGTATTGAGATAATGAGATTTGTACGTTTTGTCCTGATGTTGATGCTAGAGGAAGGGTCATGAGGTCGATAGGGTTCATCCTTTTGGTAGATTTTAAAATATCAAAATTGACATTTAGGCCCAAGGGCGGCGCTGCAGGAAGGTGCTGGAGTGAAGGTTCATCAGGTTCTCAAAATTGACATAGTTCAGCCTCTGACAAGCATGAATGTACACTATATTGCCAAAAGTATTCGCTCATCTATCCAAATCATTGAATTCAGGTGTTCCAATCACTTCCATGACCACAGGTGTATAAAATCAAGCACCTAGGCATGCAGACTACTTCTACAAACATTTGTGAAAGAATGGGTCGCTCTCAGGAGCTCAGTGAATTCCAGCATGGTGCTGTAATAGTAATGTAATAGGATGCCACCTGTGCAGTAAGTCCAGTTGTGAAACTTCCTCGCTACTAAATATTCCACAATCAACTGTTAGTGGTACTATAACAAAGTAGAAGCGATTGAGAACGACAGCAACTCAGCCACGGAGTGGTAGGCCACATAAAATCACAGAGCGGGGTCAGCGGATGCTGAGATGCATAGTGCGCAGAGGACGCCAACTTTCTACAGAGTCAACAGCTTGAGACCTTTAAACTTCATGTGATCTTCAGATTAGCTCAAGAGCAGTGCGTAGAGAGCTTCATGGAATGGGTTTCCATGGCCGAGCAGCTGCATCCAAGCCTTACATCACCAAGCACAATGCAAAGCATCGGATGCAATGGTGTAAAGCACACTGCCACTGGACTCTAGAGCAGTGGACACGTGTTCTCTGCAGTGACGAGTCACGCTTCTCCGTCTGGCAATCTGATGGACGAGTCTGGGTTTGGAGGTTGCCAAGAGAACGGTACTTGTCTGACTGCATTGTGCCAAGTGTAAAGTTTGTTGGAGGGGGGATTATGGTGTGGGCTTGTTTTTCGGACGTTGGGCTCGGCCCCTTAGTTCCAGTGAAAGGAACTCTTAATGCTTCAGCATACAAAGACATTTTGGACAATTTCATGCTCCCAACTTTGTGGGAACAGTTTGGAGATGGCCCTTCCTGTTCCAACACGACTGCGCACCAGTGCACAAAGCAAGGTCCATAAAGACATGGATGACAGAGTCTGGTGTGGATGAACTTGACTGGCCTGCACAGAGTCCTGACCTCAACCCGAGAGAACACCTTTGGGATGAATTAGAGCGGAGACTGTGAGCCAGGCCTTCTCGACCAACATCAGTGTTTGACCTCACAAATGCACTTCTGGAAGAATGGTCAAAAATTCCCATAAACACACTCCTAAACCTTGTGGAAAGCCTTCCTAGAAGAGTTGAAGCTGTTATAGCTGCAAAGGATGGGCCCACATCATATTAAATCCTATGGTTTAAGAATGGGATGTCACTCATGTTCATATGTGTGTGAAGGCAGCCGAGCGAATACTTTTGGCAATATAGTGTATTCACCAAATTTGATAGCAATCCACCCAACAGATTTCAACATGTTGCCGTGGAGTTAAGTGTTGAACAGACAGATGTATAAATTGGCGAACTGACAAGGCCATCCATAGGTCCCAGATGCCAGTGGGGGAAAACATTTCAGCTATTTAAAACATCAGTTGTAAATGTCAGCTTTTGTGTCAGCTCCTCAGAATTGAAGAGCAAAAGTAACTTTCAGACTCACCAAATTGCACCGACACTGAGCAATCATACCAGGAGAAATTCTTTGTAAAAGAGGAATTTTTTCATTTTCGATAAACACTTATTTGTATTCAAGGTCATGGCCGGGCTGGACCCTATTACACCATTCTGTGAGTGGAAAGCTGTGCAGTGGCCATGGCAAGCTGTCATTCCATCAGACACACTCACGCACATATTCACATTTTAGAGTTCACCCAACTTAGAATTACAATTCACATTTGGCAGACGCTTTTATCCAAAGTGACGTACATATGAGACATGCAAAGATCTATTCAGGAGAGAAGAATAACAAAGTCCCACGAAGCTCAGGTTGTGGTCCAAAGGACATAGGTTCATCTCTTTGCATTGCAGTAGGAAACTGAAGCTTTGGGCAGAAACCTACAAAAACAGGAAAAAGATGCAAGTAAGATTCTTGGCTGAGATTAGAACTCAGGACCTTACTGCTGTAAGATGACAGTAATGAAATACCATGCTGCTCTACAAAGACACCAATTTCCCAACCAACTGTAGACTCGGCTGAACATTATTAACCCTACTATAGCACAACTTTGATCAACATTTCATTAAGTAACCAGGCAAGTTCCTAACTTGAGATGAAAGATGACACATTTACCAAACTTAAATTACTAGCCCTAACCAAAATAGAATCCATTAGATACAAAACATATGACATAAAACAACACAAAACAAAACACAATACATACATTAAAATTAAAATAATGGTGGTGTATGAGATTTTTACTCTGGTGAATCAGAAGCAGCAACTCAGCTATAGTGTTAAAATCCAAAGCAAGCAAAGCAAAAAGCAGCAGAATGCATCTCAACTAAATGACACAGTTTTTAAAAGCTTCTGCTTTTTTGAAGTAGGCCCTGGAATATTTGACTTCCACTTTAGTTTCACTCTGTAGTGTTGATTTCCTCCCAAATAGTCAGGTTAAGTACTCTGCACAGATCCCAATTAAGATAACAAAAGGTTACAATTAATTAAATGTTTCTTGTATGATGTGAAAAAGTTAATTCACTGTCATTTTGGTAGTGAGTGCATTTGCTCATGGCACACATGTCTGATTTGTGCCCACCGGAGGCAGAAAAAACAGACTCTGCTACTAAACTCTAGTTCTGGACACAGCACTGAGATCGTAGCACCACACTGCTCACGCGCGGTGTTTGAACAGCCTGACCTAAGTAAGCACTGAACCACGTTGACCTGCTTATATGGCGGCTGAAATGACAAAGCTAGACATTCAGCATTGCGCACACAACACAGTGTGTGCCCAAGGCCTACTGCAATGCTTCACGCTCTGTGTAAGAAGCAGGATTCCCCTTTTCTCAGCTAGAAAAGCGTTCATTCTGCTATTGCATTTTATATTTTATTGATTCCTCCACCTACACATAAAGCCAACAGTTGAGTGTAACAAGTTCAGGCCCTTCTCTGGGGTTTGGCACTTTCCTTGTTCAGTCTCATGAACAATCCTGCATGCACAGCTGATTTGCACTGTGTCTAAAAGCACAGTTTGTGCTGCACTTTGGGAATGAAATGACCAAGTCAGAGCAGTCTATTAGGCTACCATCTTTATTTATGAGATTATTTATTAAAAATAAAGATCTTATATTTAAAAATTTGCATTAAGACAGAGCTTTAGCATTACACTGTAACAAAAGTATATCAAAGATATATTTAGGTCTTAATTTTACAAAGCTATGCCGGTAACATCTAGAGATGTTCATTTATGTGTTGTATTTATCTTGGTTTTTCAGAGTTGGCTGACGTAACGTCTTCTCAACATGAAAATATTTGCTATGTTTCTTTACTTTTCCACCTTGCCACTGCTATCCCTTCACTCATAGGGTGCAGCAGTGGAGGGGAAAACAATAGGAACCCCCCAGGAGAGAACATCATTCTTGCCCTCTGTTCATTCACTAGAACACTATATAGAGAACAGATGTGTGCGTGTTCTTGGCCAACCTTCCAGTCGTGTTTTAGCAGTGGCCAGGGCTTCAACAATTCCATCCACACCACAGGGAGCTGGAATCTGGTTTGCCATCAAACCATCCTGGTCTGTTGTTTACAAATACTTATGTTTTAGTTTAATTTGTATATCCATACAAATAAAAAACATAAAAATGTACTAAAAGTAGACATAAAAACAAGAGGTGAAATCGTAATATTTATCCGGTATGCGTAGTGCAAACTGATACAGCCATTGTAGAGATCCAGCTGTTTATGTGTTTGCTGCACTGTTGCTATTATTTTGTTCCACCGTCTTGTTCCAAGAGGAAACATTTGTAAGCTAAAAATTTTGAGAAATTTGCACAAACTGTCTTGAGGTCGATTCATTGTCAGGTTAAGATGGCTTCACAGCTTAACTTTTAACAATTGTCTCCATTATAGACTTTTTTGTTTCGTCCTGAGACATATAGGCTATGTTAAATTTACCCGGATGTAGGCCCACACTAAGGCAAACCTAATTCTTCGTGTCCAGTGCTGAGATCTATCACCACATCGGACACGTTTGGCCCAAAGCTATATCAAGTTCTATGTTGGGTTGTCACACATAAATATAAGTTGTACTGTGGCAATTTTTTTCCCCCAGGTTTGGAGAAGTTGCTCAAATATGCCAGCCCAGAGACTATCTCTTGTCTTTTCTGTCCGGTCCTGCAGGAAATGCCAACAGATATTGCTATTGACTTTTGGGATTATGCGAGATGATCCTTGGCCCACCCTAGAGAAACTACTAGGAGAGAGGGTTTCTTGGAATCTGCCCACCAGAAAGGACCTGTAAATGTCACGTTATAGCGCAGTGCTTTGATTGGCTTAGCGAGTGGGTGTCTGCCTGGTTCTCAGTCTCCCTGTGCTGTTAGCAAAACAAACAATAGTTCTCACAGTCCCAACTCTGTCAGGCACTCAGCAGTTGCTGGGGGGCACCAGCTATATATCAGAATTATATCATGCCTTGGATTTGGGTGATGACAATCGAAGCTGGATGGTTTCGAATTGGTTGAATGTAGAGGCAACCCATGTCCCCCCTGGAGTCCAGTCAACCATTTAGTATCGTGATTTACAACCATCCCTAACGCATGACAGGTCTACTCAGAGGCAAGACTACACTGATGTCATCTCATAGAAGCGTCATACGGAGTGGGAGGACAGCTGCTTCAAGAGCTGAAGTGTGCTTGTGAGAGATGTTATTGACTCTCAGTAAAGACAGTTTCCATTTTTTGAGATGAAGAGGGATCAGCCAAGGAGGGTCTTAACTATGCCAAGCCATGACTCTCATCTCCATCAATCCTCGAAAGAGTCTCGGACACTAACTTGCCGCAGGCTGCTGGAAATGAAGAGCTGCAACTGCAAGTGAGAACTCTCAACAACAGTGGCCATTTTCACTCAGTTACAATTAGTGTCCTCACCTCACTCTGCAGTGTCTTCTATTTATTCATCCAAAAGGTTCATTGGCTCACCAAAACCACACTTAGTCATAGAAAAATATCCAACAAAGGCCCAAAGTCAGGATGAAAAAACAGACTGAATAGGAGACGGTCAAATTATGTACATATTTCCTTTTCTTTAATCATCATTTCAGTTCATTCTGTTCTCAAAGCCAAGCACGTACTGAAAATTACCACAGGTGGCATCTGAGTGACATCATCATCACAGTCAATCAGTGGCATTTTTTTAATCAGTCATTAACTTGTTATATCAGGATAGCATAGATCACTAAAACTATACTTTAAAAAATAAGAACAAAGCTGTAGATATCATAAAAATATTTTAAAATTGCCTTGATAGATGGATGGAGAAATCAATTTGTCATTCAAGTGGGTGGACATAATTTTGAGCCAATAACTGGGAACCTTTTTATATACCACTGCCAGTCTTGTAATCTGCTTTTTCCCCGTTTTGTTGCTCTTACTTGACTTAATTAGGTACCATGAGCTGGACATCAAGAAGAGCCTAAGGGACAACCTGAGCTACAAAACACTGATCGAGTATCCAGTGCTGCATGTTGTTGTCAGAGACCACTGGCAGGACTACCCACTGAAGGGAACAGGTAAAATAGCACTCTTATCTTACTTGACAGCCACAAAGAGTTTAGACTACACAAGAAAATAGCTCTACCATTAATACATTACATACATAATATCGTCCATCCCTTTCCGACCCAGTTTTATCACCTTATTTCTGTAACAAAACTAAAAACAGATAATGACATGTATCTTGCCTTATTTAGCCTCAAAATGCCCCCCTCCCCGATTCCTGAAGTATTGTATCATGTCCTGATGTCTCCGGCGGGGACTTTGAGATTCCATGTCCCCTTATTTTTCACTATGGCAACGTGCTACCCCAACGGAAACGAGTGTGTTCTGCATAGCATCACACACACCAGCCTAACCTCAGCTGGAGCCAGAGCCAAGAAGAACATCAAAGATGGCTTACGGTATAGAACAGCGACATCATGAATTGTGAAATGTCCAAAAATGAGCGGGATTAGAACAAGGGAGCTTGGCCTGTGCTTTCTCTCACCTATCGGTCCGTCTCTTCCCGTGTGAGGTAGTGAGGGCCCTGAGGTGTCAGTTTTGACAAAGTAGGGCCATATTTTATAAAGGAGCGTGCAGCTGTTTGTTTCTACTCATGGGTCCTGTATCATCATATCGTCAGAACCAGACAGGCTGAATGACAAGGGAGGTAATTTTAGCCCGTGTGTGTGTTTTCAGTGATAAGGTTCGGTGCTAAGCTGGTTCCCTGTACTGTTAGCCATAGAAACATGCTGATAATTGCACATGACATGGCCTGGGAAGCTGGGCAGGAAGTGATAAAGAGTAATCGGACACTGTGGCAGCTGTGTATCCAGTGAGAATAACATAGTGTTTTGGGCCCAGCAGGCTCCAAGCATGTAGCATACCGTTGATCATTGTTCTGGTTTTAATTACCAAATACAGGTCACCAGGACTGACTTATTATTTATGGGGCTCATTTGACCTACATTTGTTACATTTGTAGACCTACATTTCTTACATATTTATTATTTGTACTAGTTGTAAATTAAAGTTGCATAAGTTGGCACTGTGACGCCCCAAAATGGTTACTGAGAGGCAGGCATAACCTTAATCTGTCATTAGCTCAGTTGGACACATTTGTAAGGGATCAAGCAGTGTGTCTGAGGTTCCAGATGAATTTAAAGTAAATCTTACTCCCTGAATTATTTTGCATGCATAATAACGGTTTCATAAGCATTTTTGCAAGTTTTCATAATTCGCCAGAATGTACAGAGTTAATTGTTGGGGGAGTTGTAACTTACTATTCACTAATGTCATTTTGCAGTCTTTATTTTGCGGCTTTTCTTTCACACGTCCATTCAGCTTTATTGCATAAGTTATGGCTTGGCACCCTGCCTCATTTTGGGAGGCATATGAAGCCAAAACCAGAGCATCAACACTGCCAAGCTGTCTGCCTCTCTTTCTGTCTCTCATCATCTCTCTGTTTGTGCATGAACTGACTTGTGTTCCACCCTTGTTTTTGTATGTGCGCAAACTGTGGTCACCTCATGTATGGCATATATTTAGACATATTTAAACTTCTATTTGGAATTTCTTCTTGTGCTTGTTCAATAACCGTGGCCACTGATCAGTTTTGTGTACATCTGGGGTTGTATTGTTACAGGTGAACCTGCATCAACCTGCAATAGTTTTGCAACAAAGACACAAGGGGTCGACCAAGGGAAGAGCAAGCTGACCCACGCTCCAGGACCCAAGCCGGGGTCCTGCACCCCAGAAGAAATCAGTAGCTGGACAGGAATGCAAGAGACCAGTGCTGAAACCGAACCTCCAAAGGAGAAAAGAGCAAAGAGGGAAACAGGGGAGGAAGACCTGGAGGAGGGAGAGATCATAGACAGTAGTGAAGAGGAGGAAAAGGAGGAAGAAGAAGGAAACATTGAAGAAGACACCTTAGAAAATAAGAGCTGTATTGGTGGTGATAATTCCAAAGGCCCTGCTAATGTTATAAATGATATGAGGGCAACTAAAGATGAACTGTTACACACTGCGGGAGATGATGATGATGATGAGGATGATGATGATGATGCTAGTGTCAGTAAACACAATACCAGCAGAAAGGATCAGTGCCTAAGTGAGCACATTTCTGTTTCTGCTGATGACAATGGGACTGTCAGGGAGAGTGCTGAGGTCAGCATGACTAAGGAGGACGCTATGAAAGAGCCCGGGCCTGTTCATACCCATCACTGCCATGACGAAAATGAGTCAGCTCGTGCTGCTGAGCCCTGTGGACAGGAATGATAATGACCTTATTGCAAGTGTATAGGATGAAAAGCATAAAGAGACAGCCATATCAGCAGGAAGTCACAGAGTTAATCGTATGTCAGTATACAGTAAGCTTCTACTGCTGAGAGGGTTTCAGTCCCTTTATCTCTGTTTTTTAAGAGGTGGGGATGATGACCTAAGAATATTGTTACATACAGAATAATATCTATGTTGTGTTTATAATAATTTTATGTTAAGAGAATAGATTTGACAACATGTTTTCTTAAATAAAGACATTTTTGGAAGATCACTTTTTGCATTTTTTTTTCTTTATCACTTGTCCATAGCAAATATATGTTGGATACTGACACTTGTATCAGAATGAACCAAATGCAGCTCAAGGTAATTGTGCCTTCCATTCCTACATTTGCATAAGGCTACTTTAGCTCGATAAATTCAAAGATTGGAGCCTCCAACATTAACACAAATTGGGTTTAATTGAAAAGAAAAACACAACTGTATAATAAAATCACCATCACCACTGCAGTTGAATATTAATTGAGTAGATTATTAATATATAATAAAAATAAATATTAATCAAGTACAGATCATTAATAAGTCTTGTTTTGCATTGGCTGATAAGGACTGGTGTTAATGTGCTTGTCTTTGTGACACCTCTGGAGGGTTTTCCTATGTGGCTTTATGTGCGCATGTGGTGCCTCTAGCCTGTTGTTATAACCTAATGTTAATTTATTACGGCAGAGTGCCAGTAATAATAACTGAAAATGTAGTTCACTGGGGACTCTGTATGGATGTGTTTTTATAAACCCCGTTAACCTATTTTGGATGTTAACCCCTATGGATGGCCTTTCTTTTATGTCTGGGCTGTGATGACGCATTTTCCACCCCTTTGCACAGGGAGGGGCGATGATCTCACATCTCAATGTGCATCTCTCCCACAGCCCAGAGACCCTAACTTCTTTACTACTTGTGTTGGCCTCCAAGTGCTATATTAATTCTTATCTAGCTTTATGCTATGCATTTTTGTGATCCCTGTGTTTATAAAACATCCAGTTGTGACCTCCACTTAAATCCATGCAGTCATATAATTAAGCATCACTGGCTCAAGGCAAAGCTTTTATTGTTTGATGGAAAAAATAAGCAATTTCTGGCAGCTTTATTATACCTTCTACATTGTAATCCATGGGTGGATTTAAGAGGACGTGCAGGTACATTGTTTTTTTGTTTTTTTTACACTTTCAGCTTTTTATTTAGCTAACAAAGAGGATCCAAGCTGAGGTTTTATGGTTACAACGGGGGTGTCACAACCTCTCATTTCCTCTCTAATCATCCTGTGATTATAATACCACTGGCTGGAGCTTCCTGCTTGTCTGTAGGAGGGCAGAGCAGTCCAGGTTGCTGCTGCTGCGTTTGGCCTTGTCCTACCAGCCACATACAATGTTGTAGTTAATGCTGCAGTCTGCAGCATCGGTGGCCATTAATGTTCTACTGTTGTTTACTGATGATGTGATGTGCTATTTCTCAGGGAGTAAAGCAATAAAATTGGGCTTAATGCTCACGTTTTCTCTGATTAGACGGGGTGGAATGTTACATAACATTCAAATAGACTGTCCATCCAACATACACTTACATACACTGAAACATGATACAATATACCCATCTAGCAGACCACCCTACCTTTTGCAGTTTGGAGAATGCAGCGTAACAGGCTCAAAGTACAGCAGAATAACCTCTGCTGCCTGCACATCTGTTCCTTCTCTTGGTGTGGCTTTCCCCAAGCTGAATTACCACCCATTTTTGTTTTAGCAGTTCTCTTAATTTTCTATCTCAATAAACTCACTCAATATAACCACACAAAAGCAGCACTTTTGTTTCTGTTTGCTGTTAAAAGTCGACCAGAGCTGTTTTTAGTCTGTTGGGAACACAAGGCATTGGAAATAATGCCTTCAATTTAACTAAATTGCCCTTTGATATTTCTGAAGTTGGTTTGCACTTAATTAGCCTTGATTTGGTGGTTAGGGTTCAACTGTGCTGCGTGCATAGCTGTGCTTTTATGAGACCAACTTTGGTAGACAGTTTTTTATTCAGAAAATGGCTAATGTTAGCAGAGCAGTGAACACAAGGAAAGGCAGGTACTGAGGTCGATGACTATGTTTCCAGAGCCTGATCTCAACAAAAAATAGATGGAAAACATTTTCAGTGGTCGACCTCAGACACTTTTCATCTGCAACTTGGTCTTTGAAATTTTTGCATGCATTTTCCATCTTTTGAAATGATCAACTGATTTTTGACTTGATCGCTGCTCCAAGCGTGGAGAATTGTTCAATAAACATGGCCATCTGCTCGTGCTAAACAAGAATGCCGTTTTGTGACATCATCTGTTGGGAACATTTCCACCACATTGGCTTTCCTTTTGCCCCTCTCTGCGTAGAGCCTGCAGAGCACTTATGAAATCTGGAGACTGTGTATTTGGGTAATCCCAGAGGTTTCCTTTAGTGGAAAATAAGTGACCAGCATGTCAACAAGACACACAGGCACCACCCATGCAAATTTCTTGGCTGTTTCCACGCTTCCCTCGTAAATCCATAATCACATCATACACGTTCCGCGCGAGCCTGTATGTATGCAAGCATCTGTGTGAGAGAAGTGCAACGTGCCTCCTAGCTGCGATTAAATCACCCCTCAGGACAGACCGGCGAAGGATGCTCTCGGGGCCCGGGTTGAGCCACATGGCCTTGTGCTTGTAATCACCAGTCATCACTGCCATAACTCAGCACAAACAGACCAGCAGTGTTGTTGTTGTCACTTTGTCACTGCAGTCACCTTGGAGACTGATCCCAAGCAAGCTATTCGCAGGAAGTGATTCACTTATTCCCTTTTTGCCTGTTTTGTGTCAACCTGACAGTCCACACTAAGAGAGACTGCTTGTTGTCCCTGTTATTCTCCTGCCATTATCAGCCTCCAGCCCTCTAAGCTATCATGGTGAAGTCATTTTTAGAGCACCTGCATGCTTGTTGCCTCTCCGCTTCATCAGCTCAGCTATTTCACCCAAGTTGTAACTATTTAAAGCCCACTTACAGGCCTGACCAATAGTTTGGACATTTTTCAGCTACTTGGAAATGATTAGTTAGACAGTCAAACTATGACTAACAAATGGTTCCTGTAAATTGTAGTGGTGACTGTGAGGCCCATCTCCACCCTTACTCCTTAAATACACACTTGAACATCATTTCAAAGACAATCACAACTCGTGCGAACAGTTTTTGAGAATGATTTCAAATATGCAGCTACAATCCCTCAATTCACTGGTGGCAGTTGTGTACATTTGTGTTAATGTTTTGTTTTGTTTTTTTCTGTTTTCTGTACGCAATAGTAAAATGTTCACTGTTATTGTAGGTCACTTAGGTCACATTACAAATGCTTAGGTTGTGAATGTTTTACAAGCTACTCCTTAGACAGGTTCAAAATTGTAAAATGGCAAATATCAGTCATAATCCATGTGAGACAAAACTGAATTGTGGTAAAAAAAAAAAAAAAGAAAGAAATCCTACATTCATCATTTTTACTTTTTGACATAAGTCAACAAAGATGGACTAGACAGGGAAGCTCTCTGATAATGTGAAGAAAAGAGAGACCTGAAATTACTCAGCTTAATTGTGAACATTTGCTACAGATGAATTTTCAATAATAGTAATAATAGGATTTTACAAAATAAACATAATTATTTTGTAAAGTAGGATTGCCTTGTGTGCCATAAGCTGTGATGGAGTTTGACTTTCCACAGATAGGGAGGAGTGAAGTCTACAAACTTATCTGAAAATGCTCTTTGGCTCTGATGTCGGGGGGAAAAAAATAGCAACTTCAGTAAACAGATGTTGTTAAATGACATCCACAGTGGCTGGAATATGCTGAACACCTTTTGAAAGATAAAAGAGTATCTTATTAATTATGCATTTTGTCTTTGTAGCTCTCAGAAACAGCTAAAAAAAAAAAAAAAACATTTTCCATCTGCATCATTTGAATGTCGCCACATTCTGCCTTTGCTTATCAGATTTGTATATCTGCAGACTCTGCCATGGAAGACTTAATGTTAAGCCACATTTGGCGAGTGTATACATGCGTTTTTTTTCCTTATGTCTCTCTGTGTGTGTGTGTGTGTGTGTGTGTGTGTGTGTGTGTCTACTTTATTGCAGTCCGGGACAAAGCCGGCAGACTGTTAGTGTATGAACCCAAGAGTCATACTTGCCACTCATTAGCCACTTTTCCACGGCAGGGCTCAAAATGTTTACAACACAGGATCAAAAGATGCTAAAAGAGCCTCAGAAATTGTGTTACAAGGGAATTTGGGTGGCATTTGTAATGACCAAGGCCGTACTAACCCAGTGTCGCCTTGTCGTGGAAAGCGGGCTGACATTACCCAGCATGGGGGACAGGAGGGTAGGAAAATTCGTCACTCTCGTCACTTTCATGAGTTCCATAGGAACACAAGCAGAAATCCACAGCTGCATCCTGAGCAGAGGTCTGCCTCGGTTCAAAGCACATTCTTACATGTTAACCAAGAAAATTGCATTTTATGTTATTAGTCCTTGTGGTACTGGTTTGAATTAACTGTGGAAAAAAATGACCATATCCCATCTGTGTGCATGTGTCCCAAATGTACTGAAAACCCAATCTAGTGTTGAGTTTTTGTCTCTCCAATATTGGAATGCATACATGTTTTTTTGAAGGCAAGTGAGCCAATTTGCTACTGGCAAAAGTGTTAGACAAAACTATTAGACCAAACAATTTTGTCTAAGGTTGTAAAAAAATAATAAAATACATGTAAAACTCAATTTCAGTTATCCTCTGCTGTCATTCCCTGTACTCATTTCAGTCAGTAAATCTGGGAAACATTCTGCAGTCCAGCAAAATAAATCACAGAGCCAGTGACATGTCTCACTATATAATGATTCAGGATTTAGCCTTGACATAAAGCAATTTAAGTATTTTGGTATCAAAGTCATTTTCAAAAGCTTTTCAAAAGCCCTTGAGATGTTTTTACACAATATAGCACAACCAACATGACATAATATACTGCTAAAAATGTAACTAATGGAGCATTGAGTGAGAGTTAGCCTTTTTATAGTGAAATCATCCGCAGTGTTAAATTGTTTTAGCATTTAATTAAAGGGGGAAATTGAATCAAAAGGAGTGAAAAGGTTGATTATGTGACTTCATGGGTCTGCCAGTGTTAAAGCTGTTTAGCACAATAGCAGCAGCAGCAAATGCCAGCATTAGCTCAGCCAGTATTGACGGCATGTGCCCCCTTGGAGATTATTCTGTCCAACATTGTCTCCACTGGGCTGGGCCTTTAAACGTCCAAAGACTCAGTGTTGCCTCTCCCATCAATGCTGAGTTTGTTTGAGCAAATAATCTGTCAAGAAGTCAGCATCCCACTGGGGACGGGCTTAACAATCCAACAGCCTGGGAGAGAATGGAGTCTGATTTTCCCCTAAGCCTGCTCATCAGTAACTCTTATGTAATTGCAGTTGGGGGATCTGACGGGTGTTTCAGCAGACTTGCGTCACTATCATTATGCTTTTGTGTGTGTATGTGTGTGTGTGTGTGTGTGTGTGTGTGTGTGTGTTTCCTTTGTATGTTTTGCTGTTCTTTGTGATTGCACTTGGTTTGAGTCGGAGAGGGTCCCACACCCTATCAGGATTTGGCACTTGGATGTTCTTGACATCATTTTACAGTTGTTTTGGGGACATTTACCAAGTAATAAGCTAATAAATAATTTCGTGCAGCATTTTTAATATGTTCAGTCAATTTCAGCTGCAAATTTGACAACACTGAGGTTTTCAAGTTCATCTTCAGATGTGTTACACTGATAACTATGTTTAATCAAAAGCCCTCCATATATGGAAATGATATAATGATTTAGTCAGTGCCCTATATAGACAGGAATTTTATGAGATAAGCAGAAATGTCTTTTGTCATTATGTAAAAAACATGCTATACGCCTATGCCACTTATAGAGAGGGTCTTAAGGTCCCCCTCATGGGACCCCTTGCCTGCAGTTTTAACTTTCAAACATGCCTTATAATCAGCTGATTGGTATACATCGTAAAGTAGTGGTGACACTGTCTTTAAGTACAACAGGGAGGGTTGTACCCTGTTTATGATACTCAAATTAATTTTGACAGGAAGTGTGACAACTCTTTTTCATTTATTTTTTTAAATGAGCCCCTCCCGGGAAACATTTTAAAATATCTTGGTTCCAATGTAAGATAATAAGACAAAAAAATAATGTTTTTGGGAAATCCAACACAATTCCACATTAAATCTGGGCTCTGCTGTCAGCCGGCTGGAGATGTCACCCTGTGTTTCCATTGATCCCGTGTTTGTTTGCACAGTTTGACATGAAAATCTCTTTGGGAGAGCTGGAAGAAAAAGAAAAAAAGAGTAGTCTGTTGCACAGTATTCCCACCTGCTATTCAATAAACTGTTAACGGTTGAGTGGCTTTGAGTTGCTCTGTCCAAGAATCTTTGTAGAAATGTGAGTCCGTCTTTCCCTTCTCACATGCAAACTAAATTGCCTTGCAACCCCCTGACAGAGATGGCAGCAGTCTCTTCCTTTGCCTCCTCCCACTCTGCCTCTCTGTCATTATATTTTACTGAGCTTATTAGAGAAGAGAGACATTTATTTCACTAATAAATGGCAACTTGTTAAGCACTGACAGACACTGTGCTGACTTGCCCCATCTTATTGAGGGCTGAGTTACTTAATTGCTACCCTGTGGGGAACATGTTTGTTCCCATGGACAAGCAGATCTAACATACAGGTGTCTGGGATCAGAGCTTCTCATGAAGGGCCATCAGCCGGGCAAGCACAATGATTTAAAAAAAAAAAAAAAAAAAAAAAATCAAACACAACATGCATTTTCCTATTGAAGCCAGCAGATGGCTCTTTTTTAAAGGAAGTGGCAGCTTCTCCATTTGGACTTGTGGCCAGCCTCTAACCCTCCTTGCTTCTTGCCCCTGATTTCCCTATAACAGTGAATATTAACCTGAGGTTATAGACAAGGGGGCTGTAAAATAGCTGACATCAGTGCTCAGCAGCTTCCAGAATGCTGTAATGGCCACTCTCTATCCTGTTAGCTTCTGGGTGCACCGCATTACGTAGTGCTTAATGAAGCTTTAATGCTAATGTCTTTGTCATATAAACACGCTTTGGGTTCAGTGAATGAGGTAGTCGCTGAGTGATTTAATTGCAGGGGCGCCTGTGTGTGAGAGCCTTGTTTTCCTGTGTGTCTGAGCGCAATAGTTTTAACAGGTTTGTGCCCTGCTGGTGAGACCACCACAGTGTACTTCTCACAATAATGTGATCTTTGGGTTTTCAGAGGAACTCAAGTCTGAAGTGTGAACCCCTCTGCTGTGCCTGTGTGTACATTATAGAGGAATGCTACGGATGACCGAAAGACTGCTCATATAACATAGAGATGCCATTACATAACCAAGTTAGCTGCATTGTGTTAACAAGACAAATGACAGTTGAACTGCACTGCACTTTCCAAACTACGAAGGCCGGATTGAGAATTTTCCTCCCTAGGAAGCACTAGAAAGAGTGAAAACAGGGCTGCTTGAAAGTGTTTTGACTGTAAATCCGAGCTGCAAGGGGCAGCCACACATCTTTGTGATTAGGTAAACCTCAGAAGCCTTTCATGTGAGCAATCTGTAAAACCTCAGTGGGCACATCCTGTGCGGTATGCAGCTCAATCAAAGGAAATGTGTCCTGCTCAACCTCCTATTAAATGCACACGATTAAACCTTATTTCCACCAGCCATGCAAGAAAGTTGTGCAGAGGTGCCTTGTGGTTTCAGATACACAGGTTTTTCATGCTCATTTTCTGGGGAGATAAAATGCCTTGTGCAGATACAAGTGAGTATTTGGGAGTGTTTGTGTATATTTAGAAAATCTTCTCAGCTAAAGTGAACATGTTGCTCTGAAATATTTTCCAACATCTGCCGCCCATCAGGATGTCTGCTTTCTGAGCCACTGCTGCATTCCTGAGCCGCTCCCTCTACCTGGATCAAAAAACCCTCCCTGTCCTTGCCCCTGAGCTCTGCTCTCCCTACCCCAGTTCAAACCAGAGGTATTTTGCTGTAGTGACATCAGATGAAATCCGTGCATTTCAAAAAATAAGACCAAACTCAAGGCCAAACCCCCTCCTTTTCAGATTGATACTCAGATTGCCTTTTTTTCAAATTGTACAATCGGGTCTGAATGGCTGTCATGGACCTTTGGGTCAAAACTTTTATTCACACAAAGCACAGAAAGGACCACAAAAAAATTGGCCTCAAATTATCAAATAAATACAAGTAAGTAAAAAACACAAGAGATGGAGCCAATGAGTGTTCATGTGACACTAGCAAAACAATGTCTTAGCAGCAGGAGAACAGCATTTGATGGTTCTTTGACCACGGAGACGACTACGTCACGCCTGTTTCCTGCCTCTCCCCTGTTTCTACCTCGTAATATTCATGCCTGCTAAACTGAAACAAGGAAGGAGGACTTAAGCCCTCCCTAACTTTGCAAGACTGTTTACAACTACTTAGGAGACCCCTGCAGCTTAAGAGGCATACAAAGCCAATGCAACTAATTCACTTTTAAAGGCAACTTCTAATGAATTGGGTCAAATTGGTATTGCTATTCCAATGTGTTAAAAAGCTTACACGGGGATCCACATTCTTTATACAATAATAGTTATTGTCCTTGTTGCATGGTGTCTAATCCAAGCCCATTCAGAGCAGCACTTAAGATTCTTGGCATAATCCCATACTCATTGGTACTCATGGACTTAATTTTTTTTCTTTTTTTTCTCAGAATCAGTCAAGTGTATGGTTTAGCGAGATCAAATGAAAGCTTGCTCACTTCAGAATGGCATTCCAGAGAAAGTCAGGAGAGTCTCCAAGGTTGTGTTATATAAGAACAGACTGACCCTGCACAATGTCTGTCTGAGAATCTGTTGTGTCTACGGTATGATATAACTGAGGGATTTTCTCCACTGGAAATAATGACTTTAAATAACCTCCCTCGCCTCTGTGCATGTGTGCACGGTAACCTGTTTGGACTGTCGTGCAGCATAGATTGAACACAGTGAGCCCAGGCAGTGTTATAGTTCATAAATAAATCAGTTTTATTTGTAACATATAAAATTAAATCATTTTACAGTTTATTCCAGTATAACACATAATATCCAAATAAAGTAGCTACATTTCTTGATAAATAATATTAATAATAATAAAAACATTCATTCATTCTTTGACATGTTTCGCTTTGTCTTTTTGATAAAGGGATTTCAATAGCTGCCACAAAACATGAACACTAATGCCCACGTCAGGAAGGAATGAAACCACACACTTGTTAAACAAGTTGAGAGGTTACATTTGGTGTCTTGTTCTTAGGATACAGGGTGGTATACTACTTAAAGTTGCGCATGTGTATACCTACATATACACACACAAGTCTACAGTTTGGGTCATGTCTGATGTTAACGATCAAAATATACACAGCGAATTGATATCAACGACTAACATACATTTACAAATATTAATTACATGTTGCTCCATAACGAAGCTACCTAGGATGCTCCATTAATATGAAGCGATTCGTAGTTAAGAATGCTGATGTAGTCACAGCAAACAGTGCACTTCATTAAGTCCTCATGATGTAAGCCCACAATTCCTTGGGAATCTTGTTACAACAAGGAGTTGGTAGTTGATCGGCGGTCACTTTACACCCCTGCATTCAGATGGACTGCCACTGGCTGCCAATGTTGCTTATTTCTTATTCTCTCTCTCTCACTTAGGGGCTGGGTCATTCTTAGCCAATCAGACTCAGTCTCTGAACTTGTGGATGTCATTGGAGAGGCGGTAGAAGGGGTAAGAGGCTTCGTTGGCATGGGGACAGTTGTAGGTGCACTTGCAGGACTTGATCATCATGACGTTCTTGTTGAAGGTCTCGCCATCCTCGCAGCGGAACTTGACGCGGATGGTTCTGGTGTCATGGGGGGTGCAGCAGCGCCCATCCACACAGGCCCCGCAGTACTTGGGCCTGTACTTCTTCAGGCTGGAGCAGCCGGCGTAGGTGAACTTGATTGGCTGGCTGGACCTCTTGGTTCTGCTGCACTTCTTTCCTTTCTGTAGAGGGAGGAATGAAAGAGAGAGGAACTTTTAGTCATGTAAACACACCCAGTGGTGATATGTTTTTGGTATCATGCATGCATCCATAATACAGTCATGGCGGCTCAAGCTTACCTTCAGACTGGAGTAAGGTGACTGGGTGCATGGCCGCACTTCACAGATTCTCGTCTCTCTGACCAGCTTGCACTCGCTGTTGTTGTTGGTGACTCTGGTCGAGATGCCTGTTCCACAAGTCTTGGAGCACTGGGACCAGGGCGTGGTTTGGACAATGCACTTCTGGTTGTCAAACATGTGGCCCTCAGGCTGCACTCTGAATGCTGTGATAAAAAGAACAAATGAAAAGATCACATTAGCATTTTTTCAAATGGTCTTCCCAAAAGGAAAGCAATGGAAAATATGTATTCAATGTGGAATATTTCCAGCAGAAAACAAACAAACAAACAAACAAACAAAAAACTGGCAGACAGGCTGCTTTCTTACCAGGTAGAGACTTGAGCCCGCCCTTGACAATGGCGATGAGCTCGTTCCTGTTGGTGAGGTCTCTTTCTGACTCGTCTGTGACTGTGTCTTTGCCAAAGAGCTTCTCCAGGATGTCTGTCTCCTTGCCATCATCGCACACCCACTCTTCGCAGCACTGGCCTGCTACCTTGACCAGTCTGGGGTTGGCGCAGCCCAGATTGGGTAGGGAGAGCTCCTGTGGGCACAGCGGGACACATCCCACCGCCCCATCGATGCACGTGCACTGGTGTTTACAGTTGGGTTGGAAGCTCTCTCCATTCTGGTAGATCCTGCTGTTGTACTCGCAGGGTCTGCCTTCCGACTTGGCTGCAAGGGGAGAAAAAAAGAGAGCAAAGGAATGTTATTCTTTCCTGCTCTGCTCAGAGACGTCTGCTGAAGACATCACATGGCTGCAGGATAAGGATCAGTTAAACTGTGAAATTCTTCAGGCTGCCTGAGGAGTCACTTTCTCTCCACAGTGGGCTCTCTGTGCTTTGAGGGTTAGACTAAGTTTCCTCCTAGCTGCATTCCACAGTGTTGAAATCACACAGGTTCTCTGGCTCCAGACTAACACACAACTCTTTCAAATGCTAACTTCAGAAACTTTTAGATTTATGCATAACTAAAGCTGGATGGTCACTATACATACCTCGGCAGATGCCACGGGTAGTAGCAGCGAAGCTGGCCCCAAAATTACACTCCAGCCCTTTCGTGTGGTCACAAGGCTCAGTCAGGCTGCAGTCCTCGTTGAGCTGCCTGGCGCAGACTTTGCAGCAGCCGCAGCCGTCCAGGACGACGCTCACACCGGGTGCGCACTTGGGCATCTCCAGCGGACACTCACACACGGAGGGGCAAGAGGAGGAGGACGAGAAGACCTGAACAGCCAACAACAAAAGTCCTCGTTAAAGACCGAAAGTTTTCCAAGTTATACCACACGAACCCTGATACTAACAGCTCGAAACTACAGCGTGTCTCTTGCCTCTTTATCCCCTAATAAAAAACGAAACGTCTATTCATTTTCCCTTGTTGGAACAATAACAAAATGTATAAGCATGCTGAAATCCTTTCCTCTCAGACTTAAATGAAAGTATAACTCACCAAGTTGAAACTTCCAATGAAGATAACGAGAACAGTAAGCATCAGCATGATGGATATATTTTTCTTGTGCGTATTCAAGAGGAATCCTGGTCCCAGTTAGATTTTCTGAAAAGTAGGTAGTCTGTCTTCGGGAGAATCCTTAAGTGTTTTTCCCCAGTCAGTCGTCTGTCTCTCTAGATTTGTCTGGTAGTAGTCTCTAGTAATAAGAGGCTCCTCTAGAGTAGCTGTTGAAGCTCCTGGTAAAGCGGTTGCAGTCTGCTGAGGTCCGGCCACCTCCGGACTTATATACCGTAGTGGGAAGCTGACGTCGTTCCTGGGCTGCCTCCTGAACTGTTCCCAAACTATGCCAGGAATGTTTCTTGGCGCATTTTCCATCCAAGGCCTAAGCTCCACCCTGTCTAAACCTTTCTCTTTTTTCTCAAATGGATTTTTTTCTCCCCTGGATCCCATCTGAACACACTTTTCCGTCTCACATTTTTCCCTTCTTCTTTGCCCTCCTTTCATTCTTCTCCCCTGCTTACTTCTCACATCTATCAACTCAAGTTCAGTTGGCTTTGCTGTGGAAATAGAGGAGATTAGATGGTTTATTGCAACAGCTTTTGCCTGGGATTAAAGAATGCTGTCGTGAACATTTTCCCCATTTCATGTTGTCACTAAAAAAAAAAGCCAGAGAAACAGATCTGCCCTTATTTTCAGTCAAAAAAACGTGTGTGACTTTTATCTCTTGACACCACAAACACCAACTTGTGCTTTTGATCATTTATCGCTTAAGTCACAATATTTATAAGAAATATTGTAAAATGTATGTTGCAAAAACTATGCAAATATGCAGATACTTTATGTCAAAACATAGCAACACCAATGGAAATGGTACACTGTATTAAAACCATAGGGGATACAGGAAAAGGTGCCATAAGTATTATGAGGTCGCCATTAACGCACCACTGAGTATCATAGACACAATATAAGTCCCTGTAGGAGCACAAAAGAGATGCCTTAGTGATTTCTGCATCAGGGTATGCACGATATGTTTATTGTTTTACCAATGCAGTTCGTGTAATCAGTTAAATGCAGCTTTATAGTGTGTTACAGTGGCCACACGTCTAAAATAGCTGTAGGTTTTTCTCTGTGCGTCTTAAAGGAGTGGGTAGAAATAAGTTTAACAGCGTCTATTTCTGGCTCTCTATTGCCTTTATTCAGAGGAGCTAAGCGTTTCCAGATGCGCACCAGAGCTCAGACGTAACAATATTGCCATATTTGGTATGGCAGTAGCCTACATTATTAACATATTTCTCTCTCTTTTGGCCAGCCGACCACAAAGCATTCCTGACAGCTTAAAGGCTTGTTAAATATGTTCTTCATGCAGGGAAATTCCTTTGCATCCATTCCTTGAGTTAATTTAACTTTTCACGCAATCTGTCCATCACGTTTGGAGGAGAAAAAAAGTGGGTGTAAGAGTAGTGATCCAATTTTCCACAAGAGATGTTGGTTTTGTGGGGGGGAGAAAAATACTTGGTCTTTGTCTACTTTTTACATCAGGGTTCTCAAATAAGTCCCATTCCACCGAAGTTTTTAAATTATTCCGATTGTTGAAGTCTTGATCAAAGAAACGAGATGCGTAAAGACGCACCATAAGCGATTATTACCGGAGGCACTCTTACAATGCATGAGTACAGTTTGTTTATTTGTGTTTCTTAAGGTTTATAGAAGGACTGGGCATAAGCTATAACTGGGCAACTTTTCCCTTGTAACTTAATAGTCTAGACTGAATATGACGATAGTCAACTGAGAGAGCACAGAGCAATGTCAAGACGGCTGAAGAGCCACTCCGGTGAGTTTGTATTTCTTCTGCTTTTCAGTATTTCGCCTGTTACACTGATGGGTTGTGGAACAGCTTGTTCTCTCAAAACTCTGAATCACCCTGTTCCCCTTAGGAAAATGAACTAAAGCAATCCTGGAATAAATTTCATTCGACTATTATACAAATAGCCTATCACAGATGGAAATGGTATTACAACACATTTTGGTGCGTGTCGCTTTGTAGATGGATAGAAACTCTGATCGGTTGACATGAACACTGAAGTCTTTATCTTCTCCATGCGGGCTGTGTGTGTGTGTGTGTGTGTGTGTGTGTGTGTGTGTGTGTGTGTGTGTGTGTGTGTGTGTGTGTGAGTGTGAGTGTATGTGTGTGTGTGTGTGTGTGTGTGTGTGTGTGTGAGTGGGCTCATAGGTTGTCATTTTGTGGACAGTTTTCATACTTCCAGTTCAAGACACTAGATGGTGATGTGCTAAGGATAACTTTGTCGCTTGATTTGTCTAAAGTTTTTGATCTGGTATACAGACACAGAGATCGATTAGGAGATGACAATCAGCAGTATGATTCTTCTTGTAAATCGGACAGATTCTGATTATTGCATTGTTCTGTTTATGTGTGAGTGCATGGGACAACACGGTCCAAGGTGATGAGCGGATATTACGTGTGTGTGTGTGTGTGTGTGTGTGTGTGTTGTGCATAGCTCCTTTCAAGCAGTATTTAATCATATTGAAGGGCCAGCTGTGTTTTGCCATGCACTACATGAGCCTGATGTTCTTCAATACTTCAATAGGACCTATGTCATGCTCTGTTTAACTGTCCTGCTGTGTTTTCCTCAACGCTCCCATTTTCAAGTCTGCGCCTGTATGTGCGTGTGCGCGTGTGCACGTGCATGTCTGCATGCCTCGATGAGTGTGCGTGTGCGTGCGTGTGTACGCGTCCGTGTGGCTGCACATGGGCACCCGCCCCTGTGTTATAGGAAACAGTGTTGTCATTGTACGTCAGTGGAGAATAACATGTAATAATCTTCATTCCATAATTACCCATTCAGTTCAGGAAACACTCCAAAAGCTGGACATGTGCCTCCATGTAGTAATTGCCCTGGCATAATAGTTTCCACTAAGACTGTCTGAGAACCCCCCCCATTCCACACACACATACATGCAGACACACACAAATTAGCCCACATAAAATGATTATCATTATATTACCCCCATTGCTCCCTCAGTGTCTGACTGTATATGTGCTTCAGTGATTTCATCGTTCACCAAATTTTGAGAAATTGCATGTTTGTCCTCTGAGCTAGTGTAATGGAAATCGGTTGTCAGATCCCACCAGAGACTGTCCTGTGTCCCATAGTTGCAGAAACAGGGGGCCACAGACTCTGCTCACAGGAAGTTTGTGACTAAGCAGCCCCCCCTTCTCCATTTATTTCTGACAGATGGAACAGAACAGAACAGCTCTGTGTGTTTAAACAACAGATTCCACTGTAGTATATTCAAGATAAATGTCATAACTGGTATGCAGTGTGTGCTACCTACGCTTCCTCTCTCTGGCAGCTCATGGAGCACCAGGAAGTCTGCTGAGTTATGGTTGTTGTCATGTGCACCGGAGTGAAGATTAGGCCGGCTACTAAATGGCTGAAATTCAAATTCTCAGGAAGTAAACATCTTGATCGGACGTCAGGGAGCAGAACTCAAGACCGTCCATTCATATGCGCATTGCACTTTGTTTGTGTAACAGCTTTGATTTCTGCATACCAAAAACCAGTCCATCTCCTAACAGAACAAGTTTAGTCCTGGTAGGCAGATGTGCCAAGGAGTCAGCATGTTTTCCTTTCAGCCAGAAACTAGTCACACTTGTTGATGTGAAATAAATTGGCGCAGGTTACGTTCGACCTGTAATTATGCTTTTGGGCGGATGGTGGATCATTTTCAGATCTCCCTCCATATTTGCAGCTCTAAAACACAGATTTACAGATCTCACTACACATTTGTAGATCTCCCTACATATTTACAGTTTCAGACACACACTTGCAGATCTTTCTACACATTTGCAATAAAGTCTTGACTTTATTTCCATACAGCATCATGTTCGATGCCATTTTAAGATGGACAGCTGATCCAGATGAGTGACAAGTGTTGGGCTGTGAACTTGATCAGCTGAGTGGAGGAGGGCAGGCTGACTCAAAGTGAAGAGTTGCATGTTGTAGCTCTCAGTAGAAAGCAGCGGGTAAAGGCAAAGGTGAAGATGGGCCACTGTGGGGGGATGACTTGCAACACTGGCTGTGAGCTGAACTTCAGTCCATGAAATCACGAGTAAGTGGTATGTGCTATCCTGCTGGGCCAACAGGATGCCCTATGTTTTTTGTTTTTCCCAAGCTAAGATAAGGAACAAGTTTAATATGGCATTAGGAAGTGCATCACCTCTTCTTCCGCATTTTTAATGTGAGGTGGAACCTCTGTTGAATTTGTTGCTGCGTCATAACCTCCCATTAGATAGTTTATCAAAGTTATGTGGCTTTGCCTTGCCCAAAGCCTTTGCGCAGTATGTGAAAGGTGTGAGTTAGAGAACAAGTTACTGTAATCTTGGTGAAATAGGGTCAGTTGACAGCCACATCCCAATCCCTTACTGGAGGAATCTGAAGAATCTTAGGCTGCGTCAAAAAAAAATGATAAAAGAGGAACTTCCTTATTCTTTTCCAAGAAGTAATTGGCAGCTAAAGTTCCAGGGGAGTACTAAGAGCCATTTGTAAGTTTTTCAAGTACTCTAGTAATAATGATAGAGTGACAGTTAAAGGACCAATCCTTCCTCAGACACTCTTATACTGTTATACATCATCAATCTGGGATATGTTCAATAGATTCCAGGACTTTATTTATGGTGAGGAGTTGTAATTTACGTTTTTTTTTTTTAGTGTACTGGCTTTCCCTCAATCTTCCTTGTCCACTTCTACCTCAATTAGTGATTCTGTAGCTAAGTAAGCCAGACGGGTCTTGTGAGTTAATCACAGTGCCACAAAACCCTGTCTGGCTTGAGGCTAGATTTTTCTACATCTCCCAGAATGCCTTTCGTCACCCCATCTACACACACACACACACACACACACACAGAAATGCTTGCTTTCGATCAAAGATGGGCATATAGACACGGAAATATAGCTGCTAGGCAACTAGTTCATGCACATTGGTATGTGTGATGATAAATTCAGCCATACCCATTAAAGTGTCCCATAGCTGCATTGCATTATGGTCTGTTGAGGCTACTGTCCGAAAGTGGAAAGTGACTTCTAACAGTATATGTAATGCAATCAAACTTCATTGTAATGCCACTGGAACGTGATATCACTGCATCTGTGTTTTGGCCAGTCATCCACAGGAATTAGAAACTACTATACAGTACAGCACAGGAATAAGTAATTACAGTAATGAGGTTGTCTGATTGCCTAAAATTGGGCATGCTCTGTGCACCTGTGCATAATCTAGACTATGTCTCTCCAAAGCATATGTGTCCTGTGTCATTTAGACATCTAGAGTCCTGTCATTAGTCCAATCATACCAGACAAATACGAGGTGTTTTCGGTGCTGCTTCATCCGCAGCTGGAGGAGCGTCTCTGCTTTCAGTCATTTTTTTATAGCTGCAGAATGTACCAGCCAGGTGTGCCTGTGAGGGCTTTCCTTCGTCTAAACTAACCTAAATTCCTCAGCGGGGAGAGAGGACAGAAAGAGAAAGAGAATGTCTTTTCCGGGCCAGACATCCGTCCGTGATGTGGAATGATGGAAAAAAGTCTGGGTGGGGGCAGGTGCCGGCGGGGTGGGGTGTGGGGCGTGGGGTGTGTAGCGGGGAGGGGGGCAGTGGTCCTGGCTGGAGTGGAAAATGGAATGCGGGGCTCCTGGAATGTTCTGGAATGTTTAGAGCAGCCGGGGATAATTGAGTGAATCTGGAACAAGAAAAGACAAACTGAGGTCCCGTGGTGGAAGAATGTGCTTCTGGGATGTCTGAAGAAACATTCCATCCATTCAGACGGCTTCACCGGGCCCAGAGCCTTCCTTAGATGGCACCATGGGGAATAGGAGTACCTTCACACACACACACACACACACACACACACACACACACACACACACTGCACTCCCTTTACACTCCCCTTATTGTCATACACTCAAGTTTTGTCCCATGTGACAAGCCAGTAATCTTTTTCAAACATATTGTTCTTGCACTTGAAAGTTTTTAAAGCTATCTGCCCACATCTGACAGCAAAATTGGTTGTATTCATGAAGCTCTTAGGCACAGGAACAGAATCTAAATTGCATCTAGGTTTGAGCGCACCTCTTCTTAATAAATTCCGTGCAAAGTTAAGTTTTGTCCCAGGGGTCTCTCCGCTGTCTGTGGTGTTGCTACACGTACGCTGACTCCAGTAATAAACTGCAGCCTTGCACTTCACCAGGAAAAATAGCTGAGGTAATCCTGTCATAAATCTTAGGATCATATACAAATATTACAGCAAAACTGGAATCTCTATATTGCTGTTACATAATGAAAATACGATTTTGTATGATACAGTCTAGACTGGATCCCATAGAGAGTAAGTGCCCATAAGAATATTATAGGAACAACATTGGGATAAGATTATTATTAGCTGCTCTAAAGTCGTGAAACTATGGAAGTGCGACTCTTTTTCGCTGTTCCATGGTAAGAGGGGAGAGCTGAAGGTTTACTCCAAGAGCTTAAGGTTTACTATACTGCTGTCACTTGTTGGGCTGAGCGCCTCACTCACTGAGAGCTGACAGACTCGTACACGTGATTTTCGGTGCGCGTCACCGGTGCGCTGTCGCTCGCCTGGAGACTGGAGCGGGGCTGACACTTTATTTAGGAGGCTACTGTAAATAAAGAATAAAAAACCAAACAAAGTAAGGGGAAAACAAATAAACAAGCAAGGCTGCAAGATTCGGGGTAACTGACAGTGTTTCTTTTCATTCATTCGCTGGGTTCTCTTCTAGGGTTTTTGTTTTTTTTTTTTCTCCCAGGTTTTGAGGTTGCCAAGTAGGAAGAGGAAAACATGGCTGGTTTAATGGCAGGTTTTGGTAATTTCACCCACGCCGTCGTCCGGGGTATCCCCGTGTCCCTGGCCAAAGAGGCGCTGAGGGGCAAAGAGTCGGAGGTGGACGTGGCCAAGGCGCGGAGGGAGCATGAGGCTTACGTCGAGGTCCTGAGGATGAGACTCGGGCTGGAGGTGGTCGAGCTCCCCGCGGACGAGTCGCTCCCGGACTGCGTGTTCGTGGAGGATGCGGCCGTGGTCTGCGGTGACACGGCGCTCATTACCAGACCCGGGGCAGAGAGCAGGAGGAAAGAGGTAGGGAAGTGTCAGCATATGTTTCACAGCATGAGTCAGTGCGGTTAAAATTAAAGTTTGATGTGTGAAAGTGTGTAAATACACGTCCCCCCAGTTGTTGCTGCCTCTGTCCCGCTCATTTGGCACAGAATAAAAAGGCTGCGGGGATGTAGCGGGATAGAAGGTGGGTAAACTATATCCTGCAGCCGACGGCATCGCAACAACAATAAAACATCAAATCATCCACTGGACAATTAATTCACATCAATTTGATACCTCTAACAGTGATGCACAATATGAAATAATGTATTTGACGTTTGTGCCAGCCCAATAAGATAAGTAACAAACTTAAAAAAGGTGTGTCGCCTATACTGAGTTTTGGATGGGTTCACTCTCCACTTGTTCCCTGATAGGCTGTAAGTGAGTGCCATAGCGAGATCACAATGTAACCACAATGTAATCGTACGCCAGCCTGTACAAAGGGATATGGTGATTAGGCATCAGGCAACGCCCTATGAAAGATGACCAGCGGTCAATAGATGGAAGAAGAATGGATCAAGGCTTGTGTTAGTGTTCATTTGTAAAATGTGTGTGAGACTTGCGGTGCAGAGCATCAGTTTGCAGAGCATCTGATTTTTCTATGCCTCATAGCATAATGTATATTGGTCTTGTAAATAGGCTATTATAAAGTGTCACTTCATGTATTATGTAGGTTGTTTGCATACTTCATTATACTTAATGTTTTGTTTAAGTTAATGTATTTCAGCACCAAATCACATGGTAATTGGCTAATTAGATAGCATGGAAAGACATGGCTGCCTATATATTTTTAGTGTTAAGAGAAAAACTTTATGAATTGAGAGACTTCACAAGCCTGTCAGCCCAAAACTGGATGAATCAAGAGGATTTTGAGAACAAAACAATCATGTATGCACCCAGTTTTTGGTTGCCTAGTGAGAGTGGCTGCACTCCCTGTGTGTGCGAGTGACAATGAGAAAGACGGCAGGGTGGCTTTTGTGAAAGCCTCTGTCATTTCACATCAGAGTCACTTTGCGCGGCTCACTGGTGCTAATGGTCCCCAGCCTCACCAATGGCAGGGATATTGATTGAAAAGCTTGGTGCTGCAACCTTCACCCAGCGCAGACAGCCTTTATTTATGCAGGATGTGGTGCAAGATACATCCGCATGCACACATGCACAAATAATCAATACCCATCATTTTCCAGTTTAGAATTTTTTTCAGTTGTATTTATTTATTTATTTATGTTTCGTAAAGCAGTATCAACAGTTTATTTGTGATTCAAGTCCTGCTCTTTGGAGAGGTCAGCTGCCTTGAAACTAAAAAATAGCAAAGCCTGAGGTACAAGGTCTGCAAATTATGAGTAATATGTTTGTGTTGAAATTCAGTGGAATTGCAGCTGGATTTAGACAATGTATGCAGGACATTTCATTGTCTCGGTTGCCTGGTGTGTAATGTATTTTGCTGCATGTCATTTTTATCATGTGCAAGTCATGCATACACTTTCAGTGCACTAATGATGCCTCAAAGCATAAGTCACTTAAAATTAAATGTTACAAATATTATAATGTGCATTCTGCTTTACCAAAAAATTGTATGGCAAATCAAAGTGAACGCAGCGGTCTCCATTTTTGTCCACCCTCTTTGGAATAAATCCTGCGGTGGTGGAGGTGGGTATGTAAAATATGTTTGTGCGATCGATGACCTCCATTTACGCTTGATGGATGCTTTTCCTCCCCCGACATTTAGCCATACTGTTTGTCTGATAGTCACAATTATGCTACTGTGTTTGAAGGCTCTGTGTCTTAGCTTCACATGTCCCTATGTTGACATAATCAGCATCTCCCACTCTTTGTTGATTGAATCATGGAGGTTGATTCTCATCACATAATTATGTCTGACTTTTCGGCAGTCTTGCGTGTAGATCAGGTCACACAACAACACTGTGTCTTAATACTGTGTTATTAGCTCAGTATTACACTGAGAGAAAGTCAAGATTGATTCCCAAGAATCAACAAAGCTTTAATTGGATGAGTCTGTTTTCCAGCCTAAAAGATTAATGAAGCACTAGCAGGGAATGGCTTTTCTATCAACTACATGGTTGATCAGAGCTGTGTCTGCCTTTTCTGCCTTGATTCCCATATTTTTTGGTCTTCTCAGTCCTTGTGGCTGCAAATTAACAGCTGAGATGTATGAGGCTAGCTTCAGTCAGTTTCATTTATGTGTGAGGGGCTTGTTACTGATTCTTTCCTCATCTTGCCAGATTAGTGGACTTAGGCATGTCAGTCATCAGACATTGTCAGTGTTTGAGGTGGTTGAATACATTTAAAAATGTTTAACTTGTAGGAGAAAATTAAAACCAACTTGATTGCATGGTTTGTTATATATGTGCGCAGCCAGAGAAACTTTGGACTTTCAAGTTTTAGTAACTTATTAACTGGTAGGGAAGATATCTTCACTCCAGCCAAAAATATTTCAGTTAAATAAGTTGTGTTTGTGCTGCATGAGAACTGAGTAATCTCAGTTGGTAGCAGTCACGCTATACCAACATTTTTCACTTTGTTTGCCGGGATTATTTGAACATCTTGTATTTGTGAAGTCCTTAGAGGAAAGACTAACCAGCTTGTTCACAGCGTTTGATCATCCTACATCTCTGCATCCACAGGAGGAGGCCACCGTTCTCATATTTGAGCATTTGCATTGTAAAATTCTTTGTCACTCATGTCCATAAGACCAGAGGGAGTTATTACATATCTCTGCAGGTTGTAGGAATCTTCTGTCCATTAGGCTGTGGCTTAAAAGCATTTTTATAGGAAACGCTTGTCTAAATGGAATTCATCATTTTGCACTACGGGCCACAGCATTGCCTAAAACACTCCAGCAATAAGCCAAAGTGAACTTAAAATAAGCATTAGTCTACCTTAAGCAATTTAACTGAAGCAAGCTGTAGCTGTTTGCTCGCTAAGGTGGAGACACAGCTGCAGATAAAGTCAGCTGACCTTTAGTCTCTGTTTCACAGTGAGCCCATCTAGAAATCATAATGGGAAAATGTTTTGATAAGATTGTTTTCGAAAACTGCCATGAACCTGTTATTATTTTATGATTTAGTCTTTCTGAATGTAGCTGAGTCACCAAAGTGTTTTTAAAAAGTCAACTTAAAATCCCTTCTCCTCACACCGCTTATGGAATTTTACAGTGAACTTTATATTTTATGTGCCCTTTGGTCATAAGCCACCAAGGACCAAAACAGGAGCTACAAGGCTTTCATTTGACAGCATTGTCTCAAATTGTACGCAGTCACCTTGTGCAGTGCAGTTGCATAACTCAGGGACTGACCCACAGCCAGTGTCTGCCACTGGTTATGCAATGACAAATTGACAATTGTTTGGTTTCCATTTTGAATTTCTGCCGAACACATTTCTAGTAGACTCTTTGTGCTGCCAGTACTGAGAGATGTCATGCAAACAGAAATGGTTCAACTTCATATTATACAATGGAATATTGTTATTATTATGTTCCCAGTATTTCCCTATGGTCACTATTGAAATGGGCTCAGCAAGAAATTCTCAATCAGGCTTGCACGCAAAGCGACATGTTTTGTGTATTAATACGGCATGCACAGTATAAATTTGAAAACCTTGTGTTTGCGCAGCGCGATGCTCCACAAACACCTCTGATGAAGCAGTTCAGGTCAAACAGACAATGACATATGCTCCGCTAAATACTCAGAAATGCTGTCCTGACAGTTTTTGGTCATTTTCCCGCCCGTTTCACCATGTTTTCAACAAAGTGAGAAGTAGACTCTTTGCTTTCTGGTGCATTTTTGAGTGTTTAGTGGACTATATATATATGTCACAGTGTCTCCTCAGGGCATCAAACATTATCATCTTGTTAATAAAGGTGCATGCAGGTGTTGAGCATCATGCAGTGTGTGTTTCTTAGTCTCTTTGGTAAATATTTCTCTGTCCATTACCTTACGCAGAATGTGCATATAACCATGATTTTCATCGCAGTTTAACACTTCCCATAAGGCAACATGTAAGTGAAAGAAGGGACACTAAAGCAGAGCCAGGACACGCCAGAGGGATGACAGCTCCCAGGTGGCCCAGGAGGAGCCGGAGACTGTCCTGGCTGTTCTGCTTGCCTTGTTGTCACTGTGACCCTGACCCAGATAAGAAAGTTAGATGGAGGAGGATAGTGACATGGACGAAGTGTTGACACCACCGCAGACGTGTTATTGAATATTTATCCCGCGAGCTGACGTCCAGTTAGGCGCCCTTGATAGTGTTAGATGAAGCATCAAAAGAGTATTGTGTCTCCCAGTTTGCCTCGGTAATGTGTTCCTCTGTGTGTCTCAGCTGGCAGATGCAATCAAGGGCAGGGAGAGCAGAGCTGAAAGCGATTAGCAAGACACGCGAGTCTTGACTCAGCACAGTTGTGGTTAGAGTTTTTTCAGGCCAGTACTCTCTAGGTGATCCCTTGTGATTGCTTCAGTATCAGAGTTGCTAGTATCAAGTGTCCCGGAGTAGGAATGCAAAGTATGCATAAAAATTGAGAATAGGAGTGCTGATCTAAGCCCAATCTTCCTGTTTAGTTTTGGCCCCCGCATAATATTTGCAGTTTTTGATGTGAATGAATGTGGATGTATTTACAGTCCGACACAAGGGCCTGCCTTCGCTGGTTAGCTGCTTGATTGCTTTCATTTTATTGTAGGGAACATCACAGTTTGTCCTAACACAAACACAGAAGTATTTTCGGGCTGTTGGCCATAATAAATGAGCATCAGCAAAAGGTTGAATATTTGTTGGGGACAGCTTGCAAAAAAAGTTTAAAAAATCAATTTGAAACGGTCATTTGATCCATGAATGGACTTTATAATATTTCTTGTGCTCACTGAAGCTTTGGGTGCCTGGGTCCTAGAAGCAGTTCTGGTTCTTGGATGATTATGACTGAGATGGTCAGTGGGACCTGGTCACTGTTCTTACCTAGGAGCTCAATACAATATAGTCCAAATGAATAGCTCTGGTCAGACATAAAGTTTCATAACAGCTTATTGAACCTAGTCGCAGGCATTGGGCATCATGATAATTGAATATGGACCGAGATTAGAAATTGATTTAAAGCAATTGTAAACCCAGTTGAAAGGGGTATTTTCTGAGTTAGTGTTATTCTTGAGCACCATCATCATTGACCAAGATTTAATGTCATAAAATGGGGTTTTAGGGGCTGAATTTTGCGCAGTAATACAATCCATCTGTGTGCTTCTTAGTTCCCATCAGAGTAGTAATATCGTCTCGACCATGGTAGGATCAACCGACTGTCCAGCAAAGTGAAAATATCCATTTTGTTGGAGCTGAAATGGCTTCAGGTCTTACTAATGCTGCAGCAGTATGTCAGCTGATGTTTTCCCAGCTAACTTTGCTGTATTTCTCACTTTAAAAACTTTAGAGGCTTGAAGTTGATGAAGGTGATGTGAGAAAGTCCAAAATTGATGCCATTGCTAGCTAAAGCTCTACATCAGATTGAAACACTTTGCTCGCTCTCGCCTCTTTTGATATAACGTTAGACTGGTAATATAATCCTTGCTCAAACGGTGGATTTTGTTTTTCCAGGATTCCAGCACAAAATCAGTGCAGTGTGCTAACAAGCTGTTGAGCCAAGCGGAGCATAACAGGTGCAGTTGGCGAGAGGAATAAAACTTGTCTTCTTCTGATTGGATCGCTCCACTTATATGTGTGAAAGCAACTTTTAATCACCAACAGAAATGCTGGTTTGACTCGGGAGAAATCAACCAATAGGCCTCTCTTTGCATTCAGATTCAGATTCTCGCAGGTTTGTGATTTTTTTTTTTTTTTTTTTTTTTTTACACCCAATGATAACCAGAATCATTTTAATGAAAAATTGCACATTTTACCTCACAATACCTTTTAAGATTTTTTGAAACCTATATTGCCTGTATCCGCACAATAGATTATAATGACAGATGATGCCTGCTGTAGGCATATATGTTAATTCTCAGTTCTGGCGGTGATAAATGGACCTCAAGTCTCAGTCTGGCAGCCATGACAAGCAGCGATCTTGATGAACTTTAGTAATCTGGTCCATATTACTCTGGCTCTCTTCCAGGCATTTGAAAGCGTTTATCAGTGCTCTGATGCAGCCGGCTGGATTTTTCTCACTATTCATACGCTGAACCTCAGATTGTGGTGGCTGTCTTGCTGCCACTCTGACAGTGAGTCAGAGTTAATTGCCTTTAAGGAGGAGGACGCTCCACTCTTGATCTTCTACCCCTCCTTTTTTCAGTTTGTGCCTTTACCAGAGTGATAAGCATTGAGTTCAGAGCAGGCTAACACAGGACAGATGGTAGATCTAGCCTGACTGATCGTACATGCCGCAGCTAAAATCTTCCATGAGGCAATTAAAACCACTAAACCTGCTGCCTTTTATTAGTACTGTTCAATTACTATGACAGCATAATTATCTCAATTATAGCGCTTTACATTTTTGACAGTAACAGTCTTTAGTTCGTACTTACTGTATCATATAATGGTATATTTCTATAAGCGGTAGTTAGTTGCCATAAGTTAAGCTCACTGTGTCTGTGGAAAATAATAGTGATAAAACATTTGTCATAACGAGGGTAGAGGGGTTAGGTTGCGCTTTAAGACTGGAAACCGGATGGAAAATTCCGCTCCGCAGACACAATATTTAGGTCACGTTTTTACAGACGTAATATTTAGGTTCAGTCTTTGGAGTTTATGTGTCCATGCGGGCCCCTTTCCGGTCATGCCTCGCGGAGTTGGCCCCAAACTAACACCAGACAGCACAGAAGCCTTGTTTTGACTAGATTCCTCGCCAGCCTCCCCGCTCTTATATGACTTCCTTCACGGAACCGACCTGGTTTCCTTCAGGGGGGCTTGACATCCGTGTGTGAAAGGGGTGGAGAGGGATTGGGTGGCGGGCGGGTGGCGGGGGAGGGGGGGTAGCACCGCGAGCCCGCCGGTTACATGTGGGACGAGGTCAACGTGCCTTCCCCAACTGTCTGTCACATTCCGACCACATTCAGCCTGCCCTTCCTCTCTCTGTTTGCCTGTCTGACTCCTTGTCTGGCGTGCACATTGCAGTGTCCACCACTTGCTCGTCTGCTCTCTCTTTCTCATCCATTTTCATAGCCGGGGTATCGCCGAAGAACGGGAGACTGTGCGTGCTTGGATTAGTCTGGCTCTTGGCCATACTCTCATCAAAGTCTTAATCAGGTTAAGCTTTTAACATGCACAAGCAGCTCTGGCCATGAATTAACCAGTTAACAGAATACTCCCGCCCACAGATAGCACGGTACATCTGTCTTTGACTTGAGTAATATTCCAATACTGTGTATTTTTAGTGTCTTTTTTTTAATTGACGTTAACATGTACCTGCAATGTGTAAGCCAGAGTTTATACAGACGTGAAAACCAAAAGCAAAAGGAATGTGATTTTTACTTTTTGCAGTTAACATTTTAATAAGGCGGTAAGCCAGGGGTTTAACCTTGTTTCTCTTAATTAGAGGAGCAGCTTACTCTACTCTCCTCTTGGAGTGATAATTTATCTAAAACCAGGTTACTTAATTAAGATGCACCACGCAAAATTGCTAATGGTTTATGTAACTGCGGACCCTTGAGACTCAAAAGTAAAAAAAAAATATATATATATCATATAAGCATGTAATTTCTTATCATCAGGCTACTTATTCCATGTTTTTTGTCAGTTGAGTCTCACTCAGCAATTTTGCATAATGTACCTTTAAGAATAGAATATGCCAATGAAGGAAACAAATTATTGTCAAATATTTTTCTCTTTTATTTGCCATGTTGTCTGTCTGTTCCCCACCCGTTTCACTTTCATCACAGATCGTTCTGTATGAGTCGGTCAACACGTGTTGTGTGCCTTCACCTCTCGTGCACCGGGGAGGGTTGTGTAAAGGCGGCACAGCGTGAACAGACCAAATCTCTCTTTCCCCGTACGCAACGACCTTGGACCCTGCCCCCTTTTGGCCCCAGGTTCACCCACTCCGACTCCACCGCCCAGCGCAGTGTGGCAGGCTGCGAGACAGCTGCAGGACACTTGTGAACAGGAACTCCTCTCAGCCTCGCAGGATGACCGGGTCACGCTCGACTGTCACCGGGGGTGTGTGAATGTCTGGTTTGGTATGTGAGACTGAGGAGGGGAAGACACAGGAAGAGAGCCAGGCATGGCGTGGTTGGGAAAAGTCGCGCTAAGGTCAGAGGGGGTGCAGTGTAAGCTAGACAAGGACCTCTACTTATCAAGGATGAGATTTTTCTCCTTCTGTGGAAGGCTTTCATGTTTTAGACACAAGTTCCATTAATAATAGACAAAAAAATGTACGCTTTCACACTTATATCTTCCCAGCTTTTGTCTGTATGAGGAAATATATCGGGTGTATATTGGGAATCTTGGTTTGTTTAGACTAATGAGAGATATTTAAATGCTGAAACATACATTAAACACAAATTTGTTTGTATATTGCTTGATAAGTAGGGACCCTTGTTTCATTATGGTTTAATCTTAGTCATAAGGATGCTTTTGAGATACAGAGCAGGTTGTTGAATAAGAATATATCATTGTGTAATTATATGTCATTATATGTCAGCATGTGTCATTTTATTGTTGGAAATTATTGTTTTGAGTGCAGTCTTTTTTTTTTCTTTTTTTTAATCTGTCAGTCTTTATTGAATTAACAGCATAAACATATTACAGTCTTATGCAGCCACTGCAGCTTTGCATATTTGGTTTTATTATGTGATCAAGTCTAGAGGGCAGCCTCAATGTCAGCCATGATCCCAAGAGTGACGATGAGAATAACTATCTGAGCACTAGCACTCCAACAAACTCCATCCACAGATGAAGAAATATTGGCCTCAAGCTTTTTTTTTTTTTTTTTTTTTTTAAATATATATTTACTCATTTTCCCTTATTTCTTATATTTCCAGTCTACAAAAGTGACAGTGACATCCAGGTTGAAACCGTCAGCTTGCACTCAGTTTGTGTGTCTGTCTACATTAATTTGTAATAGGTGCATGCTTCGGGCACACTGGCCATTTGTTTTGATTGAATAGAGTTGACAAGTGTTGTTGTGTGTAGGCGGAGTGTGCAGCAAAGCAGCTCCAGGTACTGAGGAGTGGTACTTGTATTTGACATGCATTGCTTTACTCAACGGTGGTCCTCACTTGAACAAGCATCGGCGCCTCAGAATCAAAATCGTGATGGTTTCTGCCACTTTCTGCTTTGCACTGTAAATATAGCGGAAAGGATTAATTGAGAATTAAACTTTAAGAGATCCCATAATCTCTCTTTCTTGATCTCTGTGTCTTCCTCTCTCTCTTTCTCACATACACACATGCACTTTGTCTACCTTTATCTCTCTCTCTGCAACTTTTTCTGCTCTCTCGACCCCTCCCACGTGTTCTCTCTCGTTCCCCGCGCTCTCTGGAAGATACTAACTGTCAACATCAGCTTCATTGATTCAGGGAGATGCAGAGCCAAATACAATCCTGTGTGTCTCGCGAGCAGCAGCCATCAGTCTTGTCTGTCAGCCTTGTTGAGAGTTATGGTTAAATGCCCGGCTTTCTCTGCTGCCATTGAAGAATGACACAGGCTTAACAGCCTTCATTTTCTCTCAAGGCCAGCTGCTGTTATTGCGCTGCCACTTCTCGTAAAAGTTTACTGGACCGGCTGGTGTGTAAAGGAACTCGTATACTTGCTCATCCCTATGCTGCATCCATCCATTTTTGAAATTATGCTGATTACACTGTAAATTTCCAATGTGTTCATGGACAATAGGGTCAAACTACCGTCAGCTGTAGAGTGTGGTCAGGGCTGTGACGTCTCTTTCACTGGATGGTCTGTTGATGAGGAGTTTGAGATTTCATATAGGTGCTGCTCTTTTCCCTGTCAGGTCAGTAATGGTGGTTGTTGCTGCTCATGATAGCTACCTTGTTTTCTACTAGCCTATTTATTTGTCCCAGATTAACTGGTATTCCTGCTACAGGGAATGTAAAATGCACCACTTTATGCCCATCAGAGGATTTTGGCGGGAGGGATCTACCAGACATGTTCAGTACTGTTAATGTTGAATAATATTGTGATATATCAGTCAAATGTCAATAGTTATTACATCAGTGCAAACAGGTTTTGCTGTTAGTTATCGCTTAAAAGTCATTAATGTCAAAACATAATCACCAGATCTCACTGCATGTAAACTAACTTTCAATAAGCTGAAAGAGGCAAACACATAAATACCGCTTCTGAAATGCTAATACCATGCATTCATTTTTATTATCTGTTTACTTTTGGTTAATTATTGAGCGCACTGCAGTAAAAGCTGTGGCATTGAGGTTCAGTGAGAAGGCGCCTCAAATTGTGCCACACAGGTGACTTTAACTGCAAAACGTATTTTTAGGACTTTGTTTTACCCCACCCAAACAAAAGGTTATCTTGTGGGTTACAGCTGGACCTGTGCAGCAACCATGTCATCTTATACACTGAGAAATTTGCCTATTTAATGCTCACTAACCAGTTTTAAGTAAGTGCTCCACCGGCCTTTCACATTGTGAGAAATTCCTCTCAGAGCTACTGTAATTTTAGGCCGTCCATGTCAATTCCAGTTGAGCTTCCTCAGAGTGCAGTGCCTCCCAGACACTGAGTGTATTATAAACTCTTCACCCCTTTGCCTCCCATTACTCGGAGGGCTGGGTTTTGTATTTACGTGTCAAGATTAAGCCAGCATGAACCAGACCCCTGAGGTTCAATGGCACATCGCTATGAAGCCAACATCCGTTCCAACACACAGTTTAAAATAGACTGACCTTTCACACTCCCATTCAAGGTATAACTAGCAGCACCGTCTGGTTTAACTCTGGTTAAATGGGGAAAGGAAAAAAAAAACAACATTCACGCAGAGGCCCGTGCACGCAGTGGTCACCCACCGTGGCATGCATGTGAATGTATGCTAAATTCCACACTTTTAAAAGCATGCACCTGCAGACATACTTACATTACCCACCACCCCTCCCCTCCACAGCCCAGCCATCTATCTTGTTCACTGATATCGATGCCCAGCCGTAGTCAGCCTTGTCAAACCTCAGTCTCATTTTGGACGGCGTCCTGGGAGGACAAGCTAATGCAAGGCTCAGTCATATTTCCTACGATTCTCCGGCGGTGTCTCTTTAAAATATGAACCTTGCAGAGCACTGCCCAGGCAGAGACACTGTTTTCACATCTGCTTGACTCTCTCACAATTTAGGGAAGCCAAGCCAACATTGTTTCAAAATTATCTTCCTGACGGGAACATGGAGTGATTTGCCTCAGCAGCGCGCTCCAGTTTATGCTTTATCCTCGTCATCATTTCTCTCCCGTCGTGTTCTTGTGTGTAGGCTGAAATCTTTACTCTTATCTTTATCCCTTTTCCCCGCAAACCCTTTGTAGTGCAACAGATTTATAGACACCTAACCTGAAACTGGATAGGAATGCAGCCTTCTGAATCACATTTGTTGACACATGCACCAGTCACAAACTGATTGTAACTCATCACTCTTACGAAAAATTCATGTTTGGAGCATGCATGCACGTGCCTGCTTTTAATTCTTGCCCTATCCATCATGGTTTGCAGCGAGCGCAGCCTATTCCTGTCATTGTATGAACTTATTCTGCTCCCTGCTTTGTTGGACAGGCCTACTTTTCAGGGCCTTAGATAGAGATGATATATTTTGTAGATCCTGGAGCGATAGTTTTCTTTCCAGACCTTCGTTCTGAGTTAGCATTTTTCTTTGCTTCATTATTCAGTCTGAATAATGTTGTTCCTGGAATGCTTTTTAATCATGCGAAAGTAGAGGGCACTGCTCAAATAGAATTTAACAGTGAGAGAGTCTTGCCTAAGTAATGAGAGGACCTCAGTTATTTAACAGTATGAGCTCCTGCTGTATGTGGGTTGACCTGGCTGTCTGTGTGGTGTTTACTACATCGGTGTGATTGGCCATTTCCTTAGAAGAAAGTCATGTCAGACTCCTGAATCAGCTCGCAATTTGGAGTAAGTGGGATTAGCGCGATCGTGGCTAATGGCATTGTGATTCAGAGGATCCAGGCAAATACAATTCTGGAAGGCAGCTTTTAGGAGAGCACCGCTCATGTTCATTCAATTTTATGAGCACTTACGAGGTAGAAGAGAGCTGATACCGATCCTCCGTTTGAGTTTTGTATTACATTAGGCTGCAATGTCTCAGATAGAGAATATAGCCTCCCAATGTGAATATTCAGTCAAATCTGATTATTTGGATCAAAGTGAAGGGAGTGTCTGCGGCTCAGCCAGTGAGCCTGGTTTTATGGTGCCTTTCAGAATCAGGACTGCATATAAGCGAATATTTGGGTATTGACAAGTTTTTAAAGATTATTGTCCAGGCATTTCTGTTGTGTTAGACAGGCACAGCTTGGAGAGATATAGGAAAGACAGGGCAGTGAGAGGGAATGACGTGCAGCATAGGGTCTCGGCCGGGTTCAAACCATGGGCCTTGCAGCTTAGCCTGAATATTATGTGGTACTCTCTGTGGTGAGGTTTATACTTTATTTGACAGTGACAGTAGAGAGAGACAGGAGAGGACATGCAGCAAAGGACTGGATTTGAACCCAGGCTGCTGCAGTAAGGACTCAGTCTTGATGCTCTACCAGGTGAGCTACCAGGGCGCCCCAAGTTTTTGTCAATGTGCAAAAATTTTAAATCTAGTTTTAAGTTGCTGATTTTTGGAATTTGCTCTTAGTTTAGAATAAAAAAAAAAGTACCATTAATGTCCTTTCTGCATTAGCAGTCCCAGAATTGACAGTATACTGTAGATGAAGAAGTAACTGGCTAACTCCATTAATTCACGTCTTCCTCAAAGTGTGTTTGCGTATTCATTATTGTATGTGTATAAATAATTATGCATGGTTACATTCATTTGCACACACACACAGTTTCTGTGTGTGCGTGTGAGTCCATTCATTGAGAGGCTCAGGAGATGAGACCGAGGTGTTTAGTTTCCACGCTGGTCAGAGGCTGAGTCAGGAGGCTAAGTGTCGACTTGGTGCCACAGTGTTCTCAGAGTGTCAGCACAAGCACAGTAGGCCATTGGGAGGGGCGATGGTGTGTTTGTCTGCCGCATCTGTTGCACCTATGTGTAGTTTGTGCATGTACGTGTCTGTGTTGCTTCCTGTCTTTATTCTCTCACTGTAGGAGCAGATTCTGTTTGCAGCCAGCGGTACAGTCAGAGTGTGAAGCTTTGCATGAAGCTTTGCAATCACCCCCCCATATTCCACAGTACTGATACTTTTTATTAAGTAAGACGGTTGATTGTAACTCTTGTGCTCTTTTTTTTTTTTTTTTTTTTTTTTTTTAGTTAAACATAGGCACCGTAAAACCGTGACCTGGAGGCAGGAGCTGTACATGAGAGAGATGTTGATGAGGCCATTACAGCTCTCAGAGAGATGTTAATGAATGTGTTAATATCCATGTTCAGTGTTGGAATTTTTAAATTTGAAGTTTCATTTAAGATATCTCTATCAGTATTCCCAACACTCCTGATGTCATTTATCTCATTGAAGAACAGGGAAAAGGGCTTGTCCCGAGAATTTACCTCTCAGGCATGCTAACCACATATTTCAGTCCATATTTCATAAGTCTTTGGTGTCTTTTTAAAAATGATTTTTAAATTGATTATCCTTGTATTTGAGAAATGTACACAAATTTACTGGAATACTCTTATATATGGAGAGCATGGCTGTTTTAACCCTATAAAGCCATTTGTATCATATATGATACGCGTTATCAAATAACACATTCCGTTTTCAGTTTAATCAATACTTGACCAAAATACTGTTGTATACCTTTGGACACTTTCCCAGTTCACCCTGGACCATACCATTGGCACTTCAAGTACTATCATATATAATACAACAGAAAAATCATATGTAATAACATATTTTTTGAAAAATCTTTTTTTTTTTTTTTTTTTTTTTGTTATAGGACTAAATAAAGGGTTCAATTTCAAAAAATTGGAATTTCCTGCCACTTCTTTCATAGTTCAGGCTTTATAGGGTTAATAAACCATATTACACATTTTAAAAATTGAATATTGTGTACATCATGTGCAGTTTAATTAAGATAATGAAGCTGTTAAACGTGTTTGTGTGTGTGTGTGTGTGTGTGTGTGTACGTGTGTGTGCATGTTCACATGATGAATAGGAGTGTCTGTGTGCAAGCATGCGTATGCGTGTGAGGTCTGGAGGGGCAGGGCAGGTAGCAGGGCTGGGCAGGGCGGTGTGTGTTGCTTCCTCTGTCTGCCCTGGCCTGTCACAGTGTGGTGTGATGTCCGCTGTCAGTCTGTTCTCACGCCAAGGATCAAGCTCACAAAAACACATACTTCGTCTCTACTAGTCATTATACACACACAGACACACACACACACACACACACACAATCAGGCACATGCAAAAAAGTGCACATATGCATGCCAAGTGTGTGCAGGTGCATCAACAAAGTGTAGACGCACAACACGATATGTGCACACCTGGACAGAGTGTATAACCATCCAATGATAATAAAAAAAAAAAGTCACACCATGCAAAGCACATGGACATGGAATACAAATTGCACACATAACACAAGCAAAACACACACACGCTTGTGTAAGCTGACCCCACTTTTGGAGCTGACTTCTCAAAACATGCATTAGTGTCTGATCTCAAAAGCTCGTACACTCCGTTTTCTGGACTCCCACCGGTCTCACAAACATGCACTTGTAAGGCACGGCAGACAAGTAGGCCTGAAGCTAGAGAAGTACTGATATTTTTGCCAATATCTGTCTTATGCACTTAACTTTAAGCGTTGGTTGTATTGATACAGAAGACTGTTGTGATCCATTTCTTCGGCTGAACAATACAGACTGACGGCATTCGCCTGAGCTCACTGGACAAACAAACTGAATGACCTTTAAACAATGTCCTCTGTCAGGCAGATCTAAAATCTATCTAACTTTAATTTCTGATATATGATGATTCGTGGCTCTTGGCATTACATTTCAGGGAAGCTGGAAGTTCCTCTTTGACTCCAATACCAAAACCTTACATTGGCCATGGCCTGGTTTGTCATGCAGCAGTCAGTGTTGGTCAAAAGACAACATAAAATGGTCCATGGGCAAAATGTTGCAGCCATGCATGTGGGGTACATCGCCACTAACAGTGTTCAATAATACTTTGTCATGCTAATGCGATTCCTAAAAGGCCACTGTATCATCCGTATCACTTTCGTCTCGAGTATTGATTCTTTCCCGACTGAAAGCAATCACGCCCGTCTACAGTGTCTCGCAAAGATATCCGTGTATCACGTCCTAAAAATGTGATGTAATGTCTAAATATGATGCAGTGCTGGATTAAAAACACCCAAGCTGGATGGAGTCTATAGAGGATCTATCATACACAGCTGTATCGATGCTGTACAACAGCATACTTACTATGCAGCTTGTCAACACATCATGTCACATATGTGTTAATGTTGGCAGGGTTTTTTTTTTTTTATCACAAACACATGTTGCGTTATAACAGAGCATGTTGTAAAAAAAGACTAGGCATGTAGCATGTACGTACTGTATGTAAGCAGTAGTAACGGGGGAGGGGGGTGATGATGCTGCCGTAGGTATCATCCTCAGTACAGCGATAGGTTCCTGTGTACACTCAGATAGGTGTGTCCCACGCTCAGGTATTTGACGAGGCTCATCCACTAATCCCTGCAGATGGGATGTTTGTTCAGATGGGAATAGTTAACACCAAATACTACATAGAAGGTTGATGTGATGAATGTGTGTGTGTGTGTTGGGGTAGTGGGGTTTTGCAAGCTCATGGCTGTGAAAATTTTTAGATTTGAGAACGAGCATGACAGGTGTTACATAAGCCCCCCCGCCTTCCCTCCTTCCCATTGTGTAACTGTGTTTGTTTAGTTTTCCAGTGGATAGTTTTGTAAAGAGGTGAATCTCAGGGAGAGGGAGAGGGAGCCTCGGGAGGATACACAGGCCTCAGAGGTGCTACAGCTGAAGTGTTTTGTTGGCACTGCACTTGGAAAAAAAGACATTTACGCTGTTGGAAAAGGCTCTTTAGACGGCATTGGGAGGTGCGAGACAGATTTTTTTTTTCATTCATGTAAGGAATGCAAGTACTTTCACAGTTTAGAATGTTTTTTACTTTCTGCCTGGAAAGAATGTGAATTTGGCTCCTGTTCCGAGCCATGCCAGGCTACCTCAACATTGTTTGAATTTATATTGCTTTTGTAGTTGTCCTTGGTGGCTGGTGTGTGTCACTGATCATTTTCAATGTGTTAAGGTAACCTTTGTAGCTCAGTATATCACTGCCAGGACTGAGGAGCTGTTTGTCACTGGTACGAGGTGAACCATATGTTAGCCTGAAACTGGACAAAGACTTCCAGTTCTAAAGACTTATCTCAAATCACCAAGGCCACATCAGTTACTAATACTGATCAAAATAATTTATGTTGCCAGGCAATAAATTCACTTAAGGCCAGCAAGCATGTTTTGGTTCATAATGCTTAGCAACAAAATGTATTTACAGGAAGCAAAAACGGACTTACTGGAGGGTTGAAAAAAGTTCCAGTACCCTCAACTCTCTTTAATACATGGCTTTGGCCCTCGTCAACCCTTGGCAGCTCAGAGGGGTCAGCGTTTGGAACGAGGGGGAAATCAGCCTTGACAGAATGACAAGCTTCTCCGCTTCTTAGCGCTTACCATAAACTCATCTAATTGCTCTGTGGCTCCAAACCCACAATACAAACTCATCCGCTGGGGCCCAGAGGCAGCGGGAGGCTCATGCAGACTTCCGGAAAACTGGAGAAAAAGTTACCATGGGGAAAGGCATGTGTACATGCACACAGACACACAGACACACACACACACACACACACACACACACACACACACACACACAGATCTTGTTGTAAGTTTATCTTTAACAAATACAATTTCAAACAGACACACTGCACTACTTGCTGTTGACTCACATCGTGCATGTCTTCAGATCCACTCAGCAGGTGTTTGATAGCAGAGAACACAGGAGCATGGGTCTATGCAAGTGTGTGTGTGTGTGTGTGTGCGTGTATGTGAATGTGTGTGTGCCAGTATATCCTTGTCTTGAGAGCAGGTTAATAATAATAACACCGCAGGGGGGATAATCACACTCAGCCAGTCTCTCACTTGCTGCCAGTCCTCTCTGAGAACAGCCTTGGCAGGTGATCACAGGCCGAGGCTGCGGGGTCAGGAGGCTGACTGATCAGCCGGAATGCCGCATTTGGCCTTTTGGATGAAACTGGCTCGCAGAAGATGTGCCTATCAGTTTGCTAGCGGGCTGAGTCAGAGCATTAGCACACCAAGAAGCCTGATTTCCAGAGCCACCTGTATCGGCTTCAGAGATCACACACTAATATCAGCCACAGTCACTGGCGGGCTCTACACTTGTGCACGCCAGCTAGTGTGTTTACCAAATATAGTGTTATTAGTAGAAGCATAATCAGTATTATTAGATTAGTATCAGTAGGCTTCTTAGTTACCCTGCATGCTAATGGTTTAACTAAGGACAATCAACCCAGCTGGCCCAGTGGCAGGCTGAGTCGCAACGTTAATACATGAATTTTCATTAAACCACAGATCCCCTTCTGAAGTGGCTTTTTGGAAATTGATATGAAATTAGAATTTGGTAGGTGTGAAGTATTAAATGGTTTAGATGCAATACTTCAGCACTGACCAGTAGATTCAAAGAAGCGAGATTAAAAGGCATTGTTAAAATAAATACTATGTTTTTTGTATTTTCTATCAATTTTAGTGAATTTAAACTCATTTTTACAAGGGCCCCTGAAAATCCCTCAAGGACTGTTAGGGTCCGAACCCCACTTTGAAAACAACGGCTTTGATCCACTCACTGTGTGATTACAAATGATGTCAAGTTACATCACACAGTCGCCATCAGAGGTTTGCATGACTTCCGTACCTTGCATGACTCAGTGGATTTGTAAGGACTTTAAAGTTGGCGATGACTCAAATAGCTTCAAGCCTTAATAGGCTCCCTAAAAGACTAAAATAGGCCTTCTTGTGATGTGATGTGCCGGAGGGCCTCACCTTATCTGAGGGCCCAGATATCTTAGCAGAGGCTGTGGAGGACTGAGTCATGATCAAATACGTCCAGAAATGTCTTGGAGACAGCACAGTGCCTTGCAGGTGATCAGATTATTATTGCATGGCTACTAGAAAGCACCTGCTGCCCATTTTTCAGAATAAATGTCTATTGTAAAAGGTGAAGCACATGGCAACAACTGAATAGAATAAATTACAGCGGGGAGGTTGAGCAAAGTTTGTCGGACAGCTCTGGGTCACCTACGCCACAGCGATGACATGCGTGACGCTAATTGCCCATAAAACGAGTTGGGTGAAGCTGCCAAAGAGACGGCACTCGGGCTGCAGTTGGTTCAAAGTATGAAATATTTCTTCATTTCCTGCCGCAGAGTCATTTTATTTACCCTTTATAAAGAGAGACATTGAAGAATTAGATCATAAACGCTTGTCTCATGCCATCTATCATATTACGTAGGGAAACGTGTCTCCTATGAAAACAGCATGTGAAGGAGTGGAGAGTGCAGGTCACGTTTTGGGTCCTGTTTGCCAGAGATAATGTGGACAACCGCAGCGAGGGATTCACTCAGCGGTAGCAGCCCCTAAAATAGCACAATAACTCAGAGCACACAGCCAAGCCTCATTCTGTCTCCGTGGATTGGCTGAAAAGACTGTACTACAACCCAAATATGTGCACACACACACACACACATATATATATATATATATATATATACACACACACTCACAAAAGTCATATTCATACACACACACATACACATCTGTATGCATAAATACACAAATGTATTCAATATATATCTATGTACTGCATATATATGTATACAAACATTCCTGACATAAGCAATCGCGTCTGAAAGGAAGCTTTGAGTACGTGCTGAGCTGGAGCGCATGGGTCCTCTTCCTCACGTGTTGGATGGCCCTCAGACGACCCACCCCCCCAGCACACACTCACACACACACACACACACACACACACACACATATACACAGACGAACACTGGCACACACAGACATTGACGGATAAACACACAAATGCATCCAGAAGTAGACAAATACACACACGCTGTATTAGATAAGACGAATCTCATCCCATGCACCCGAACACAAACATGCACACACAGACATCCCCTCCAGACACACACACACACACACACAGGTCTCCGTGTCCCAGCAGCACATTCGGCTGTGAACAGAGCGAACACAGTGTCTGTTTCCTGTTGGCCAAGGTTGTCAGTCATCGGCCAGCCATAACAGATCCCAGAGTTCCCTGTCGCTGCTCTTGGATGCTATTGATTAACTTTTTTTTTTTGTAACCAGACATGTCAGGTCAGCCTTTGAGAGCTTTTATTTTGTGTGTGCAATGGTGAGAGACCACCTTGTCCTACCTCAATTTTTTTTTATTGTTAAAAGCATTTATTGCGATCATAATCTCTCTTGTTGGTTTATAACAAATCCTGTACTGGTCAAGGCTAATTCTTGCAGTATTTACAGTGTCAGTGTCACCGTCTGTCTTCCTTAATGTCCCTGTCAGAGATATCCATAGATTTCCCCGGAGCGCTCATCCGCAACTGCTTAATTCATCTGCTTCATTAACCCCCGAGTCTGTAAGACTGCAGCTGCTTGACTGTATTATGCATACAGCAGCCATGCTAGAGGTGCAGTCACTCTCTCGTTTGTCGACCATGTGTCTCTGTGTGTGTGTGTGTGTGTGTGTTGTGTTAAATATTGACTTGGAATTTTCAACCGCGGTTTCGACTTCTAACAAAAAGCAACACCACACGAACTCAAGATGTCTGACCCAATGCACTGATTACTTCACTTTCTCTCTCTCTCTCTTTTTTTTTTTTTTTTTTTTTTAACTTGTATTATGAATATTTTCTTTGGCCTTTCCCATTCCTGCAAGGATTCAACACCCTTCCTTCCCAAGATTATTCCTATACTCTTTGAATTTTGAAACAGTTTCAACTCTTACTTCTGATTACAGTCAGTACACTTTGTTCCGCGTGCTGAGCTAAAAGAAAGACAATAAATCGACACTACATTCGGAATGGTGCAAAACACGTTCACAATTTAGTATTTAGTAATGTGTTTTGGAGTCTTCCTTGGTGCAGGCTGTATTTCTTATCACTTCTTTCACCTCTGAACAGCTTGTTTGTCAGTAAGCTCCTGATGGATGTTGCAACAGAGGGCTGCTATTGTGCCTGGCAACATATTAACATGTCATGTTAATCTAGGCCAGGTACCAAACTTCCATCACAGCTTCTTTCTTGCTTCAGGCCTCTGTGGAATGTGTCGTGTGCCAGGTTTCCTTTCATCGCAACAATGCTTTAATGATTAAAAACCCCAACGCGGCTTTGCCAAACCCCATCATTCGCTATTCTTTTTACAAATCCACCCAGAATAGCGAGGAAAGTAAAATGTTTAGCTGAATGGCTTCTGTTCGAGTGAAGGCGATGCTTTCATGAATACCCAATGAACACAAGCAGCGTTTTGCAACTTGTTCTGACATTTTCTTTAATTGAGGTTGCAGCACTCGGGGATTGTAAATGATCCTCTTATTTACCGAGGTGTTAATAGATGTAACTCCCTCTGACTGCCGAGAACGAGAGTGAGAGCAGTAGTCAGGAAATGGCTGGTAATGTCATAACATGATGTCAGACACAAGCCTGTGTTTTGTCAGAACATTAGGATCCCCCATCGTATCGCCCCATGTAAATCCTAAACGTGTCCAACGGCAGTTCAACTCAAAGGTGATGACTGATAAGTTCTTCCAGTCTTGAATCCAAAAGGAGCCAAAGGGTGCCAAAGCCATGCTGTGACTTTCAATTTTCAAGCTGTTTCTATATTTTTGTCTTGTAAAACTGAAAGAATTTTTTTGGACACAGTGTTTGGCTATGAAACGATGAAAATGTTTGCAACAGATGCTTTAGTAGAGACATCATCTACGCGGATTGAGTGTCGCTCATCAAGGGAAGCAAGGCATAGTCATTACTCTGGTCATTCAGGTGACTTCATTGAGACAGAGTGAAGGCATGGCTTATTTAAAGTTTGGTAAACATGTCAGGAGCATGTCTCCATCAGGATCGCTGGGATAGCTCGGTTCTCAGATTGTGCGACCGCTCTTGAAACACTGACCTAAGCGGTGAACTTAGATAGGACGGGCATTACGTCAGCCTCTGACACACTGTCACCCACTTACTCTCTCGCTCTTTCTTACTCTCACTCCCACACACACACACACACACACACACACACACACACACACACAGACACATCTGCACATTTTTTTGAATGCTGTCATCCGCTTTAAATAGTGCATCCATGCTTCTCCTGGCATGCGTGTGTGAGAGAGGCCATGGACGGCTTATCCACAAACCTATCAGGTAACATCCGTTTTGCCCCTTTGACCTCTGCAACACCCATGACATCACCCTCAACCCCTCCTCCCCTCCTTCCTGTTTTCCCCTCCCTCTATCCTTGCCTCCATCCCTGCATCTATGAGGAAAGTATGGAGTCGACATCAGCACCACTGGAAGCTGCCACTGCGTGCAGACTCCAGTACTCGCATCCCTTATTTTTTCACCTCAGTTCCCCCACTACTGCCACTACTACACTCCATCAGACGTAAACACAGGCAGACAGATGAATAGACCAGACCAGGGGGCTGATGGAGTAAACCGACTGATCAGACAGCGTAGGCGAGGGGAAGTGGAAATGAAACTAGTCAGACGGAGTTGGGGTCTGGTCAGGAGAATAAGGTCAGAAAACTCTGTTGAGCCTCAATCTCAATCTGTTGCAGTGTGTTTGTCCCTCTCTCTATCTTTCTTTCTCCCACGCCCACTCTGGCACTTGCATAGCCCCAATCATAGCACCTGCTTTCCCCATCATCTCTTTGTGACCATCCCACTTGGTGCAGAGTGAGCGCTGTGCTGTTCTATGGCCCACTGACTTCAAACATGAGCTACTCCAGGAATGATAATGACAGAAACATGCCTGGAAAAATAGGTTTGTCCTCCAAAAATACACTCTCCTCTTTGTGTTGCTGGTATTTTTTTTTCTGTTGTTGTTTCGTATTACTGGCATCAGTGGGCTTTCAGTGCATGCAGGGATTGATGGGTGTTCTCTTCCTCCTGTTTACCAGTATTTGGATGTGATTGGCTTGGATGGCAGGCTACGAGGCGGTAGTAAAAGGCTGGCTAGGCAATAACAGGGATTGTTCCATCTCAAGAAGCACACCTGTCCCATGCCAGAGCTGAGCAGTTGTGTGCACAGGCCCACACTCACACACACACACACACACACACACACTCACACACATAGGGAGACTGTGAGACATTCCCACTGCGCTCCACTTCACATTCCTATCCTGTGACAGCATGTCTGCGTTTATATGATCATATTTAGGTTCAAAAAAAGAAATTACACCTTCTTTTTGAAAGTATTATTCATTTTTGTTTGATGCAGTCGCTGTGCTCAAAAAAACTCTCCTAATGAGTGTGTTATAAGTGGTTAATGGAGCCGATACTGTTGCACAGCAATTCAGGCAGATCAATCTGTGGCTCAGTAGCGGCATCTCTATTAAGTCTTTCACCCACTAGTTTTACATTTTATTGCATTTCATTAGGTGGAGCACCTTGGGAGTAGTAGGAGAGATCAGAGAAAGAAACTTTAATTTGGCATGCTGTGCATAGTTTCACACATTATGCACCGGAGCCCACTGGCCTTTGCCTGTGTTTGGTTTCTTGTTTCAAATGTAGACATGAAATATTGCATGTGTGTTGAGGTTGCTTAGTATAGCTCAGGCTGAAATTATACACCAGCAGCAATGTCAGCTTGATGAAGCACAAAATGAGCACAGTATATCTGCAGGTGTTCGATAGGGTTTCTGGGCAGTGCCAGTGACTCAGTGATTCCCTTGTTAGGATTTCTGCTTTTCAAAAAACACACTTTCCAGCCTGCATTCTCCATTTTGGACCAAAAATTTTCATTTACAGTTACTCAGTGACAGAAGATGGTGCAAGACAATTTGTTTTCAAGCCAAAAAAAGAAATGACTTAATTGACATATCTTGATAGGTTCAGACATTTCTTTTTTTTGGATCTCTTTATTAGCTACCTTGCTATCTCTCTTTTGAAAATATGACATATTATCTGTCAATTACAAGTGAGAAGTCATTGCAGTTCATTGGTTGCTACTATATACAACAGAAGTTGGTTATATCAGGGGGTTTGTTATAGCAATTAATATCACATCTGTGATTTGGTCACAGGCTGCTTTCACATTTGATGACTGAAAAGATGATCTAAGGGGAAAACTGTGTGAGTATATCTTTAAACCTCGGAGATTGGATTTGTCTATGTTGAATCATCACGTGTAATTGAACAATGCAAGGTCTCTAGCAAACTAATAGTCCATCGCCCCAGTCCAATAATGACATCATGCTTGTCAACATGCCTGCCACTCTCCCTATAAACGTGCAAGTAGCTGGAAAGTCATGCATCCCGGCACTGGAATGCTCCCACCATGGCTTCGTGGCATCAAGGTCTCTTCAGGAATGTCACAGAAGTCTGAGCCGTCACCCGCTTGGCTCCAGTCAGGGTCATTTGTCGACGTTTACTTGGACAGAGTGACCATCTAAGTCTCCAGTGCCAGTGTGGATCATGACTCAGCCTCCTATTCGTGGCCCCACTAGACAGCTTTATACATTTAGCAGTGACTCGTCCTGGTGTATTGTGGTCACATTTAGGTCATCTTTAATGGCTGTAATGTAATTTTGATTGTGTTATGGGAATGGCTGTTGTTCCATGAATATTGCATTAGACTTAAAAATTGGACAGCTCAATTGTTGGGGGACCTTTGGCAGTGATGCGGTGGTAAATACCTCCAACTGGTGATCATCATAAGACAAACAAAAGACGTTACAAACAAAATGCCCCAATATTATCAATAAAGCATTAGATTTTGCTATTTTTTGGAGAAAATACCCTATTCTCGGAAAATATACATTTTGTGATATACATATACAATTTGATATGACCTAGTGTATTACAAATTCCAATCGTGAATGTTTCCATCAGTGGGTAAGCACTGTCCCTGGGTGGATTTAACAACCAGTATTTGTTGAATCTTTACATATTTTTGAGACTATTGTCTATTTTAATGGCAGCTGTATAAAGCAAACCGACCAAATACTGTAGCAAGAATTTTAATCTGAATGGTAAAGCACTTGGCTGCCAAGTAAGGCAGGTGCCATAAGGGTTAACCCTGGGTATGATGAAGGTCAAGAGTGCCTGACCATTTATGGAGCCACACACAGTTGCTAGGGAGTCAGCAAAGGAAGTAGATAGGATGACTTATTGAATGGCTATTTTATGACAAGCCTGATCGACGTAAATAAGAAAGCAGGAATGCAAAATATGTGCCCATTTTCAGCGGAGTAGTTGATGCCATGTTTGGTATGTGTAATGTATTGCTTCGTTTGAACACCTCCTGTGTCTACACACTCATCTACGGTACTTTTGTCCTAGGGAATGTGTTTTGCCACACTGTGATTATCACCCTTTCCATTCATTGTTTAGTCAAGTCGATAGGACTATAGATGGATGCAGAGTCACAATAATGAAACTGCTATGTTCTTCCACCCCAATTGTTTCTCACACTCAAGGACAATGGCTAATGGGACATAAAAAATTTAATGTCTTAAAGATTGATTGTTTCTGACAAAGGATGCCAGTTTGCATGCTGTTCATTCCATTGTCTCAGACTTGTTTTGTTGGTTGCCTTGAAAACGCAGTGACTTTCGCCATAGGAAATGCAATGGAGTTTTACAATGGAATGATTTGGCGTCGATCCAAACCCTTTCCATACAGAGGAAGAGATGAATATGCAGCTAAACGTCATTCCTCCCTTCGGTTATGAGAGGAGTCCATAGTTTCCTTACACACTCAGTTCATCTGTCCCAAGTCAAGGTAATCCTCTCAAATTGGGTCCATGACATCATCTGTTGATAACAAGTAAAGAGTCACATCTTTCGCAGGGAAAAATCCTAAATAGAAAGGGCCAGGAATCATAACAAAGTTTAAGGGATTTGCAATGGTTTTGGCATGATGTCCAAGGAGAATGTTCCTGTCAGATCTTTTTCCTCCAATGATGGGTCTATGTGAATGAAAACATTTGGTCCTGTTTTCCAGTGCTTATAGCATTAGGGCAGGGCTGGTTGTACTCGGCCCAATAACAAGGAGCAGAAGTTCATCTGGGGTCCTTTGTGTCCAACAACCCAGCTTTCCTCCAGAGTGTCTAATTTGTAACAGCAACTTTTCTGCGGAATCCCTCCCTACTTCATTTGTAATCATCAATCAGTAACTGTCAATTTTTTTTTATTTTTTTTTTAAGTTTCATTGGTTATGAGTTCCACTGTGTTCAAATGTTTCAGTTGCCAGTTCACATTACGTGATTTGGTTTCACTCTTTCATTTTGTTATATATTACATAACTGTTTTGCTGATTCCTTGTTCCATCCAGCGAGGTTTCTGGTATCCGTGGAGACGCTGATGGAATAAGTGGAACTGAACCAGCAGGGTCACGATTAGTCACAAAAATGAACTATGGTCTGCACTCATTAGCAGAGCCTCGTTTATCCAAGTTTCAACCATCTGAACTGACTTGCTTTACTGAGAGGACACACAATAAATAAAGGAAGTAGAGCAGAGGACAAAAATATGTTACATTGATTACCGGAGTTTCCTGTGTGATAGATATTATTTCAATCCCTCATGCACTGCACAGGGATTTTGGGAATGTGTGCGTGTGCACTGGTTGCATTTTCTATAATCTTTGGCTCCATTTTTTCCTGGTTTTCAGTCATAACCATTACACCACTGCAAAAGTCCAGACCTCTGTTCCTGAGGGTTTTGGATTATCAAGGCTTTACTATAGAGTCTTTGCCGCTTCTCCAAGTGTGTCAGAGATTTACACCATGCTCTGGGATTCTTTAGCTCAAGCCCTTAGCAGAAAGCTAAAGATAGTTGGGGATCAGTCACTGACAGTCGGGAAGGGGTGAATTGACAGCCTTTGTTTGGTGCGCACAAAGATATTTATTAAAGGCATGAAGTCAGTCCACTTGTGTGTGCTCGTCAGCAGCTGTTGGTTCGATAGTTAAGAGTCTGACTCCAGCTCCATTTTGCATGTGTATTTGATTATGAGTATGCATGGCTGTGTGTGAGTGTGCATTGTCTCTGTGAATTACTACGTGTCCGTGGTTGACCTCTGTGGTTGTTGTGCCCCTTATAAGGCAGACCACTGAACATACCTACCATAATGAGCACATTTTTGGTAGCTGGTTCATCTGTCAGGCTTATTCATATGCCCAGGCATCTTTATATCAGTATTCAACCTCAGACTTCTTGCTGTGACTCAGCTGCCCTGACCTTAGATCAAACACAGGTGCACTTTAGTCTACTTCTAAAAATTGCAGCAGCTCCATTATGACATCAGAGTTTTTGTGTTAACTCAGATCTTGGTAGTGCTGGTTACAAGATAGTCCTTATAATCTTTGATAGATTTGTAATAGCGCTATTATAATAAAAAAAAAAATTATTGGAACCATAAAGGAGGATTTACTGCCTTTTAGGATTCAATTGTGAACTAGACCTATTTTAAAAATGTTTCCTTTGAAATCTCCAAAGTATTTGTTTCGAGTCTAGGTTTTAGTCCATGAACATAAAATTTGCACATGGACCATGCTGTTGATGTGACTGGCCTTGATATAATTCCCTTGGGGGAAGTCATATGCATTGTCCTTTAACTGTGGATCAGAGTCCCAGTTGGCTTGAGACCTGTTTCTTTTGTTTCTAATTAATCCCCAAATAGAAACTTTGCCTCCGCTGTTCCTGGAGTACGATTAATTTTCTAAAGTTTGGGAACTGATTTGTGAAGGTTTAAGGACCTTTGCCTGGGTGACAGCTGTTACTGGTGCTATTGTTGTTAGAGATGAAGGCTCATTGCAGTTCCCTGATGTTGTTCTCTCACCATTTTCATCCATTCTCCATAATTTAGTCATTAGGCTGTCACTTTCAAAATAGCTCAAAGTGCTGCCTTCAAACGAAAGACCTCATTTTTATTCTTGTTGCAAAGTGAAATTACCTCTCTTGTTATTCTGCTTAACTGGTAAAGGGAAGGTTAAAGATGTTCAGAGGCTTATGAGACAAATTTTCTCCGAATCACTTATAAGCCATTTCATGTAGTTTGCAGCTGTAGTAATATTAAGAATATAATAGCACTATCTGGGAGGTCTTTTATGTAACGTTGAGTAATGGTTTCAAAAACCCAATGACCTGCATTACTATTAGTAACAAATGGCAACTGCCACCCTTATTTCTCAGAAATGGAAAAACTGGGCTGAAAACTTCAAAGTGGGGGTTTGATTACAAGTCAGTAGGACAGTCTTTTAAAAAATAATAAACCTTTCAACCTGTGAGGTGTGGCGGACCTAACGGCAACCACAGAGAAAGGGAGAACACTGCAGCACATTCCCTGAATCAAAATATCAAACATTCGAACAAAATGTTAGAAATATCTCACTGATACAGAGCTACAACCCCTGTTGCACAATATTCAGCTCAGTCATCTCAAATTATAAACATCCTCCTCTAGCTCATCTGCTTTTATTTTTCTCCATTCTTTTCCTTTTGAAGGGATAATGACTTTTACCTGGATTCACGCCATTCATGTTTAAAAAAAAAAAAAGTCCCTAATATTCCCCTATATTGTCCCTAATATTCCCCTATATTGTCCATAATATGACGTGCATTCTGTATATAAATCTGAATGTTTCAGAAATGTAAATATGTTGAACTTCTGAGCGAGTACAAGGTTTGGAAAGCACACTCCTTGAATTCCAGCAATGTTCCAATCTAGACCTACCACCAGGAGGTGTTTTGTATGTGTGTGTGTGTGTGTGTGTGTTTGTGTGAGACTGGCATGGACTGCTGGAATGGAACGATGTTAGATCAAGTGGTGACCACGGAATTTTCTCTCTCTGAGTTAAGCTTTCCTAAACCACCGCTGATGCTGCCAGAGACACCATCCTTGGATGATAACAAAGGCTCACCAGCTGTGAGAAATACTTTCCTTAATCATAACTTAGCCCACCCCCAGCACACCTACATGCATGCACACACAACCTGAGGCCCAAACGTTCAAACCCTTATAAGGTAAAATCGCAGGTCCATTAGAGTGAATCTGTTTTGCAGTGTCCCGGCGAACTTCGGTATTTGCGTCTGGGAAAAGCATCAACTATGTAGAAAAGACATCCAGTGTTTGTTTTCTCTGCTTCCCTGTATGCATCCCGTGGTTATGAGTGACTGGCTGCTGGCGTTACGTAAAAGCCAGACTCCATGCTTATATATTTTTTTCCATCTCAGAGTTTTGGTAAATGATTCAGCAGAGCCTGACTAAATGAATGTTTTCAGAACAGGGCTATGAGTATGAACAGCTTTCTATTTCTGATGTGCTGATCACTTTAATTTTGAAGTTTGCCTGTGTGTATATGAAGTACATGTGGCACTGTATGTGCACATGTAATTTGTTTTAATTCTTATTATTTTTTGCAAATTTCTCACAGAAAATTATTTTGGATGTAGAATCAGTCCAGAGGGCATTCATCCAGAGACCATTATGTGCATTTCCACAGAATGGGTTGTCTGCTATATGCATTGAGTGCATGTGTCCAATGTGCGCATGTGCAAGTATGCATTTGTGTGTGTGTGTGTGTGTGGTGTGCATGCGTGTGTCAGTGCATACCTGAGCTCCCAGCTATGTGGTTCATCACAACCACCCAGGGTCATTGAATCAACCCTGGTAGAAAAGGCAAATCGAACCACAGCTATCCCACAATGCCCCCCTCTCCGCTTTTTATCACCAGCTAGTAATTATGTGCTCCGGTGAGAGGCATGCAAGCTCTCACTGAAGCACACACGCATAAACACACACACACACATGCGCATGCACACACTCAGCTTGATTAGCAAACCTAATGGATTCACTTGCTCTGTATTCCAAGAACATTCCATAAAGCAGAGAGCCATATAATTGCTTTCCACCATCAACACTGCGACAAGCGTTACTGCACAACCACCACATCCTCCTCCTCTTCCTCTTCCCCCCCTCCTCCTCGTTCCTCCTTCCCTTCCTCACACTCCATAAATCAAGTCATTCTCAGATGCCAATTAAGCCACTGCATTGTAATTTAATGTAATTATTTTGTGTCCTAATCATTATAGATCTCACGCAACACTTATATCCAGTGATCTCTGGTAGTTTGGTTCTCTCTGGCAATTAAGAGGAGCAAAATCAAGGTTCTTTACAAATGCAGCACCAGCCACGCTGAATCCCTCTGGTGATTTCACATTCTGCCGAGTAAAATATCAAATTAATTAAACATTTTTTTTTTTCACTTGCACATGTGAATCTTTTGAGCCAATGTCACTCCAGCATTAGCTTGTCACACAATCAGAATTACTTTATTCCTCATGCACAGTGAAGGTGCAGGAGTTTGTCAAAGTGGGTGCCGCTGGTGCAGAACTATATCAACAACAAGGTGCTGCACATTAACACAGTCTGTACAGCCAGACATGATTGAGAGACAACAACTGCATGCATCCAGGCTATATGCCATAAAGCATATTTGGGGTGTGTCATTTTTTATTACCTATTAATTTCTCATACTACCATTAGGGTTTGTTTACATTTTTGCAGTTCAGAGGTTTGATCTGTTATAGCTGCTTTCTAAGCCTGAAGCAATGCCCATGGCTCTGATGCCCAGATAGCTGCAGTGTCAGCGTGTGTGTATATGTGATGCATGCAAACGCTGCATTCAGATGGCAAACAGTCAGACTTGAAGCCCACAGATGGACACAGCTACTCACTTATATATGGTATTTGCTCCCACATATGGCATTTGCTCCCACAAATTCATCCACACACTGGAATTAACACATGCTCACATAGGAAAACATCTTGTTTTCTCTCGCTCACAAATGCACCCACAGTCAAGTTTGCACATACTCATGCATTCTTTGTTAGCTTAAGTTTCCATGTTGAAGCAAAGGCTCGGCCGGGGGCTATTTTCCTACCAGCTTCCCTCACCCAATGAGGTCACACTGCTCAGAATCCGGAGAATGTCAAGAATGGCGAGGTTTAAGAGCCTCTGAACAGCGCTATATGTTATCAGATGGAAGAGGGCTGATTGGGGGGGGGGTCGAAATACAATCCACTTCCATAAGAGACAAATGAGGGAGGGAGGAGGGAGTGACACGCTTCTTCTCCACTGTGTGTTATACCAGGCCGTGGGTCCTAGATTTCACTTAATCACTGCTTCACTTTCATTTTTGTTTAAAAGCCGATTTGGCCACATTTCACCGTTGGACACTTTAGATGATTGCAATATCCTGACACCAAAAGCAGCATTGTAAATTGCCTATCCCTGCTAAATTACGGTTTTCAAACCCAATTTTAATTCTAATCACATCCACACATGACAGGCAAAATGCAGGCCAAGTGAGCTGTTTTGTAACAGGGCCAAATGCATATCACCATTTAAATGACCCCTCTCAAAGGAATGGTCACTGTGTCTCTGAATGAAAATGGGCCATTTACACTAATTCCGTCTAATTCTATACAATTACACCTCTGTTAGCTGAGCACTTGTTTGGGTATAACCACTCACAGTCTTTCTTCTAGTCAGTCCTTGTGCTCTATACACAAACAACCCAGTGTGTTTATTGTTTACTGTACAGTACACAGTTGTCAGGTCACCCGTTGCAGTTAACATAGGGACATTGTAGGAAATCTGGAGTGGCAGCAGGCACATGCAGCAGCAATGGGAATTTAAAGCTGATATCAGTCTGGACAGTGTCAGACACTACAACCTCTCCAAACTCTGGCAAAAGCACAGGTGACAAATACCAGAAACTCTGTTTGTGAGACAGATAATGAACAGGGTGCATGTTTTTGCCCACATTCTTTTAAATATCCTGTAACCCTTTAGGAGGTCTCGACCCACAGTCTGCGAAACACTTCTTTATCACGCAGTGGTCAGAACTGAACATAGGACGCCGAAATAACAGACTTTTTCACTGGGTCAGACTGTGGAATGTCTGCGTTTCCAGAGAGAAGTTTGGAATTACAAAGAAACCTTGCATCACTGCAAATAAGCAGATACCTACTCTGCTGAGTTGTAACCCACACAGAGTGAGAGCACACCAGAGTCAGTGTCCTGCCTCCTTTGCACTGCTCACTTGAATCCTTCCCACCCCCTTTTTTTTTTTTTTGCTCAATCTTGTTTATCTTTGAAAAATCCTCTGACTAGAGGGTTTATTATCTATAATGTATTCTAATCATTATAAAATCTGCCCAGTTATTTCCTGAAAGACGAGATGGCCCGTTGTACAGACGGGTGGCTCAGGCGGGGGAACACTAAACTAAGGCGGGGTTGGAGTCTGTGTTTTTTTGAAGGGGCTCAGGCAGGGATGCTTGCTATTCCCTCAAGTGTCTGGAAAGTGTGCCGTTTCCATTACAGTCTGTCTCGTTTCGCCGCAGTGGTGGCGTTGTTTTTGCACAGCGGCCCGGGGGTACGAGACAGCCTCTGTGGCCTTGTATGCCCAGGCCTTAGCAGCTCTAGGCAGGGGAGGGAGCGCTTGTGGTCCTGCCGGACACACATGGGCTACATGTGGAGCTTCAAAGGCATAACTGCTGGATGGGCCTGGCTGCCTGCTATCATCAAGGAGAAATCAGAAGCAGGCTGCTAGGGACTGGGCTCAGACTAACTGGCAAACCTGCTAGATGGCTGGGTGACTGACTAGCTGGTTAACAGCCTTACAGCTTCACTAGTTAGCTGACTGACTGACTGACTTAGTGGCTGGTGGGCAAGACTGCTTGGCTGGATGGATATTTCTCCAGAGTCTGACTGTGGTTAGTTGTCTGCAAGAGAATGAAAAAACCTTCTCCTTTTATGTGCACTCTTGATCAAAATACAATATAGTGGCTTTGAGTGGATTTGCATGTGATGTGCACTATCAGGAAACATTAATGGTATGATTTTTTTCCAGTTCAAGCCTACATAAGGGCCTCTAAACACAGCAGTAGTCATAAAATTCCTTCCCTTTTTATTCAGTGTTTTTGTCAGTGGTAGTCTTGCTCCAGTGGTTCCACCATTAACTCTTACGCCAAAAGATTTGGCTTTTTATGACTATGGTAGTAAGTTTTAATGAGCTGGAGGACTGGAGACTGATGCATACAAATCAGTCAATAGCCCAACTTGGTTTTCCTATGAGATGCCAGATAAATATGCTGGCTTTTTCTCTTCAGTAAGAAATTCTCCAAATACAGCAACCGCAGATTATTATTAAAGGTATAACAATGCAGTCTGGGCAACTTTTCAGCAATGCAAATTCACCAGTCAAATGGTATTTAAATATCATATAACTAACTGTAATTTCACCACTAAAACTAACATCAACTTGTATTTGCTACACTGACATGGAATCAGTTGTTGCTTTGATTAAATGAGAGTAGAGCCACCTGCCTTGACTCCTTAATGAGATTCTAGCTAAAGCAAATATTAAATATTTAATAAGCTGAAAGATCATTGTCTCTGCTGTTTCCTGCTGTACTGTATTCAAGTGACATAGCATTTTGAAATGTTTCAGATTTCAGTTGTACAATTCAGATATAATATGGAGAATTGACAACAATAACAGGAAGAAAAGAGAAAAAACAACTTCACCCTAAGAAACTGGAAATGGATGACTATTATGTAAATGATCATGTGATTTCTAAAAGGAGAAAGGAATGTTCTCTCTCCCAGATGTTTTATTAACAGATACTGTGGCCGTAGCCTCAGCTTGTTTGATCTTTGTGTGCTTTCCAGTGCCATAAAGCACAAGATTTCTTCGATTCTTGTAACACTTCATCATCCATTGTTAGCCACCTGAGTACAAATCCTCTCAGTCCAGTCACTTTCAGTGGGTTTTATTCTAGTATGCAGAACTTTTTAGGCATATTTCTGGATCCAGCAGTTCTGGCTAACTTTAGCACCTGACCCCTTGTTTCATACTGGAGGAGGGAAAAAACTCCTTCTGGGAAAGCCCTTCATTAGCGTTTATGGGAAACCTTTTGGCCCATGTTGTTATTTTTTTCCCTTTAAAGATTAAAACACACACTCCTTTTCCTCATTTTTTCCATATGAGCCCCTCCCATACATCTAACTTTGCATGGCTGTTTTGGGAAATCCCTCATAATGGGCAGTAAGTCTGTACTTTGGCTGGCAAACTCTCTTTTTTCCCCTTTGGGAACACATCCATTGCATTCTTTGGAAAGTGTGGGTGTAGCCGTGTGGTATGATGGTGTTTTCTTTCTGCAGAACGTGCTGTGTTTCCAGGCTCTTTTTAGTTTTCTGGACAGAGCAAAGAGGAACAACCGCTGGAACACCTCAACCATTAAAAGAATGCAGATATGAAAAAGGGTCAACAGCTTTTCTACAGTCTAGTCACATTCTATATGAGGTGGTGAGATGTTTTAAGTTTGTTTATTCACAGATACAAAGAATTTTATACATGCACAATGGAATAAACAAAAATGCACAGCACTGAAGGACACAGGGTCTTTCCGTCATCTCCTGTGAGGTCAGAATTCTTTGACTCTGACTCACCATATCCTCCCTCGTCGGCAGTGTGGCTTCCCTGACCTCCAAACCGGGGGTTCCTCTTTCCTTGAGCAAGCCGGCACCATGGACTAAGAGAACTCCCTGTGTGGGAGGAGAGGAGAGTGCGAGAGAGAGAGGGAATCCTTCGGCAACAATCTCCAGCCACATCTTAAACTGGCTCACACCCGTCTGTGGATCAAACTTCCTCCTTCTCCTCCTCTTGAATCCCTCCGCAGAAGCTCTGATGCACTCAAACCGTCAAAATACAGCTTCTCCGCCTTTCTCCTCCTCAAGAGAGGTCATGGTAGGTCAGGCTCCGGGATGCATAAATTCAGGCGAATCCCGCAATGTGTTTGTTTGGACATTCCTTTCTGTGGCACACATTTGGCCTCACAATTAGGTGTGTGGAAACAATTTCAATAGGTTAGGACTCTGGGTATTCTTTACCTTGGTTTTCCAGAGGCCTCAACCCACTAAATTTAAATAAACACAATGGAGATTCCTATTCAAATCAGCTAAACTATAATACAACTGATCATCACTGAATGGTACACTTCAGGTGGGTGCCAAGTTGTGATTTTGTAAGAGTAGTAAGCATTGGTTAACCACAAAATCCTGAAAGCTTGACAAGTTACACCAGTGAAGAAACTGCAGCTGTCAGACATTGCAGGTTTCATAGTCTTATGCACTGCCCACAACCTTATTTTTACACAGCAAATTAATCAAAGCGCCACAGCCGACATCTGAAGCATTTAAAAATCATCATCATCGTCATAGAGTTTCCTCTCCCTTCGTCCTAAGTCTATGAATTGTCCTCCCTCTGAATGTCAGTCGGTGTACTCGGACTTTATTGTTCAGCCACAGCGTTTAGAAGTTCCAGACTCACACACAGTTTCTCTCTAACATGCGAATTATTATGGAAAGCAGTCACCCTTTGTAAATGTTTGTCCTACATGCAGATTTTCTACGGCTGCACATTGAGTGATAGTGATGGACACAGACAATGTGCCCTGAGCTTAGTATTCCTATCCTTGTCACCTTTCACCAGAGATGTGGGTGGTCCTGTGTCTGTCAGCCCAGGTAGGCCAAAGGTGGCCGCCTGGGAGTAGGGTTTCTCACTTTCTGGGTTTCACTTTGCCAGAAAAAAGAGCCCTCACTACCTGTTTCTTCTCTTTGTTGCTCTCAGCACTTATGTTGTTAACATGTGCATCCCAGCTGATAACACTGATCTGACTGTTAGCAGTTTATTGCTCAGGATAATACCGTCAGGTAAATGGCTGAGGTGTAAATCTGCTGTAACCAAAGAGCAGCTGAGGAGCTTTATAGCCATACTTAACCCTTTGGATGTGGGAGGAGAGTGGAATGACCTCTACCCCAGCAAGCACTCCTGGTGCTTACCTTCAGAGTCAAACCTCTGGAAAATTTGACTTTTTTTTTTTTTTTTTTTTCCTCCAAATTGATGTCATGTTCCCTGGTACAGGACATCCTGGCTATAACGGCACCTATACTGCTGTCTGTCAGTGGGATAGAGTGGTGCAGCTTAGAGGGAATGCAAGCTATTTGTCTTACTAAGCACCTATGGTCCTTCTAGAAATCCTTGCACCCTGCATCATTTCTACATTACTGTGCCACTGGGGTGGTTACCAAGTTATTGCTGTTGGAGATTAAGCAACAGCTATTCATCAAAATAAAAGTTTTCCGTGGAAACTACATTTGTATGCAGTAATGTCGAGGATGCAGCGCTCCTTCATAAGACGGTGTTTTTTTTCTGATCAGACGCATGTAGCCAGGCAAGCGTGAACTATAATTCTTTATGAGATGTGTGTATGTATTTGCTTTACTCCCTTATTGGGGTTCAGAGGTGCACTCTGGGGGGAGGTTCAGGCTCAATAAACAAAAGGGACCCAGTTCCCAGTGGAGGATGGATTTACTAAAACCCCCTTTGTCTCTTCTGATGGAAGCTCATGTCCATTCGTAACCAACAGCCCCCTCCTCCTCCTCCTCCTCATCCATTCCTAGCCTGCAGCTCTCCTGTATTTGTGGAGCCATCGCAGTGTGAGGTAGGCAGACACATTCTTTACAGCCCTGCTGATTGAAGCAAGGAGGAGGCACTTTATTTGCACTGGGACAGACCTAGGCCTCGTCAAACATACTCATATGGCAGTTTATTTTTGTGTTCCTTAGCTCTGCATGCATGTGTACCTGTGTGTGTGTGTGTGTGTGTGTGTGTGTGTGTGTGTAGTGCGCGTGTGTGTGTGTATAGTGTGTCCAGCAGGGTCCCACAGTACAAGATGTTTTCCATTTTGTTACCCTGATTTTCAAACTGACAGGATCACTGAGGGTTTGAGTCTCACTGAAGTAGATAGAGAAATTGCTTTATTAAATACTTAAGTTTAGTTCATAGTTTAACTTACCGGAAAATACCAGAAACACAAGAATCTCTTTCTCTTGGCAGACAGTCTTTCGTGTCCACCCAAGACCCAAATCGAACCATTGTTCAGTGAAATATACTAAGATTCTTATAATGAAAAGCCACCTGCATACAAATGGATCCTCTGTGTATTGTGTGGCCTAACTTATGGTATCAGAGACAGTGTAATTTTGGTATTATATTTCAATTTCACTTTTGTATTGAATAAGAATAAAGGCGGTGGTATTAACAGGATCAGAATGGGAATAATAGAAAACTGATTAGGTCTTTATCTCTGTAATAATGAGCCTGTGCAGTGTGCAAAGCCAGCCATCGACGGTTTTACATATAATTATATGAACTGAAACGCAGTCTTTCTCAACTCTTTGAATTAGAGATTTTATCTTGCCCATATAGAAGGTGCCTTTGCAAAGCATAATCAACCAATGAAGCTACCAATCTGAGGCATAAGTCACCCTACCCCATCTCCCACCCCCCACTCTTTGTGTAACTCACTCCCACTCTCCCTCCAATAATTTGTGCAATCTGTGCACCAGCAAACTGTTTTCTGATTATGGTGTTGCTGCTATCTCTCACTACTCAGACTGTTCTAAATGTGTCCAACCAGTGGGGCATTTTCCTGCCTCGAGCCCTGATATCCTGGGAGCCCCAATTGAAAGGAGTTTGGCAGGGCTCTGGCTTTGGCTGAAACAGCTCTTTTACCGAGGCAGACTGCCAGATGCTTGTGGTTGATGTGGTGTGAGGGTCTCTAGATCAGCTACTGTTAACTGTACACGCCTTCCCATTGACCTACTTCTCCACGTTTATGTAATCCTAAAGATGATGAAGGGATTGCGAGAGAGAGGGAATGTCATGGCTTGGTTAACCACAGGTATTTTTCCAACATATACCAAGGATTTGTTTGGATAATGCAAGGACAGGGCATGTAGGGTTTATTTTCTCTTGGCTGTTGCTATATGAGATGTTGTCATTTCATCTTTTCGTTACAGGTCGTGACAGTACTAACCTACGCAGTTTGCTCCCTGGAATGCACAATTTGACCACCGTGACAGAATTAGGCTAGGCCCCTTTTTTCCAAGTATGCATGCACCTGTGTGCATCCTTTGTGTGTGTGTTTGTGCCTGCATGCATACATGTGCCTATGTTTAAGCGTCTGTGCTTGTGTATGTTAAGTAGGTGCCTTTGTAATTATTGTTTCTGCAGGAGAAACTAGCAGAAATCATCAAAGTAATGGTTTGCATGAGTTTGATACAGACTGGAAACTGTATGTGCATGTGCATCCATGTTCACACACGTTTACTGCATGCATTTGTGCCTGTATGCATGCATGTGCACTTACTGTGTGCAGTTTATGACAGGAACAATAGCCGTGCCAGAACCCCATTAGAGCCTCCATACAGTTTCTCCATCATAGCTGCCATGAAGTTTAGCCTTCAGGCACTCACTCTGAAGAAGCTCTCAGTGAAAACTTCTGCCCGTGGCAGGCTTTTGACAAATCTATGACTCTGAGTCTTGTTATCTCACTTACTCCTTTCAGCAAACAAAGGGAATCATCGTTCAGCTTCTTCCATGATGTCAAAGATTTATTACCTGAAAAGTTCAGATAACCATATCCGCTGATTTTTTGCATCACTAATGAGGTATATTCATTCATTTTAAATTCCTCTTAGTCAGTCGCCCTAAAATGCCATCATTATTCCCATTCTTCTCTCTTCTGGTCTTTGAACTTTTCTCTGCAATAGGCCTCTGCTATCTGTAATGATCATCTTCTGTCCTGAATGTCCAGCCAAAAAGCTAGCTATGACGCACGAGCTGCACTGTTCAAACCTGTGCCCCATGTCCATACAAGCAAGCCCCTTTTCATTTGATGTGCCTTTTAAGATTGCAACTCTTTAAGTCATTCAGTTGCTACTCCTGACTTCATTATTGCACGTTCACCTCTGAATTGTTCTCCATGTCTCTATGGCAAACATTCAGAAATCTTGTCAACATCAAAAGGCAGAGAGATTAATTTTAAGAGTTTGTAGATGTTCTTCTTTACCTTTTTTCAGTCTCATTATTATTGTTAAACCTTGCAATCTCTCCCAAAGCAAGAAATCAGAGAACCACTGACGTGTGATGTTATACTAATATGTAGCCCAGAGCTTCTCCATTGTTTGTCTAAACCTTTACATCAGAAAATCGTCAAATAAATTGTCAAAAAAGTGGGACAGAAAGAGTCATGAATTTGCACTTGCACAGACCAAGCTGTCTGACGTTATATGGAAGACATATTTCAAAGATGAATTTCAGTGGCATTTCCCACCGAACTTGTCAACCTCTGAAACTGCCTAACATACTGTAGCTGACTGCCATCTAAAGAGGTTAACTATCTTGTGTATGAGGCTGAGAAGAATGCTGTATCCCCATTATACTGGAGCGTGGGACTCTGTCACTTGGTGTAGGGAGGCTAGGATGACCTTCAGGAATGCCATTGTTGTGTACTCTGTTCCCCGTCCAAATGCTCTGCGCTCTATCAGACTGATGGTCCTTTTTAGCAGAATGCGATATCCACGGGTACCAGGGGCAAGAGAAGGGAGGGGGGGTCCATAAAAAGCTCTAAATAAAAGGCTGTTCTCTCTGCTCCGTCTCCCCTGTCCTGTGCTGGAACGGCAGGAATGTGGCAGGCAGACCGGCTGGCCCTCAGACCCCAAAGCCCCTAATGAATTTTAAAAGGCCTTTCTCATTCAAAGCAGGGAGCTGGTTAACAGCGTGTCGCCTGGCCAAAGCACTCAGGGACAGAGAGGAGGGGTGAATGGAGAGGAGTAGAGGAGAGGTGGGTGGGGGGAAAGGAAGAGTTTAAGGGAGGCTGGGGTGGAGGAAAAGTGGTGGTGGTGCTGGCAAAGTGAGTTGGCATCTACAGTGGTCCACAGGCAGGATGGGGTATTGGGTGTCCTCTCCAGTGGAAGATAATAGGGCATTTTGCATGGGAAGCTACTGTTGGAGCATTATTGGCCCTGCCATTAGGGCCCGGAGAGAATGGAGGGAATGTGAGAGACAAAGACAAAGAGAAAGAGAAGAGAGGGCAAGAGGAGTGGGAGCGAAAGAGGGACAGAGGAGGTTTGGCAGTGGGTAACAATGTGCTTCAAATTTGGTCCAAACAAGGCTCGCCCTGGCAGTTTGATATATCAATGCCTACTAATGGACAGCACTTGATTGTTGATGATAATTGAGTGTTATTTCAGAGAATTACCTTCAGTTGGACAGCATATTGACTCAGATGTCAGCCAAGGCCATGCCTCTGCTATCTAACAAAGATAATGAGCTGAGCAGCTTGACTTCCACAAGCTCGTCAGATAAGAAACCACTGACAAAGATATGACTGCCTTAATGAGTGAAGGACCTGGGCGTGCTGACCGTTTCCAGTGGAGAGATTCGTCTATGTTTTTGTGAATTCACTGTGAACCACAGCAAGAGGCTATTCAATTCCAAGTGGAGAGTGTTTCTCAGTTTCAAGCTTCATCTGTTCTAATTAGCAGCTTGTCTGTGGGGAGCTATTTAGGACTTGCGGTGGCATGCTAATTGTTTTCCCTGTCTGTGGCTGATAGCAGAGCTGTGTCAATCATGATTACAACGGTTACTGGTCTGCCACAGCCTCGAGCAGCACTCATGAATAAAGCAAACAATTATTTATTTTATCAGTCGGACTGACTGAAAGAAGATGACTGAAATGTCAGTTACACTCACCGGCCACTTAACTGCATGTTTACACAAACAGCTCTGTCTTGTAGTCAATGAATCATCTTGCTATGATTCAAAAATAGGCCATACAGGCACATACAGGCAGGGTCGAGGCATTCAGTTACTGGTAGACGTAATGTTAAAATGGACAACATGATCTAAGGCCGTGTCACACTTGGTATTAACATTTGACTTAGTGGATTGCTGTTCACACCTGACACTGTCATGCATTCCCAGTCACAGCAGTGACAACATATGATTAGATTTATGGTCAAACTCATATCAATCAGAATGCCTTCTTTCCTATGTTTTCATACTTTGATTTGTCTGTACCTTACTCCAGCTCCACCTGTTCCCCTCTTTTTCCTCACTTCTTATATTCCATGCAGCCATTATTTTCCCTGCCTGTTTTATTCTCTGGCCCTGGCTCACTCACAAAGCAGTTGTACGCAAGCACGCTATTTGGGTTACCTGTCGAAGACGCTGCCTGTCACTGCAAAAAACAAATTTCCTTCAAATTTGTATTTCAAACGCTCCTGCCTTCTACAAAGCGATTTGGCAGTCCTTTTGTGTTTTCCGGGACAGATCGGGACATGTTAGTGTTCACACTACAAATGATAGGTGGCCCAGTTCATCCCTAACTACCTCTCACATTGGACCCAGTTCACACCTGTTTACTATAGTGCAGTCCACTTATGATTAGATCACCAGTAACAGATCTTTAAATGGGTATTTCGTGACATATGATCATTAGTGCCTGATTTGCCGGTTGCAGAATCTTAGAATGGGAACTCTTCTGGGAGTTTTGCTCACTACAATGTTTAGAGTTTACTGAGAATGGTGTAATGAAGAAAAAATAAATCATCAAGCCATTTGCACTCGGGAATGGAAACACCTTGTTGATGAGAAACATCAGAGGAGAATGACAAAAGTCCATTCCAGTGAAGCCAAGTTTTTTTTTTAATGGTGATAGCAGTGTCAGAATTTGGCTTAAACACCATAGATCCATTCTGCCTGGTATCAATAGTGAAGGCTGGTGGTGTAATGATATGGAAAATGTTTTCTTCACGCCCATTACACTCACATTAGGCTTGTTCATACTAATTAACAGACCAGTATCAGTTGATTTGCAGTGTATCATTGTGCGGTTGATGCATATCACACTTGCTGTGTACACAAGGCCGCTACATAACTACTCTGCATTTTCCCCTCTAAGGAAGTTTAAGTGAAAGAAACTCCACGTCAAAAGGGACACACCTAGAATATGCCCCCATACATAGAAAAAAATCTTCGTGATATGTGATAATCATATTCTTACGGCATTCAATAGAGGTGCCATTGCCCTTAGTTCTGCTGTAATATTGCTCAGAAAATTTGCATTTATGCATTGCCAGATTTGTAGTGACATAGTACCAATACAGAACCACTATCAAATATGGTGTCACAGCTACATCGCCTGCACAAGCGTACAAGTGACCATTGATTATTTTATTGCAGACGCTTGTTCTGTTCATTCCTATTCTTTGGCTGCACATCACACTTCTGGGTTTCTGCACACATTGTATTTTCCATCTGGAGTAAATCATCCATCCATGCCATGCAAACACATGAGCCGCAACAATTTCTGCATCCATGTGGAAAGAGAGCCAAAATGATGTGCTGTACACACACACACACACACACACACACACACACACTGCATAACCCGTCTCTTTACTGTTGTCTATGTATAGAGGCCATTACATTTCACTTGGGAGGCCCCTAGCACCCTTTGGTCACATCACCTCCAGTGATGTCAGAGGAAATGCCTGCGAGCTGAGGTAAAGGGCTAGTCCATGCACTCTGGCAGATTCCTGGGGAGACGGCAGCTGTGATCGTAGAGGCTCCAGTGTGCCACAGAAGGAGGGAGAGGGGAGTAAGCGGAAGTTGATAAAGATAGTGGAGAGGCTGCCCTGGGTTATTAAACAATCCATAATGTAGTACTCCGGGTGGTCCAATAGGCAAAGGTGAATAGTTGCCTCTTTTGCATACAGTTTGTTTGCAACCTCTTTAAACACAAGACAGAACAAATATGTATTAAATGCAAGTTCTTGGCTTTTGAATGAATTTAAAGTAGGCTATGCATAAAGAATATAATTGATTACTATCCATGAAAGGCAAACCACAGTAGCTACTATTTGTGTGTTTTAAAGCTCATAAATGGTCATAATAAGTGGCTGGAGCAGAACCTGTATCCCTAAATCTAGTCACTTGCCTCCCTGATGAGTACAGACATGTAGACAGTCCTCACAAACAAAACAAAATGTGGGCACATGAGGTACCGGTGATGGGTGCAGACCTTTTCTGGCTGAGACCACCCAAACTGCTTTCATATAATTCAGACCCCAAAACTATGTAACACAAAGAGAGCATGACGTGTGATTTTAACAAATGTCAGGAGCGTGAGGTCCATGTCAACCCACTGAGTTGTTTACTTCCTCAAAACTTGACTCAAAGTAGTCGCTCAAAATACCTAGATACCTAACTAAATGAAAACCAGAGCTTGTTTGGCTATGGAGTGCTTTACACAGACAAAAACATGCAAGGGATTAACTGTAACCTATGCTTAATGTGCTGCATACTGCTGCTATTACAGTTTTGGGGAAGCACTAATGATTTTGTGAATCCACTCAGTTGGAAGGACACTGTGTTCCTCCTGGTTGTCTAAAGCAGAAGGACAAGTAGGGCTGAAGAATATGGACAGAATCAAATATTACAATATTTCTGACCAAATACTTCAATGTCGATATTGTGATGATACTGCCCATACTGTGATGCAGCCTTTACAACCAGGAAAAGACAACATTAATGCCATATCTCAGTCATATGATATCTAAAATGACAGATGGTATCTGGTCTAACATCACTATGATAGGTCAATACAATATCAATATATTGCCCAGTCCTACGAGGGTGTATAGTGAAGATGAAATATGGAGGAGGGAGAATTCCTCACTTGTTGGCGACGGCTCAGTAGCTGAATAATTCAGACATGTGCTGTTGTATTTAGGAGACATAGCTTCAAAAGGCCATCTATGAAAAGTTCACCCAAGCAAAGAGCCATACTAATAAACAGCCTCTGTTAAGCAAAGGTTTTAGGGCCTGTCATGTCGCTGTTATTGTACTTTTAAATCAAGGTCCAATGCATGTGTGTGTTTGCATGCATTTCTGTGTGTGTAACCTACATGAGGATGCATCCATGTTTGTCTATGTGTGTGCATATAGATATTTGCGTGTGTATTGAGGCCTCTACTGTGTTATCTAATAAGTGTATGGCAGTCTACCTGGATGACCTCATGGTTTGGACAGAGGAGACTGAGGAGAAGCAGAAGCTTTCTGTTTGCCAGCAGCACAGCAGGCAGGCTGAGGTCATAGTAAGATAGCGCTTGTGGAAACACTGATGCTCTCACTAACATGACTGGCCTTGAAAACTGCTCCCTGAGGAACCCCAAAAACAGGACAGTAAAATCACACTGGGCGGTCAGAGAGCAGAGCACAGCAGGCACTACTCAGCCAAAACAGACCTCCTCTTTGCTCAAGTTTCAACTTCAGCAGAGTTAGTATGCAGGTCAATTATGGATTCCCCTGTTTTTTTTTTTTTTGTTTTTTTTTTTCCACATCAGGGATGCATTGCATAATATATGCTAATAGTGCCAGGGTGAATCCATCCAAACCGCCCCTAAAATCACCCTTTCCTCATTATAAAGCACATTCTGAATATATGAATGATATTTGACCTAGAGGCTGAGGACAGGGAAATGCATTTTTTTTAAAAAAGAGTTTTATTGTTTGTTTTTAAGAGCTCTTTTTTAGGGAATGTTTTGGTCCTTTCCTATATTGTCTTTTCCAGAACCGGAGCCTTGTGAAAGTTTAGCGTACTTCCTCCAGGATGACATCAACTCATGGTTCACTGAAATTATATCATCGTGACCTGTAGGAGAGAAAATGTTTTGTTGCATTGCGCATGCTCTCTGGAACCAAGGCTCTGCCAGATAGTGTGTCTCTCAGTTGTTTTATTTCCAGAAACTCGCTGTAATCACAGGAGATCTTCGGTCTGATTCTCCTCATCTTCTTTGCAGATGTTTGATTGGAGGTTGACCGTATTATATTCTTGGAGATAGGAAATGATGATGACTCCGTGCACTTGATTGTGTGGTTTACTGTTCTGCATCAGAATGTAATCACTTGTTTGTTATCAGCAGATGTTTTAACTGTAGTCCCGTGTGTGTCTGCGTGTTTGTGCGTCCATGTGGTTGTTCCAGACGGAGGCAATGAAATGTGCGCTAAAGGAGCTGGATCTAAACATCGTGGAAATGACTGATGAGACTGCCACACTGGATGGAGGAGATGTCCTTTTTACAGGTATCCCCTTCCATTAGTCACACTGCACCGGATTTCCCTGAACAGGTCCTACTTTTACACCGATATTCCATATTTCTGCCATCTCCACATGGATGACTTATAAAAGAAATCCAGTAGTAATCCTTCCTAAAGGCCTATCATTCCTAAGTTTTTGATTTAAAATGTGAATTCTGAATTATGTAAGGCAAATAAATAAATAAAAAGTGACTACATTTACGTGAAAAATAAATGTAGATTATAAAAAATGTGATGGGCACCAATTCATATTGTACCATTCTACCAATTACATGACAATAGCAAGTCTTCTGATGTCTTTTCCACTGTGGGTCTTTACTAAAACACCATGATGAATTTTATTGAATATGTTTTAAGATTTGTCAGAATGAGTAACACAAAAACATCGAAGGATAATACCACCCTACATTGTTTGCTTTTCTTTTCTTTCTTTTTTAAATGGCACACAAGTGAATAGAAGCACAGGACAGAGATGAGGCAACATTGCAGGAGCCACTGCAGCCACAGGATATGGACAGTTCACCCAGCAAGCACACTGCTCTGCTAGTTACGTCCCAATTACATACGTATATATTGTCTCTCTCCTAGTCAATGCCCGGGATCCTTCAAACAGCGTTCCTCTGAGCGGCCCTGGTGACCCAGTGCCTCTGCACACTAAGCAGAATTTTTCCCCAAAATAATTTGTAGAAAAAACAGTGTCGACTGTATTACATGATTGCAATCATGATCAGCAGAAATCCAAGCGCTCACCGCTGGATTGTAATAGCCCTCTATTATTTCTCTGGCATGGAGTAATAAAATTGATGAGAGCAGAGAGACAGAAGCATGGTGGTCTTTATTAGATTTTCTGTACATTCTGTTACAGTTGTGTGGTGAGCTGAAATGTGGGTCACTGTCTTCTACACTGCTAAAAAAAAAAAAGCAGTAGTACACTTAATTGGGTTTCTAGACGCTGGCTCTGTATTCTCGTTCCTTCCAGCTGAAATAGGTTTCACATGGCAGGGCTAGAAACATTTCCTGTTGGCAGGGCCTTGGCTAACGGCTCATTTTGTAAAGGCTCAGCAGCTACACTCGGACCCCCATCCCCAGATTCAGTGTGCTGCAGCAGGTTAGCCAGGCATTCAGGGATCTTTCTGTCTCTCCTCCGCCATACTGACCACAGCTGGCCTGTCTCACAGCCATGCATAAAGTACACACTGCGGTCAGTGCTGTTTCCAGCTGTAGCCAGGCTTGCACCACATTGCCATTGTTAAACAACTTGTTATTCCATTCAGAGCCTTAGTCAGCCAGAGCTTGGCCACTGGGCAGTTGTGTTGGCTCCTCAACCTTGCAGTAATTTGATTTGCATTTTGTAGTTATAGGTTAATTTGTACCACTTAGCAAATTCTATTTCACTGCCAGCAGATTTTGTGCAGATTTCAGTTTCTGTTCTAGCTTACATTAGTTAATTCCCATGCAGTCACCATCTATAGTGCATTTTGGTAAGCTTATCAAAGTGTCAGCCTTGCTTACTTTTCCATTTGGCTGTAACTGCTGTCAAATGACTCAAGAATGAATGAATATTTTTGTGATACCAATGTGCATTAAGAGAGACTCATGTCACTCATGTCTCAGAGTTCATTGCTGAACAGTTGTTATTAATTTTGTGCATGAACTTGACCTGCAAGCGAGATCACATGCACACATACATAAAAAAAAAAAAAAAAAAGTCAAGGAAAACTTCTACGAAAAATGACCCATTTTAATTATAAAACAAGGTCAGATGTGGCCTGAATCTTCCAACAGGATCAAGAGACCTCCAAGAGAGCCTGGTTGCATCAGTAGTGCTGTACCCCTGAAGTACCTGGACGTATTAAGGCTCAGTCAGACACACCAAACTGACATCAAAGAACTAGCAGCAACACAGGCCAACTGTTCAGTCACCTCACATCGTCTGTGTCGTGGCCAAAAAGTTGCATTTGAACCTAACAACTTACCAAACAACCAACTAGCCTGTACATTTAGCGCCTACGTGAGAGGAAATAACTCTCCATACCAGCAGGTGGCAGTGGTCTGTATTTGTCAGTGTCAAAAATGGAAACTGGAAGAAATGAGAAAAATAATTCAGTTTCTCCTCTCATGCGCTGACTCACTAAACTAACTAGCCAATTAGAGTAATCTCTCTCAGCAACCGGCTCCACCGTTGATTCAGCAGGTTCAGTTGGCCTGAAAGCCACAGACAAGGGTACAGCTTGTACCAGCAGTGCTACTGTGGGGCACGCTGCAAAAACTAGGGCCACAGATGCTCACCGATGGCCAAACATTGGCTTGGTGTGTCACAGCCTTAATGTGCACAGTATCTGAGATCTATCAAATGAAATATATTACTGTATTATTATTATTATTATTATTATTATTATTATGGAGGGCTGAGGTTAAAAATTTGCTGGCATTTCTTAGCTGTAGGGAAGAGGGAGCCCTGATCGAGTCTAACAACAGTGTCTTGTTCTTTCACCAGGACGAGAGTTTTTTGTGGGCCTTTCTAAACGGACCAATCAGAGAGGAGCGGAGATCTTGGCAGATGCCTTTAAGGTGAGCTGGAGCAGTGCACACTGGGATTGTTTCAACGCTTAATCAAGCAGCTTTAAACACTCCCAGTGGTAATTATGGAATTACTCATCAGTGCCCTGGTCCAGCCTCAGCTGGTTTGGGGGCATTTTTAATCAGCTATTGATTCAGACCTCTACAACATCTGCACACCATGAGAAACCAAGCCGTTGATGACACTGATTAAAAAGGTGTCCTGGGAAAGGAACCTTCTAGAGGTTGTAGAGTTGAACACCTCTCCAGTGAATTATTTCATGGACATGTTCTCCCATCTTGTGCTATTTTAATTAAATCTGCCTGCGTATTAAGTATTGGCTTGCTTGTATGAATTATTGAAGTGCAGTTCTTATGGAATGAAGCTCCTCACAACCTTCAGACTCCTTAAATGAAAATACAGCTCTAATTTACAGAAATCCTTTGAAGCAGTTCAGATGTAAACAACAAATCTTGAGCTTGAAACTGCATTCAAAGCAAATTTTGGAGTATCACATCCTTAAACTTGCAAGTGAAAGCTGCCATCCTCTGTGGGATACTTTCATCTTGTTTTTTGCTACTAGTAAAACATTTTTAAAGCTACAATATTCAATTTGACATAACTTGACCTCCTTCCCAACGACTGGGCAGCTTCATTTTCAAGCAGCGTCGCTTCTTCAGTAGGAAGCTGACTAACATGCGGTGTACAAGACAGGTCTGTGTCACATCTCAAGGCTTTTGTTTTTTCAGATGGAGAGCGATTCTTGTGTTTTTGTCTGACAGCACAACTTTGCTGTTCTATCTGTTTGCCCCAAATGTGCATCACAGAAGCATCACAGGAAAGTCAGTTTCAGGCAAATTGGGAGATTAGGCCTGTGTGTAATGTATCGTATTTCATGTATTGATTTTTACTGTAATGTGAAAAAAGTTTTTTGTTGCAGCTTTATAATTGACTGTATGCTTTTGGGATTTTACATCAGATACCTGGACAAAACAGACAAAGACGCTGACTCACCGGTTCGTAGGGGGGTCATGTCCTCATAAGTTCGCCTCATTGCAGCAACCTGAACAGCCCCTCTGCCGTGCTTCCGTCTTCCCGTCTGTATCTGATTTGAAATCCTCATTATTGCGTCTCTCTGTGTTTTTCGTTATCCTTGATAAGCTGGGGCTTAATGATGCGTCTCTGGCAAATCACACAAGGAAAAACCTCTTCAGCTGCCATTATTGTTTTTTCCGCGTTTTTGATTCCTCTGTCGCTGTTGTTTTTTCCACTTCTTATCAAATTAGGGATCATTTTATAGCCTGCTTTGTTTAGCACTCCGCAATTAACTGCAGATGTGAAGATCTTTTCATTGTGGCCCTCACAGAGGTCAGAGTTGAGCTGTTGATGGAAATGGTCTGTTCACAGGCTTATGTGGGGTCCATAATTCCTTGGCTCCAAATTTGTACCAGCTTGTACCTTAACAACACTCAGGCACTGCAGCTAATAATTATTTTCACTGTCGATTTGTTTGTTTTGTGTTTTGTGTGTCAAAAATAATGACAAATGCTAATGGGGAGTAAGCAGAGCTCAAAATTATGTCTTCAAATTACTTCTTCAGTCTGACCAGCAGCCAATTTTAAAGCAATAAAAAATAAAAGTAAGCAAATCTTAGCATCTTAGCAATTTTGATGAAGGTGTAAACAGCAAATGTTCAGCTTGTTTACCTGCCAAATGACTAAAATTATGTGTTGATTAATCAAACTAATTAACCGATTACAGGATTAGTAAACACGATGTTTTCGGATCACATTTCAGGCATTTCAAGGAAAAACAAAGGATGTTGCAGTAAAGGAAGATGACAAAGCAAGTCTCTCTCTCTCTCTCTCTCTCTCTCTCTCTCTCTCTCTCTCTCTTTCATTGCACATTGGGGATTCATCCTGATAAACATGGGGAAAGGAGGGTGTGTTATCTCCTCTGACTTAAGGCTGCAAAACTTCCTTTTCACTTTGAAGGCATAAAGACAGTTCAGATTTCATCATTCCATGGGCTCTATGCACTTTCAAAATTGACTCCGAGAAAAGGGTTCAGACCCCAAAAAAACCCATCAGGGATGAGTGGAGTTATGTTTCGAATGTGATAGACTGTCAAGTTTCAGTTTTGCGCGGGTGGATATTTACTCTGTCTTGAATGTGTGTGTTTTTCTGTTGAGTGAACAAGCTCTGAAACACGGCACTCACTGGTGATGTGTCTTTGCGTCTAGTTGAGGCTAAGACACATTGCAAATGTTCAGCTGAAGGGCATTGTTGGTGTTGTGTGTAAAGCTCACAAATTTATAGCATATACTTACTGAAATTGAAAATGTACATACACAGGGGTGTATGAATTTTGGTGCTATAAAACCCACTCAGAGTACATTGTATGATTAAAAAAACACATGGTTGTCATGCGGAAAAGGAGAATTATTTTCTAAAGTCCAGAATCCAGAAGTTATATGGCCTTATAAATCTATTCACATAGATTCAGGAAGAAATGTGTATGGAAAGCAAGCTTAAATCTCATATCACACCGTAACTCAAAATGCTGTACAGTTTTGCTTCAAAGTTTACAGTCTTCAACAGCACTTGTCTCCGAGTCAGCAAATCTCAAAATATAGACTTATGTTAAGCTGTTGCACGCTGTGAGTCCTTATATCAAAAGCTTAGTCAATCAGCTTGAGAGTTGGAAACGCTGCAATCCAGTAAATCAAAACTTCCAACAAATACGGGGTTCGGATGATGTTTCCAGGGTGTGCCACGCCGAAATTATGGACTTTAATTCCTGCAAAGGAGGAGTTTTTCAACTGACAGCAGTTATATGAAGCAATCAATCCAAATACCAAAGGCTGCAGACGAATATATCTTTTTGGAAGAAGGATCTTTTCCTGTAGCCTTTGGACTATTTGGCTGTTCCTGTGGCTGTCACAAATGACTGCTTCCCGGTTTTACTCACAACATGGCAGCTGGGTCAGAGATTTTATTATCGTAGGAGGCTTGTATCAGCTGCCATTTACAGATGTTTAATAAAGCTATAATTAACAGCAGAAGTTAGATTAATAACAGTAACTGCTATAGAAACACGTTGTTCTGTATTTGTTCTTTTTTTAATATCACTAAAACAGTGTCAAGGATATTATTGATTCCCTCTGACTGCTGGCATTTCTGCTGCATCTACCACTGCAGACCCCAGCTGTGAACGCGACCACTCAAATACCTTTTGTTTGACTTTTTTCAAATTTGCTGTGCACGTTCGTTTAGGACCCTAACTCTAGAGGAAGAACTCTATTGGTGCTGGTGACACCATGACCTCTGCTCTAGTGCAGAGGCTCTCGAAGCTTTGAAGACTGAGGGCCAGTTTAGCAACCCAACACTGGATTAAGGGATGCCCAAGAAAAAAACAGAACACAGTATTTTTTTTTAATAGTCTATTCTACACTGTATGTTGTGTTTTCTGGAAGAGAAAAAAATCCCATTTGTTCATTTGTACACGTCTGCAATTTATGCTTTTGAAATGGTTTGCAGCCAGTAATGTTTGATGAAGTTAATGACACCCATGAACTTGTCGTACATTTTATGATTGGTATTATAATGCCATTTTATGTTGCACATTGCATTCGCCGGTTTGCAGATTAGGCACTTTGTTGGACAACGAAGTAAGTGTTGCTCCATTTCTCCTGAAACTTCCTTTTCTCCTCACCGACAAAATGTTTTTTGCACGATGGCCCCGGCTCCTCCATCTCGCTAAGCGGCCAACATACCTGCAGCGATGATGTCATGTGTCTCGCCAGCGTCTCACGAGTCACACGCAACTTGCAAGGTGCCTAGTTGCCCTGCAACCATTCTTAATAACAGCTTAGCCCAGGGGGCGCAGTTTTACCATTTTTAAAAGCAAAGCACTGTGTGACGTATGGTTGGTTTAAAACTGTAATGGAACTGGACCAAATATAATACGTGCATCTCATCATGTCACCTTAACTCTTTGTGGGCCACCAGAAATGTTTCCGTGGGCCACACTTTAAAATGCCTGCTGTAGGGTCCCCATCAGGCCAGATTTTAATTTGTAAATGCAATAATTCCAAAAGTGTTTTTCATTTTCCCCCCAGATTTGCTGCAAACCCAGCTTTGCTTGCTACCCAGCTGTTATTCACCGGCAGCACATGTCTAGTTGTTATACTTGTAATGACAAAGTCTGGCATGTGAAGATACAGCCAGAGAAAGGCCGACACTTTGGTCTCTAATCACACCATGTGGCCTGGGGCTCAGTGACCTCATCTCCCAAACACTCCTGCTGTTTCTGCTCCTGGGCTGTCAACTCACTTTTTTTAAAAGCCACTTTACTCCTGGTGAAAAGACACTGCACAAACCACCACAATGTTACTTTGAATTTGATTAATGCACATATTGTGGCAATTCCTTCACATTAAATGGAACTGTACAGCAATGTTGCCCAAGCAGATCAAATGGCCCTTGAAACATTCTGACAGTCGCGGACAAAGTGCAACATGGGTAACTGTAGGGGGGTGTTTTTCTAGCTAATATATTGGGTTGTGACATTTTGGCTATATATTGAGTTTGGCTTGCAGTGCAAACCCAGTAGAGAATCACTACGAATTACTGCTGAGAAAGGAAACAATATGACAGCAGGTGGAGAGCCAGACTCCTGGCACCACAAATAAACTCAAAGTGCTTCACCTCGATGCTCCGCGGTTTGGCCCCGGAGAGTAGTCCCGCTAATTGAAATCGATCAGTTTTATTGTTGGGACCCATCCTGTGAGAGCTGTATCACCCAGTGGTGGTTTGTGATTTGCAGGACTACGCCGTGTCGACCGTCCCCGTGCTGGAGGGGCTGCACCTGAAGAGCTTCTGCAGCATGGGGGGACCGGGCCTCATCGTCATCGGCTCCAGCGAACCAGCTCAAAAAGCCCTCAAAGTATGGAATCTGTGTACATGCATGTATGTAGTGTGTGTGTGTGCATGTGTGAGTTTTAGGTAGGTGAATACGTGGCCATGCTGCTCCAGTAGTTTCCCTAATTTAACCTCTATTTTTTTTTTTTTTTTTTTTTTTGACATTGACACAGCAGATTTGTTTTTCTTTTATTCCCTTGTTGATTTTTTGGCTTGATCCTTTTGGTGCGAGCTACTCCCTGTTCTGCAAGGTATTCAGCACGCATAACACTGCAAGACAGGGCACCACGCGTGTTGATTCAGAGCAGATTCCTCCACTGCAGTTTGATAGCTGCTTCCCACTGCCAGCACATAGAAACCACCTGCCACCTTAATCTTCCCTCATTAATTCATATTCTCAGATAATCTGTGGGGATTGCCCCCGGCGCTCACACTCCAACCTCTATTACAAAGCTATTGTCCTTCGATTAAACAGCCTGAGCTCATTACCGCATAAAGGGCTTCTGAATCAATAAAGCTTCATCACGATGATAGACCTTAAAGAAACCCCAGGGGATGCAAAACGACTCGACATAAAGGAGAGGCAGTTTGCACCCTGACAGAGACAGATTGGTCGTTTTCATGGAGACGGTAATAAATCTCGGCCCATCCCTCTGGTGGAATTATCCAGAAAATGTCCACCCATCAGTGTAGACGATTGTATGGGAACTTTCTGACTGCACATGGGACTAAAATGCTGTGGAGGTACATTCAGCTGTATTTAAATAGTATAATCAGCTTGTATGCATACAAACACACACTGACACATTCACAGACACACATGTATCTAAGCACATAAGTAGACACAACAAGCAATATACGCCTTTGGCCTTGACAAGCCCCTCTCTGGCAGAAATGATCAGTTGCCTCCTAATCTGATATCGCCCCCTACTGGTCCAGGGGTAAACTGAGTCAACAAGTTAGAGTTACTTGGTGCATCACAGGAGAATTTCAAGCCTGTCCATCACACAAAATTCCCTAATGAAGAGTGCTTGCACTTTCTCAAGTACTCCTAAAGTACTTTAGAAAAGGTGAAGGCGACTTGCTGTTTTGTAAGCTAATTCCACATAAGAAATAGTAAAACATATTTCTCCTGGTTAAACACTCGTTAATCAATTATATGTAATGGCAAGGCAGTGTTGCCTCATTAAGATTCCAGCTTGTTCGAGCGCCCCAGTAATTAGCTACTGGAATGAGGAGTGGTGGTTGGCAAGACTTAATGACTGACTCCTCGCTTTCCAATTACAGCTTACGTCACCCCCTCTTCCAGCAATTAGCTCCTGTTTTAAAGGATTTTTAACGACCCTGGATTTGTAATTAGTTAATGTTCTCTTTGTGGGTGTAGTGAGATCTTATGAATGCTGTTTTAATGAATACAAAGTGCTTGTTTTGGATGTGGATGCAGGTCTTATGTCAGCAAGGGTCTCTTGTCTGTACACCCTCGGACAGAGACACTGTGTGCCCATTAACGCTGCAGCTCCACTGGGTTACCTCATGGAGTGAGGAAACTCAGGAACCACTATATTTGGTTGCTATAGAATATTAGCCTTGAGAGCTGATTATTCTATTGAGATCAGTTTGTAGGATTAAATTTATTTCTAGTATATTATACCACTGATATTAAACCATGATAGTTACTGTATGACTGATTTCTGAAACAGTATGGTTGCAAGGCAGATATCCTCTATTTACAAATGAGTGTGAGTGTGTGTGTGTGTGTGTGTGTGTGTGTGTGTCTGTGTGTCTGTGTGTGTGTGTGTGTGTGTGTGTCTGTGGGTGTGTATAGTCTCCAGCCAATGTTTAGGCCTCCTAAGGATGAGAATGTACATTGACCGGATGGATTTCATCATCCAGACATGCTCATAACAACAGTCATCCCTCTGTCGCTGTCATTGCCAAGCTGCAGTCATGAAGTCATCATCCCAAAATACCCTCTTCATCAGTGGCTGTAGCACTCTTGGCCTCACACACACACACACACACACACACACACATACACACATACCATTTCCTTCCCAGCAGACTCACTGGCTGACTTTAGCCCACCAATCACCCCTTTGCCTGGCCCAGTCTGATTCATGATATCATTGTGGATGTGCTCCCCGGTGAGGACTTATAGGTGCATCAGTGTCCCAGATAATGCAGATATATTCCGGTTAAGGTCATGCTCAGGGTGAGTCGTCTTTCACAATCGGATCGGGATCATCAGTAAAGCCCAGAGGTTAACAAAATACTCTGAATATTACCACAGAAACAACCCACAAATAAGCAATAAACAGAATAAGATGTATACATACTATCATATTAATTTTTTTCCTATTGTTTTTTCTAAACAGGATGTCATTTGCATGGTCCAACTGTTAAACAAAACACATGAATTTACTATATAATATCAGAATATCCCTGTCCAAGTTCCTCACTGAGCCCTTCAGTCAGCCTCCGTGACTTTGTTGAGGGAGCAGTGATTAATACCATATATTAGGTTACTGCCTTAGGTCTTGGCAATGAGTTATTCATATCCATGTAGAATGAGTGGCTGTGGATCATATGGAAACTGCATGTGAATTCTGTTTTTCTTTACTTGCTAATGGAGCCCCACTGCATCCTTTTCTCCTCTTCCTTGCCTCGCAGTCATTTTGCTCCCATTAAGACACTTTAGGGCGCACAGATAAACACTCCATATGCAGCAAAATATTTTCAGGGAAATAATGCGTGTCAAGGGCCAATCATAAACATTTACATCAACAGGAAGCCAATTTCACTCTCATTTCCCATTTCCCGGCTCCCTTGCCTATTAGGATTTGGAAGCAATTTCAGGTGGGATTTGCATTGTATGTGCTCCTGTTTTTCACCACTGAGAAGAACCATTGTGGAGCTTTAAAATGCTTCATGGGAAAGATTAGTATGAACATTATAAATATTCAAAACGGGGTCCAAAATGCAGAGCGCGCTGATGACCATGGTGGAAAGGCATGCAATCCAGTAAACTGTGGCAGTGTTTTTGTTAATTGGTGCAGATTGTCATTGCTTGCGGGGATTTTATTGCCTTCCAGTAAATATTTTGTTTGAGTAACTCTGACTGAGCACATTCTGCTGCCCAGTTACCACTTTGCGTATTAACTGGACCTCAGCCACTAGGCAGAAGTTACTTGCTGCTGATTGCGCTTTAGCTGTGCTCTTGGTTGAAAGCCAACATGACTATGCAGAGAGCTAAGGCTAAGTACAGTATAGCCATGGTTCTTAAATTCCTGAGGCCTTACAAATGACCTAAGGCAAATAAAATGAATGTTAGCAAGAGCCACTGAAAAACTATCATGATAATATAAAATTGACAGCCTGGCATACTCATCGTGCAGAAAAAATACACAATTTTGAACATATTTGCTTAAGTTGTAACAATATTCCCCTTATTTTTCTCCATGGTTTTATCCCAGCAAAATATTTGTGAACCAAGGCATTCAAGTATTTTATTTAAAAGGACAAGTCATTTTGCGTCCAGTAGTTTAACCTAAAATGAACCAGTTTCACTGAAAAAGCACCCTTGTGCATAAGGCAGCCTAGTAATGTTTGCTGTAAACCAGCTGCCTAGTCAGGATTTCTCCTTAACAGATGATTTTTATTCAACATTGTTATCCAGCAGTGATGATTGATGTCAACATTTGTATTCTTATTTCCATTTGCCGCTGGAAAATTGTTTTTGGTTCATCTGCCAGTTTGCTTAGTAGCATCCAAAACATCACATCAAAAATGATTAAAAAAAAAAAAAAAATCATCATCAGATCACATCGACATTTGGATCCATGAGCAACTCTTACACAAATGCAATTTAGTCTGACACTCAACTGTTGCACTCACTACTGACAATGAGGGGGGCCAACACTTCTGGACACTGTGCTATTATCCAGGTTGATTTTTCCAAGGACTTTAGTTTAATGCATTTCCTGTTTCAGGTTTACAAGCGCTATGATGAAATTCTGTGGTAGGAAATTTTCCTTAAGTTCCAAATTGTTTCTCTCACCCATTTTACTGAGGAAATGAGATATCTGAGCAAGAAAGACAGACCGACTGAGGATTAGGCTGACAGAAAGTGAAGCGGTGACGACGCTGCTCTTCGGTGGAGTGAAAGTTTATGCTCCTCTCCTCCAGACTCTTAATCCTCCTGTGTGTGAGAGACAGCGCTGGTGGTCACGCACATAGACAGTCTTTTCATTTAGGGCCGCTACTCCCAGGAGTGTTATGTGATGTGTACTGGAAGTGTTTCTGGTCTGATTGCACACACACACACACACACAGCTTATATCCCAGTGTAATTGTATCATCTGTTTATGTTACCAGTTAGTAAATAAAAAATGAATCAGTGGACAATGATCCATTGGTCAAATACTAGCTTTGCTTTATTTACAGACACAAATTCTTGCCACAGCACTTTTGATCAAGCATGATAAAGTGGCACTCTGTGATTTTTGCCATTTTTGATTGTAGTGACATCTTTGGCGCTGAGTGCTCATTGCTTTGATTTTGTTGCACCGAACTTCCCAGAGATCACCTGTCAATCAAACAGTGTGTCCAGCACCGTGACACCCTTTTCCTTGAATTTTCTGTCGATGAATTTTGATTTCTGTAATGTGGCGCTCTTTTCTTCGTCTACCTTCCCGAACTACCCAGTTCTTTTGTTTATTCCAAACAAACCATTGTTGTTGCTGTTGGAAACGCCTATTCCTGTCCAGCCCAGAATTGTTACATGGGAAACACCAGGCAGTGAATGTAAAGGCTTTCATAAACTGGGTATGTATTTGATCCTTGTCATGTAATATCAGTTGATGGTAAAGAGTAGCAAAACAGACATTTGTTGGAATGAAGATGATCTCTCCCACCTCTCTTTAACGTTGTCATTTTAAGAGCACACAGGTTATGCCTGTAATCAACACATACACAAGTAATCAGCTGCCAGATAATACTGTATGGGTTATTTGGGAAAAATGCAGTCATTGTAAGAAAAGCATTTTCATTCATGCACTTTGGTCCTCCTCACTGCAGCAGCTGTACTACCAGTGGAGAATGAAATGAATAAACACATTTCTAACTACAGTGGTCATTGTATATCAAAACCACACACACACACACACACACACAAAGCTGAAGCTGCTTTCTCCCACATTTGTAATTATGCGATCATCACAGTCACTCATACCCTCTCTTGCGAACCACTACTTCAAGCAATCATCAGATGTTCTGCTCGCAGTGTAAGCCCAGTTTCTCTGTTAGTGGCAAATAAACATGATGCACTATTTTACACAACATTTAAAAAAGTACATCCACATCCATTCAGCTTTTAATTGATATAGCTTTGAATCCACTGTTTGTCTGCTAATCTAAAGCAGCTTATTCCCTCCTCTCCATGGTTAAAGATGAGGGCAGAGAGGAGGATAGACAGAGCAGACTGCTGGAAATGAAAGGGGAGAGAGACAGGAGAGGAGAGAAAGAGCAGCCAGACGAACATAGAGTCTGTATCTGGTGGAAATCTCATGTGCCTGTTCTCAAAATACCTTTTCAGAATGTTGATGCTTTGTGGAGGGGAGGGGGGGGTTTGCTTTCTGTCTCCCCTTCCCTGTTCCTCTGCGAGGTATCCGTCCGCAGATGTTCTGGTCATAAACACTAAGAGGCACCTGCCCTGCATTCTGGTCATAACATCCTCACCCCCCGACTTCCACTTGGCAGCGCGGGCGTCTTCTCAGCCTGTGCTTCCACCGCCCGCCCCACCTTCCAGTCCTTCAGATTACATAAATAACATGACATCTGCTGAGAAAGAATGTCTGCGTGCTCCTGTGTTCTCCATTAGGGCCCCCCAGGCCCCAGGAGCGCTTCGAGCCAGCAACTGGATCTGGTGCTGTCTTTGGTATCGTGGCCTTGCCTCTGAGAGAATGTGTCTGTTAGTCTGAATATCTGACTGTTTCTTTGTCTGTCTGCCTCTCTGTAAGTCTCTGTCTCCGGAGTCTCACTAGTGGTTGTTTGTATAACTGTCTGACTGTCTTTCTGTACTGCCTGTCCTGACCGTGTGCCTGTATTATAGTCTCTGTATTTGTTTGCTAATTTCTCTGACTTTTTATCTCCCTGTAGACCATGCAGCAAATGAGTGACCATCGTTATGACAAGCTGACGGTGCCTGATGACCTTGCTGCCAACTGCATTTACATGAACCTGCCCAACAAGGGGCATGTGCTGCTGCACTGCACAGCAGACGAGTTTCCAGAGAGTGTTAAGGTACTGCACAGCTTATTGCATATGTTCACACTTCCCACTCCCACATTAAATATTTTTGCAACAACTTATTGCCCAAAAGTTGCACCTTTGGCATTAAGGAACACCATCAAGACAACTCAACAAGGCCCTCAGAAAGATTCAAGGCTCTTTGGAGGGTTTATCCTCTTAAATTATCAGGTCACTTTCCTTTGCTGTGTTTCATCCAATCCAAACCTCTGAGAAAAATGACTAGTTAGTGCAGGAAACCATGCAGAAACCACCTGGTTCTCCTAAATAGAGGACTAGGTCAACTAGTCAACCACAGCCTGTGCTGTATTTTTCTTAACAAAAGATCCCGTGGCTTGGCTTGAATTGACCTTTAATTTGCGGTATTATGGGTCACAACACCAATTATGGGCCAGACTCTCAAAACCCTCTTAGTAAAACAACTAACTCAGCTTTATTTGTTAGTATGTTTGCTGCTAGTCCTAAGAAAACAGCTAAAGTTGATATTAATATGGTTCTGTTGTGTTTTCTTAAGTTTTACTTGCTGAGGTAATTTCAAGAACAGTTTTTTTTGTGAAAATGAAGTTTGCATAACTTTAGCGTTTATAGTTTAACTTACTGTATCTTCTGTTTTAACTGTAAGAATGTATTAATCTAAGCTTGTCACTATTTCTGTTCAGTTCATGCCTCATTAAACAAAACAAATTACACTTAGGAAGTCTCAACCAAAAAGCAGTAACACATTTTTTCCCACAGTTAGTTGTTTACTTAAGTACATCATAAATATAGCCAGGTTCCAAATTATTGTATAGGTAAAGTACTCTGGGTTGCAGCTAAGGAGTTAAATCCCTTTTTATGTGTGTTTACACCACAGTTGCTTGGTAGGCTCAGTATGAAAAGTTTAAAAACAGTAAACCAAGAGAAGTTAATAGGAGATTAGCCTAATCTTTAATAAAAATGAGAAATTGCGCTTAAGAGCCTTCCTAAGAACTCCCTTCTTAGTTTAATTTAAGGTCCTAATATCCTAATAACATTTATGTGAATCTTGCCTAAGGACATGGTCAGAGTTAATAGCCAGTTTCTCACCTCATTCTTCTGTATTTTGTTCATCAGGCAACCAGGAAAAACCTTGGTTACAGTTACACCCCCTACCTTTTACCCAGATGTATTAAAAAATCTCTTTTGTTGAGCTTGAACTACTTTAACTATGTGTTGGTTCTCTTTCAGTGTCTCATAGCACGTAGTATTAATGCATGACACACACAACCATAACATTCAGTCATACATTAAGTTAAATAAATACATCCACGTATTTCCCTTTTGAGTCTGTTAAAACTGGCTGTCATTTTCCGTGGTAGCTTGTTTCAAGTGACGTATTTTTGTCTCACTATGTCTGCTGGGGTTTGGAAAGGATGAGCAGGAGCCGTGTTATTTAGATGCTTTAGGGTCACTCCACATCACAACAAGTCAAAAGGAGCTCCTGATTCTCACAGGATTTAACCCAACACCCTGCAATCTGCAGAGACAGTGCTCAGACCTCAAAATGTACTATGTGGTTAAAACCCCAACCTCCGGCAGTTATTTTTAGAACGAAGAATTCACAAAATTATGCGTCTTTGGATTTAGATCCACTGTGAAGGCTCGATATTTTCCAGGAAGATTAACTAGGGGAATTCAACTTGAGTGCTATAAAATCCATTTGTGTATCTCACGCTTCCTGCTTTGGTGAAGCACTTTGTAATGGACCCTACATGGCTTAAAGCCAGCTTTTTTCAACTTTTTGGACCCATATCTCAGAAATGTTGAATTACCCCAGGATTCAGTCCAATCAAAGCTCATATTCTTCATAAGGCTGGACCCACCAGAAGCAGGGCCATAGTCTATTGTGGGTTCCAAATCCTCATTTCAGAAATGGTAGCATAAAAAAAAGCTGGAAAAATTATTTTTAACACAATAAAGAATAGGGCTACAAGCAGTAAAACTGCATGGATGGTTTTATCACTGACTTGGTGGTCAAAGTCTTGTTCTGTGTACAATAGGCCTACAGTTAGTACTTGTTTCCCAAGGGAACTCCTTTTTGAGCGATGGAGAGATTTACCAGCTCAGTCGCTGAGACAATCTGCAAGACTTCTGCCGCTTTCTAGCCCTACACATTGTCTGTCCTAATCTCTGGTCTATTTTTAGTTTGCTCGTGAAGTTACATAACAGTCCCACATTAACAAAGGCAGGGGGTCATGAGAGAGGATTGGTAGGGTCGATGGGGGGCGGAGACGGGGCATCTTTATGGATGGCAGTGGCGACGGCTTCAGAGAGCTGCGTGACGAGATAAAGAAACCAAGCAGACAAAAGCACCGGTGAAATACAGCAGCCCCTACTGTGTTGGGCCACGCCACCCCCCCAACATATAAATTTCAACCGCAGTAATGAGAACTCAGCTGGAAATGATCAAAAAAAAGACACACTATGGAGGCAGAGATGCTATTCACAGTGGGAGATTTACTGATGTTGTTGTGGCGGAGTGCAACTTTCCCTGACTTGACCTTCTCCTAATGCACACTGTAGACTGTGGGCTCAACGGCAGTATTTCTCAGTATTTTTCAGCAGTATTTTTCAAGATAAAAATGAGTTAGATATATATTTAGTTTGCAACACAATGGCGGGAGCATTAATATGTGTAAATGTTTTAGTCCCCAAATGAGCCAAGGTTTCCTATTTGGGCTGAAAATGCTTAAGATTCAATAATGGGTCTTAGAGATATGACATATATATCAGAGTACGACGTGTTATATCATATGACCTACTGTTTTGGGGTGGAGTCAACCTGATTAAAAAATGTAAAGGTTCCACCTTCAATAAAATACAGGCCTAGAGGAATGATGAGGTACAACACTCTCACCATTAAATCCATTAAAAAGTGATCTTTTATGATAGGCTTAAAAAACATGGCATCTGGGCCACCGGAGCCTTCGTCATCCATGTTGCATCATGAGAGAAGAATTTGTTTAGTTGGTCCCTCTGGCTGTGCTGCGAGGCCTCTCGGTATCACAGCAGGGTTGAAGTGAGAGTTTAGAGAGAAAAATATCCTGGTTTGGAAGTCTGGTAGGAAAACACTGGTTTTCTTCTGGAAAAACTCCACAGGGTGACACATTGCTTTACGAGGGTCTTTTGAGAATGTCGTAATAGTTCTCACTCCATTTCTTTTTCGTTCTTTCTTTCTTTCTTTTTTTTTTGCCAAGAGACAAGGAACCCTTACTGAATGCTTGTTCGACTACCTCACGTCGTGTGTCCCTCTCCACTGCATTCATATCACGCTACTACACAAGCTGACATGTAGAGTAAACACAGCGAACTGTTGCATAACAAGTTCTCTCTTTCAATTTCAGCTTTGTCAGTTGAGCCGAGCTTTCGCTTTTTCGTGAAGAGATTGAGGTAGCATTGGTCGGAACTTGTATTTACGATACAAGGTATTTATTATACCTGGTATTTATGTTTAAATGTGAAAGACTGAGGTAAGTTCCTCTCAGGAAAACTCAGAAGAACCAATGGTTAAGATGTACACAAACGTTGTGTCACTATTTCTGCCTTTGGAAGTGCATACATTTGGTGCCTTTGGAAATGCGCATATGCATGACAGTGGAATCAGGACAAGCCATTGAAAACTGCAAAATAGGACAGGATAAATGTTGAACCTATACAATAATCAGGATTTTACTGTGTTTTATTGTGTAAATCTGCATCGTAGGACGTTTGGAGATGTAATATTTTGCCGTGGTGTTTCTTGTGATAGCCCTGTTTGCATGTCCTGCAGGTGTTTGAGAAGCTGAAGGACCACATGCTGATCCCCGTGTCCAACATGGAGAAGGTCAAAGTGGATGGAGCCCTCACATGCTGCTCTGTACTCATCAACAAGAAGGCCAACATCTGAGCATGCTCACTAGGGGGTCTCTCACTGCATGGTAACCAAGTGGAGAATGTAGCTGACCACCGAGGTTTCCCAAAACGATCTTGGCACTTTGTGGAAGCTTGACGGTGCTAGAGTGCCAGAGAATATGCCCTCATCAATAGGGGGCAATCATCTGTGCCACCTTTCTTCTCCTAAACACTTGATTTGCAGTTAGGGGTTTCAAAATGTAATCAAAATATTAAAGATAATCTGGCTGACATGTAATACTATCAGGCCATTTGCTGTATGTTTCTCTTGCTGCAATAGAGCAAAGGTGATCCCTGTGCAAAGATAATTTGGGAAACCTCAGACCACTAACAGTAAGTTAATCTTTTTCTTTGCTCTTGACTTGGACTCAATGTAATGTGAATTTTCCATAAAATACTGCATTCACTCTTTTATAACTGGTCTGGCAAGACTTAAGCTAGAGTTTATCCAAGGAGAGGAGATCTGATCCCGAATCAGTCGAGGAGGAGCAGGAAATCATTTCAGCTGTGTTGCCATGTCGAGACCCCCTTCTGATCCCAAACATCCCCCAGTGCTCATGTGTAAATCAGTCTCTGTGCTTACTGGTCAATGTTTACAACCCTTTAAGAAAACCATATAAAACACTGGAAAAGCCAGATAGACCTGTTTGATAGCTATTTTTTGTTTCTATGAAGAGATACAGTGTTTCACACATTGTGCTGTAGATTTATGAAGTACATAACTAACAGAATCATATATAAATAAATGATATATATATATACAGTAGGTGTACAGTGCATTCAGAAAGTATTCAGACCCCCTTCATTTTTTTTCACTTTTCCTATGTTGCAGTCTGATGCTACAATCATTTAAATTAATTTTTTCTTTCATTAATCTACACTCAGTGCACTATAATGACAAAGTGAAAACAGAATTGTCGAAATTTTTGCAAATTTATTAAAAAGGAAAAACTGAAATGTCACATTGACAGAAGTGTTCAGACCCTTTGCAACAACACTTGAAATTTAGCTCAGGCTCCTCTCATTTCTCTTGATGGTTGCTGAGATGTTTCTACACCTTGATTAGAGTCCACCTGTGGTAAATTAAATTGATTGGACATGATTTGGAAAGGCACACACCTCTCTATAGAAGGCCTCACAGCTGACAATGCATATCAGAGCAAAAACCGAGCCATTAGGTCAAAGGAGCTGCCTTCAGGGCTCAGAGACAGGATTGTTGCAGGGCACAGATCTGGGGAAGGCTACAAAAAATGTCTGCTGCACTGAAGGTTCCCAAGAGCACAGTTGCCTCCCTAATTCTCAAATGGAAGAATTTTGGCACAACCAGGACTCTTCCAAGAGCTGGTCACCCGGCCAAACTGAGCAGTCGTGGGAGAATGGCCTTAGTAAGAAAGTAGTTACCAAGAACCCGATGGTCACTCTGACTGAGCTCCAGAGATCCTGTGTGGAGATGGGACAAAGTTCGAGAAGGACAACCATCACTGCGGCCCTCCACCGATCTGGGCTTTATGGCAGAGTGGCTAGACGGAGGCCTCTCCTCAGTGCAAAATGCATGAGAGCTTGCTTGGAGTTTGCAAAAAAGCACCTGAAGGACTCTCAGACTGTCAGAAACAAGATTCTCTGGTCTGATGAAACCAAGACTGAACTGTTTGGCCTCAATTCCAAACGTTATGTCTGGAGGAAACCAGGCACCGCTCATCACCTGCCCAGTACCATCCCAACAGTGAAGCATGGTGGTGGCAGCATCATGCTGTGGGGGTGTTTTTCAGCAGCAGGGACTGGGAGACTGGTCAGGGTTGAGGGAAAGCTGAATGGAGTTCAGAGATATCTTCAATTGAAACCTGTTTCACAGCGCTCAGGACCTCAGACTGGGCTGAAGGTTCACCTTCCAACATGACAATGACCCTGAGCACACAGCCAAGACAACATGGGAGTGGCTTAGGGACGACTCTGTGAATGTCCCAGAGTGGCCCAGCCAGAGCCCTGACTTGAACCCTATCCAACATCTCTGGAGAGACCTGAAAATGGCTGCCCACCGACGGTCCCCATCCAACCTGACTGAGCACGAGAGGATTTGCAAAGAAAAATGTCAGAAAATCCCCCAATCTAGGTTTGCAAAGCTTGTTGTGTCATACCCCAAAACACTGGAAGCTGTAATTGCTGCCAAAGGTGCTTCAGCTAAGTGCTAAGCTAAAGGGTCTGAATACTTATGTCAACATATTTCAATTTTTTTCTTTTTAATTAATTTACAAAAATTTTGACAATTCTTTTTTCACTTTCTCATTATGGGCTTCTGAGTGTAGATTAATGAGACAAAAAAATGAATTTAAACGATTGTAGCATCAGGCTGCAACATAACAAAAGTGAAAAAAGTGAAAGGGGTCTGAGTACTTTCTGAATGCACTGTATACTGTATATATGTGCCATTTTGGTTGTGATTTCCTGTGTTTGGTTATGTAATACATTTAGAGCCCACTTCGTAATTCATACTGATGAACTTTTTATTTGGAAGAGAAATGAAGAAAACAAAACCTACCACTGCTGTTAAATGAAAACATCCCATTTTCATTGTTGCTATTTAGCATTTTTAGATTGTGTAAGGTTTATATGGTTTCTTAATAGTTGGTGCTGACCCCGCAGTCTCCCAAAACTATTCAAATCCCACTGTTTCCTTTCAAAAATACATGGCTGTTTTCCAGGCTGTTAAGCTGTTTTAAGTCTTTGTTTTTAAAATTCAGTTCTTGCAAAGCTATCTGTTCGAAGGTACACTGTGAGGTTTTGGTCTGCCTGCAGCGTTATGATTGTGATTTTCTTTTGATTTGTTATTAATGAAGATAATGCCACTGAGACCTGAGGTGCTCTTACTTTGCATGACTTTTGCTTAGTTGTCATTCATATGGGACTTGTTGGAGGTGATACTTGTGTCTATCATTGCCATTCACTCGATGCTACCTTCTGTTGCCATTATGTTTTAGTCATTTTGTATCCCTCCCAGCAAGCCTTTGTTTGATTCATTTAGGGATGCAAAATTGGCGCAAGTGAAGGCAAAATGGAGTTTAACCAAAGTTCAATCTGGGAGACCATCTGCATGATCTTCACAGGCTCTCTCATTGCTTTTCCTCCTTTCACACCAGCCAATGAGGCCGCTCCATTTTCTGCTGGCTCTTTGCATCCTATCAGAGTCAGCTCATTTCCCACGGGTTCATTCTAGGATATTTTCCCACACAATCCAACTTCCAGCTCATCTGCCTGTAGGTGTCCATCATCCAGACATCCAATCAGAATCTCTGCTTCCCACTCGCCCACTGTAGTTGTCTTTCTGCATATATACCTCGCCAGTACATGTTCATTTTTATTCAGCAAAGTCTCATTTTGTTCATTCAAATTGGTCTCTGCTGATTGAACCATAATTAAACTGCGCCTGCCCAACAGAGGGTTGATAACTCCCCTGCTCTCTGCATGGGAGATGTATGTTTTTATCATTGTCATTACATTAACTAAGCTCTCTTTTACTCCAACATAACACCTCTTCTTTCAATATGCAGTGCCTCTACAGAAACCAATGACTTAACTACTGAATCTGAAAGCACTGTAGCAGCCTTCTTTAGCTCACACACTGCTGGCCCTGCCTGTGTTGATGATGATTACACTGGTCCTTTTTTACCCCTGACTAGCAGTTTGCACCCTGATACTGTTCAAGAACATGCTGTGAAATTGATGTCTGCTCCACAAAAATTCAATAGCACCAAATGTGAGTGCAGTGAGAGTTTGCACACAGTAGCAGAACAGCCCGACATCCCCTCTTAGTTACATGTCCCATTGTGTTCACACCGGTAGCTGCCAGATGGAGTTTTTATGCGCGTTGACGAGCTCTTTTCTCGTGGCCTTATCGCTGTTTCGGCTAAATTCACGTTTGAGTCTTGCGTTTGGCAAGCGCGACAGCCCTCTATAGTAGCTGTGCATGTGTGTGTACATGTTAACGCCCAGCAAGTGTTGTTTCTCAAGTGATTGTGAGTGAACGCTGAGGAAATGACATCAGTAGGTGATCCAACCCTCCTCGGTAGTAGTTTGGGTACGGGCAAGCGGGCTGTGATGAAACATGGAAAGAATTCCTTTTGGGAGGAGAGGCTTGTATGCCAGTAAACATTGACTCTCTTAAACTTTCTCCTTGTCTTTCTCCTCGCTGTCTCACTCTCTCACTCGCACTCTCTCCCGCCCTGTGCTATTGCCTCATAGACAATTCTGGGGTAATTTATGGCCATGATATCATACAGTCTGGCAAATAGATGTGATGTCCTGCCATTAAAGAGCATAATTTGTGACACTAGTAGTATATTTTACAGGAGGCAGTTGGCTGAATGAGTGGTGATACCATAGTTGCAGTGCGTCCAGCTCTGATTCTCATGCAGTTAGGAGAGAAAGCTGTGCCAGACGGGACTAGTTATTCTCAGCGGTTGATTTGGTCAAAGTGGAGCAATGGGATGGAGGAAAGTGCACTGTCATTTGCCTTGAATTTATCTTTAAATCGCCAGACAAATACAGGGGCTGTGTTATATAGTTTGCTTTAAAAGGAGGCTGTCATCCCCTCTTGCATCTCCTCAAATCATCCCTTAGCTCTACCGCTCGGAGACATCATTACCACATCCCATCTCCATTTTTTTTTTTAAATGGAGTAAAATATGCTTGAATTTACATTGTCCAAACAGATTTAACCTCTTGTGTGATGTTATTGTGACTGTCCATGTTTCAACTCAGGTCTCTTGGTTTTCATAGTTGTGCAAGAATATTAACTGAGCATTTTGACTCTACATCTTAAATCGAGCTTTTCGTCTACTTTGTATAATAAAGTTACATCTAGCATTAAAATGTGCTGTGGTGTTGTTTTTTTTTTCTGGTTGAAAACTGTAGGAGCAGGTGCAGGGTAACCTTCAATTAGTTAGAATTATAGTGTAGTTGTAATTCATGGTTTGTTTTGCTGTTCAGATTTTGGTGCAGGATCTAATGTACGTGTTTTAACCTTTATCCTCAAACTCAACAGTGAGCCACTTGATGTGGGAAACACAAAGCTTAGAAGAGTTTACCTGCACCCTCATGTCAATAGTAGCTGCAGGCTGATGAGTGTTGTCTCAGTGTGCTGCCTGTAAACTGTTGTACTCTACCGCCACCTTGAGACGAGAGGCTGCTTTTAAACAGCCTCCCCTCAAGTCTCCTCCTGCAGCAGATGATCAAACATCTCCTCTGCATGAACTAAATCACAGTGTGTTTTGGCATGTCCATTAAAACCCAGCTACCTACCATGCTGCACAGATTAGGGAATTAATACATTTTAATTAAGATCCTTCAATTAAGACAGTCAAGATTCAATTTCCTGAAAGCTGACAGTAAGCTATACCTTAGCGATTAATGAATAGAAAGTTCAACTTCGGCGTAATGTTTAAAATACAAAGTCCAACAGAATGGGCGGAAAAGGAAGTGCTAATGCACCACACAAGTCAGACAAAAAAAACGTTTAATTGAATTTATAGGAAATACAATGTGAAGTTACATGGGTAAAATGAAAGACAGATAAAAAAAAAATAAATGCATCAATCACATGATCAGGTGCACATTGAGGTTAGTAATGAAATTGTATACCATTATTAACAAGAAATATGACATCAAAATTATATATATAAAATGCATCAAAATACAAACATTCACAGGCCATCAGAGAAGTGGGATCTCATATCAGTGAATAATCCTGATTCCCTCATTTCTGTCACTCACCTCCTGCCCACTATGCTCTCTCTTATCTCTTCCCAGTTACTCTGATAGGAGATTCACTCAGACTCCCCTCTTGAGGACCAAAGCCAATGCGTGTCTGCTATGTATTTATATTTACTTACTAACAGTCCCCCTGATCTACTCTTCCCTCTAGTGGACATAAGAAGTCACTACAGTGTAGACTGTCTTGGGTAAAATCACCAGCTGGTGCATCCTCAGTTGGCAAATTCTGGGACTTATATGGTTTTTATCCGTCCTTCATCTTTGACTCGATGGAGGACAAAAGAACATCAAGACTGAGAAAATCTCTGGGTCAGAGGAGCATGTAGTTTACAGACATCACTTTACAACATTTTGGGGTAATGGAAACCCTAAAAAAAAATTTATCTAAGCTATCTCCTGCTTATACTTGGAGCTTGTACATGCAAAGTTGCAATGTGCAACTTTTAGTGATAAGTTGGATAAACTCTGTTTTAGCCTGTTGTATCCTACATTTCACAGTTTGCTCAAATCAAAAGGCATAAAATTGTATCTAAGACCGATGTTACATGTGAAGCTTTTTCATGCAACCTGGTCCCATGCATCTCAGATCCATCCTGAAAATCATGACCTAGGTAGGCGTCATCATTTGGAATGGTCCACATGGGCTTGGTGACATAGTAAAACAACAGTAAAAATTGAATTTACAACATGTAACTAATCACATGGAGGTTGTGCTGTGTAAAGGCGGCCTAAAGACTTGCACACAAAGCAAGAGGCAATCAAAAAATGTGATTCCAGAGTGCCTTAACACTACAAGTCACAAAAATATATTTATATATTCCCCTTGGTTATGGTCATTGCAATGTTTGTAGCACAAACTATGTTTAATACATTTATTTTGTCTTGTTGGCAGGTTATGCTAAGAAGTCATAAAAGGAATAATAATAGAGATGTGCTGTAGCTCACTAAGCCATCAGGAAGATCCCTGCCTTTAAACTGTTGTGCTCCCAAACCAACAGACACACTTCAGAGAAATATTTACAGCTTCTTCACACCTATACAAGTCTGTCTACCCCAGTATGGGTTGATACAACGGTATATATACACACAATGATTTCTTTCTTTCTTTCTTTCTTTCTTTCTTTCTTTCTTTCTTTCTTTCTTAATGCTATGTCATAATAATGACATGGTACACACCTTTACTGAGCCGGAGGATGGTGCACTTTACTCTTCAGATCACTTAAGGCATGTTATTTACTCCTTAGAAAAGGAAAACTTTAGCTTTTATGTTTAAATCAATACATTTTCAAACTTGGTGGTGAATAAATTACATCTATTTGCAACTGAATGCATACATTTCATGCATAAATGGTGCATCATTCACAGAAATCAAATGTGCACCACAGTACACTGTTGTACATTTTATCACTTGGTCTTATGATACTGGGTGTGACTGTGTATGCCTGCACCTTTAGCTGTTTGCCTTTGTTGGACTCTAGAAATTGACATAGAGATTGCCTGGCCCTCTAGTGGCAGCAACCTGGCAGTGCAGTTTGTCCACAGACTCTGCCAGGGGCAAGTAGGAGCGGTTGAGGTGGTCACTGCTGGTGCATGATGGGACACTGAACGACTTACCGGTGTAGGAGCAGTGGCAGGTTGTTTGGTTGACTCTGTCCGTCAATCCCAGACCTCCACACTCGCCAGCCTGCTCATACACATACTCATTTCCTTTTGGACAGCGAGCAACATTATCGGTGCTCAGTGTCACATAGTCTGGGCTGACCTCCTCAGGGCTCCCATCCACCTGCTCCCCGCCCGAGGAGCCTTGTGCTGCTGACAAGAGCCGGTCTGATTCCACAAGTGGACTCCCCGGTCCTGAGGCCTCATCCTCAGACTTCACCACCACCACCACCACAGACGCTGGGGTTTCATCATAGAACTGCTTTGCTGTGAATATGGGATCCTGCAACATGGGCACACACTAGTTATTGATTTTTAAATTTGACAAGGAGCACCGTGGGGAGCTAAAATGTCATGTCAAAACAAAGCTGATGCTGTGCTCCCTTTCGTGCACCACTGCTGACACAAATCTGAAATTTCTCAAACTGTTTGTAAAATAGACTCTTTTTTTTAAATTGCCTTTAAAAATCAACTCTTTGAAAATTATAATTTTGTTTTAGCTAAAGAAATCTGTCCAAATTCTTCCAAAACATTTCACTCTATGTAAATGGAAGGCTTTTCCTCTCTTTCACAATTTTGTCTAATGTGGTACTTATAATCCCCTTTGAGCAAAATACTGCTCATTTATGATATGCACCTATGTTCTTCCATCTAGGTAGCTGATAATGTGAACAGTTAGTAAAATGCATTTGCATGCCCTGAATTCTTAGTATATCTAAATCTGTAGCTACACCCTAATGGAAAAAATCCAGTTTCCACACACGGCTCAATAAAGTTTCATCAAATGTAATGAACTGCAATCAAAAATGGCACCTTTACATTATAGACAGCAACTTAATTATGTGTCTAAATTATTTACCAATGTTTTCCTGTTGATTTCTGTCAGAAATCCTTGAAGGACTTTGTCAAGGTTGGGAACTGGTGGCCAAAAGTACCTCTTGAGCTTACTGTGGAAATAAAAGTAAATAAATAAAAGAATTATTTAAAAAAAAAAAAAAACGTTAAAATGATGGAATCTCATAATGTTTTACATCAGGTATTCAAATTTAAAATGTGCTTTGAAGTGATTTTGTAGTATGTAAAATGTGGTAAAAGAAAAGAACAGGTTTGAGCAGAGATTGCCATGTATCTCTTTTGCAATGTTGTTGGATCCTACCTGAAGTACATCGAGATGAAGACAATAGTCACAATCAACAGCAAGACAGGGATGCACAGGATGAGAAAAGCATCTGTAAAGGTCATGTTGTTACACATGTTATTCATATTGCATCAAAACAACAAAATAATTGCATTTGAATGGGCTGAAAATAGTTTATGACATTACTGCCTACCATCAGGGACAATCAGCTGAATGAAAGCATTTTCTAGCATTTTTTTGACCAAATTGGACTGATGTCACTTACTTGTATCAGTGGGGATGTCTCCGGTGATTTCCTGTGACCAGTCACTCCAGTGGCCTGAGTAGCCGGCCCCGTTGGGCTTGGCTCGGACCTGAGCTCTGTACCGGCATCCTGTTGGCACCTCTAGACACGTGGCAGCCTCTGGACCTGTCAGGAACACCGTCTGAGGACAGAGTATTGGCTGAGCTTTTGGGATTCAAAGTTGATTATGTCAATTACAGAAAAAGACCAGAATTATGATGCGTTAAAGGTCTAAATGACGTCTTACCGCCCAGTCTGCATCCTGTCTGGGCTGGTAGGACACCTGGTACTGCAGGTGGGCCAACAGAGGCAGAGGAGGGGCGTCCCATGTCAAGCACAGCCTGCCCCTCTGCAGCTTTCCTGTCAGATGCCCTGGTGGAGATGGTTTGACTGTGAAAGCACAGACACACATACAAACACACACACTGTCTCAAAACATGTTGCAAGGCACAAATTACAGCGTCTCTGTAAACTTCAGAGGGTGGAGCCAAATGATCACAGATTTTCTGTTTAAAAAAAAAATGGATGAAAAGAGGCAATATGATACAGATGAGTGCTCTTCCTGTCACCTGAAAAAATGCAATCTAGCCACACCAAATTAACCAGATTAGCTATGTGATCTAGTGGAGCCTCCAAATTTAAGCCAGCCTGTAGCTATCTGAGTAACTCTGCTGACCTTGAGAATCGTTAATTCCATGGTTATGACTGAATGAATGAAAAATAAATTTAAAAAAATAATGTACTGTTATTCAATATGACATAGACTCTCAAATTTAAATACCATATTAAGGTGATCGGATTATTTTCAGGGCAAGATCAGAGATATTTGCACAGTTGTTTGATTGTGTGCTAATGTTTTTTGAAGGAAAATATAATATGTTGAAATACAAAATTGTTTAATTCCATTAAAAAAAAGAAGAGAGAACTTTTATGCAGAGCTCCAGTCATTCCTGCTCCTGACCGTGCCGAAAGTTAGGTTAAAGCTCAGAGGGGAACGAGCTTTTGCCGTAGCGGCTCCAACACTTTGGAATCAATTGCCGCTGCACATTAGGCAGGCCTCCTCACATTTTAAAACCCTTCTTAAAACCCACTTCTTTTCTTTAGCTTTTGATACCATGTAGGATTTATGATTTTATGATTTATGATTTTATGTGTGCATGTTTTTTCTTTTATGCTGTGCGGGCAGTGCATTTTACATTATTTTATTCTATTAAAATTATAATTGTATTATTATTTTATTTTATTATTTTATTTTAATATTTTTATATATTTTATTTATTCTATCCTATTTTGTGTTATTATTATTATTATTATTATTATTATTATTATTATTACTATTATTATTTTACTTTATTTGATTTTATTTTAATTGATCTTATCTTATTTTATCGTGTTATCCTACTGTGTTTTTTACCTTTTTATTCTGCTTCTGTGTTATCTTGTGGTGTTTTATCTTGCTGTGCAGCACTTTGGAAAACCTTGTGTTTGTTAAAATTGTGCTATATAAATAAAGTGGATTGGATTGGATTCTTCAATTCATATTTTTCATTTTGTGCCAAAATCGTTAACCTGCATCTCATTTGTTTAATAAACCAGTGAGACTGTTGGTGTCTCAGTGTGCCACGGGGCTGCACCTCACAGAGAGGAAAAAATGAAAGAAAAGAAAAGAAAAGAAAAGAAAGAAAGAAGGAAAGAAAGAAAAGAGGAAGGAAGGAAAGAAAGGAGGAAAGAAAGAAGAAGCAGAGGAAGAAAAGAAGGAAAGAAAGAAAAAGAAGGAAAGAATTAAGAAAAAGAAAGAAAGAAGCAAAGAAAGAGGGAAAAAAGAAAGAAGGGAGGAAAGGAGGAAACGGAAAGAAAGAAGGATAGGAGGAAAGAAAAAGAAGGAAAGAAAGACAAAAGAAGGAATGGATTAAAGAAAAAGAAATAAAAAGAAAGAAGCAAAGAAAGGGAAAGAAGGAAAGAAAGAAAAAGAAAGAAGCAAAGAAAGAAGAGAAAAGAGAGAGAGAGAGAGCGAGGTCACTCACTGCTGCTGTTCACACTGAAGGGCTGGCTGTAGAAAGTTCGGCTGAACGGAGTCGAACCGTTGCTCAGCTTCACCTGAACTTCCCTGGACTCATCGCCATGGAAACGGCAGAGGCCAGTCAAATTCCCATCAGACACACACTCGGTCCAGTCCGTAGCTCGGCTGTTAGGCACACACACACACACACAAACACACAAGCCAAACCAAACCAAAAAACCAGTTCATTTTTATGAGAGTCATGGCACTGGGCACTGCACAGCATGTACAATCAACCAGCGAGGACCTGCTCTTCCACAAAAACATGATCCAGGAATATGAAGGTGATGGACTCTGTGTGGCTTCTGTCTCACCTGGGGCTCGTCTTGTAGAAGAGCTTGTAGGTAAACCGCCCATAGGTGTTCTCATTCCACTCACAGGTGACACTTCGCAGGTCAGACGTGTAGCACAAAAGCGAGATGTCATCTGAAAAGGGATTGTTACATGTTCGCTGGTGAGTGTGTCACTTTGTCTCAAGAAAGCCCCACACACAGACACACAGACACACTGACACACACTTTGTCACCTACCTGCACTTTGGGGCACCATTGCACGCACAGGGTCAGTCCAGTGGCTCCATTTTTTACTGAGGTGGTGTTTGACTCTGATCTGGAAGTGAAGCAACTCCCCAGGCACCAGAGAAACCAGTCTGCTGATGTCTTTCTTCTCTCCCTGTACAACCCATTAATACTCCAGTTTACATCATCAATATTAATCCCCCCACCCCCCACCCCCTTCCCCTCACTGTAACAAGCAATACAAGCCTTTAGTGGGAATAAATGGAAAACTAGAAAAATCATCAGATCTTGCAGGACACACAAATATTACCATGATCAAAACCACACAATAACATGCAAAGTAGAATTACACTGATTTATCAGTTTATCAATACATCCAGCTGATATCTTCCTATTTTGAATCTTAGATATCAGTGTGTCCATATTCATTGTGAATCAAAAGATTTTAATATAGTTTGACAAAATCTCTGTCTATCTTTTTTCATTCACAGTGTTCTGTTTGTTTAGTCAGCCATTTCATTAAAAAGAGATTTTGTGTTTAATTTTTACATTCATAGACACTGAACATCAGCATGACATATCAGCTATCAGGAGTGTGAGTAGGAAAACGATATCAGAATCAGTATTGGTCTTAAAAACCCACACTGGTCAAACATTTTAAAGGTGTAAAGACATAATTTGTTTAAGTAGTATCTCCTTACAAGTCAGTGAAATATTTAATTGTAATAAGATAAGACAAGATACCTTTTTTGTCCGCTCCACCAGCCTCCTGGAGGAGTATCGTATCATGTAAACAACCTGGGTTTCCCACTTCGTCTGGATGCTCCAGGTGGCCTGCAGCTCCCCTGCCTGGTCAGTGTTGTGCAGAGACACATCAACAGGGGCGTCCAGGAGAACTGCAGGCACAGACAGGCAGGGAAAATGAACAAATCACACAACACGTCAGTGTGAGTGTGTTTCCCAGACCTGAAGCAGACAGAGATCATCTGATTTTGACATGAAGAGCAGCTGATAAAGCAGGACTGAGCAACCCTCTGAATGAACACAGTGAAGTTACACTCATTTAATTGTTTTAATGTCATGTCCAGTCTACCTGGGCACACTTTGATTATTATTATTATTATTATTATTATTATTATTATTATATGTCTCTGTATATTACCAGTGTATAGTCTTTTGTCAGCATGGGCAGTGCTGTGATTTTTTTTTTTTCCCTGTGTTTTGTGTGACTTTGGCTGTTTCCGTATAATAAAAAATAAGCTTTGTGGGATCGCTGCTCCTCAGCGCTCAGAGGAACCGGCTGAAGTGTCTCAGATGCCTTGTAAAGGCTGTCCTGGCTAACCGGGAGGAGACCCCGGCATCGACCCGGGACAGGCTGGAGGGACTGCATCTCCCACTGGTGATGCCTGGCCTGCTCTGCTTAATGCATTTGCATGGATGGATGGAAATAATCATGCAATACTGAAATAATCTCATGGTAAATATTTGTAAGGTGCTTGAGCCGTGTTTTTGTTCAGAATGTGTTTCATCATTTTGGTCTGCTTTTCTTGTTCAGGCATTAAATACTGCAAAATCTTTGTCATGCATGTGTAAAAAAAAGAGAATGCCTTACACTGGTCTTCCACGCTCACGCTGCGTGTGAACAGGGTGGTGTTGGTGCTGGACTCGGCCACTTTAAGATGTATGAGGATGTACAAGAAAACATCATCACTAGGGAATGTGCAGATGTGGAGGAAAGTTTCCTCCTCTGTTCTCTGCACAGACAAACTGCAACTCTTCTCTTCAGGCCTGAAATAGAGGGCAAGACACGCACGAGTGACAAACAGCACAGAAACAGTCAGTCTGCATGTATAGACTGTATGTGTGTTGGTGGTCCATCAGTGTGGTTGTCTGAAGGTCAGTACCGATATAAGGTGCAGCTGAAGGAGATGATAACTGATATGCATTTAAAGTATTTATCAGCACTTTTATATTTGACCTTCTTATTCTTTCAACAGATAAATGAATGAATGAATGAATGAATAAATAAATAAATAAATAAATGAATGAATAGCAAGAGTCATTGTTTCCCTCAGATTTGTATATTGGCAGTGAGGAAAAGTCACTATGGAAGAACTTTTAGACCACAGGACGTTACATCTTTCCACTGAAAAACAGGATGAGGAAGAAGAGAAAAAAAGGAGTGCTGGTTTGACATTTTCAGATCTCTCTGAGATTCCTCAATAAACAAAACACACTCAGAAACTAAATAATGAGGAAACGACATACTCATCTTCGATCTTGTAGGAGAAATTGTAAATCCCGTCGTCTTTGGTCTCAAAAAAGCAGGTGAAGTCATGTTGTGTCCGGCTGAAACATTTAGGATCCTCCTCATCCTTCAAGAGCAAAACATCTGCCCCATAATTGACACATGATGCACGATTATTAGTGGCACTGGCTCAGTCTCACACATTATTTATATACTCAGAGAAACATCTTAGTTCAGTAAAAAAAAACAAACAAAAAAAAAAAAAAAAAAAAAAAAAACTGACATTTTGGCCCAGTATAGAGTACTCTGACTTGTCACTTTTTTTTTTTTTTTTTTTTTTTGAAGTAGTTCAGGTTCACATGGGCTTGAACAGCCATGTGTGAAATAATAAACAAAAACAAACAAAAAAACAAAACAAAAACATAAAAAAGCAATGACATGAGTAAACTGCAAATAAAAGGACTTTGAGCAGAGATATGCTTGGCCTGCTTGTGGCTTCTTTAAATGTAAAATTAATATTAACTTGTTAAATATTAACAAGTCATCTGGTGTTTTACTGTCCTGACATAAGGGCTGTTATTATCCTCCATTCATGCTGATTTCTTTTGGCTGGATGAAAAACCTGAAAAAGGAAAGAAATCTTCTTTGCAGCAGATTTTTCTTCACCAAACTTGGGTGAAAAGGCAGAATATTTTAAGACTGAGCTGTGTAGTAATCTGTAATTTTGTAGTGAAATCTTTGACTTGTCTTGTAAACATATGAGGGTTTGACTGTTTATGTGCATGACATAGAAATAAAATAACATCAATCCAGTTTTATATTTTTGCTGATATAGTTATTATAGTTTTGTATTTTTCATTAGTTTTTATTTAAATTTTTGTTTTCAATTCATTGCAGTTTCAGTCCGTTTCCAGGATGAGTTTGCTTGTTTTAGTTTAGTTTTTATTGGTTGCAGCATCAGTTTTATTTTTTCAAAGATACAGTGTTTGTAAGGGTCTAGATTTAAGAAGTTCAGAATTACAATAGAAATTATTACAATAGAAACACAACACTTTGTGAAGGCAGCTGACTCTCAGTCATGTCGACGTCCCAATCTCAGTAAACATCAGCACCAACGCCTCCTCATGTTGTTGTGTTGACAAACTGACCGAACTGACAAAGACTAAAACTAAAGACATTTTCTGAATATTTTCATTTGATTTTAGTTCATTTGTAAGAACACAGAATTTCAGTTGACTAAAATGTTTTTCACACCTACATTTAGTTTATTTTTGATTAACTATAATAAACTTGGTTCAACTTAAAGTCAAACAATTGACAATGGGATCTGGAATGGAAATATATTTTTATAACATCGGAGGTTTCGTAAATCAGTTGGAGCTGCTGTTGTTGTATACTGTCACTGTATTTTACCACCATATCTAACTAAACAAGCGTGAAGCGCATGGTGTGATGCAGACGGGATCAGCTGATGAGTGTAAATAAAGTTCACTGAAAGGACAAAGAGGAAAATGCAGCTACAGATCAGACTGAACTGAAGGTGAACCAAACCTTTCTTCAGGTCCACACAGACACACTGTCATGCAGCCGTACCTTTCGCTGGCAGGTAAGCACCAGCTCCATCCTCGTGGTGTATCCCTGGCACGCAGCCCACCTGTATCCACACGCTGATGAGGACTATGAGTAAATCCATGGCATTCAGAGTTATGTACCCTAACCCATCATGGCACTTGCACAATCTCTAACATGGGGCCAGAGCAGGTGCATGTGCATGTGTGTGTTTTCTGTTGTCTGCTGCATATCACTTTCAGTAGGCAAGCCTGGATTGGCCCATTCTGACAAGTTGTGCTTGTGCAGGAAGTGTGCTTTGTGTAAACTGGGGGCAAGAACCAAAAAAGGCAGTTTGCATGAGTCAACCAAGTGGTAGGGAGAGAAACAGAGAAGCTTTAGAAATGGGGTGGATGTGGTTTTACTGTCTTTTCCACATGCAAATAGGTCACAAAGTTTGACACCACTGGCGTGTCACAACTGCTAAATTTATGAGTAAGTATTAGGTAAGACAACATTTTACAAGTGGTCAAGAGCACTCTTAGCAAGAGGAGAAAGAAATCAGTCCACAAATCAGTTGCGCAACACATGGAAAGACACATACAAAGATACATAACTGAAGAACATAAAAAATGCATAATATGAATGTCAATCCATAATCTCATTTAAATTATTATATGTTTTGGAGTAATTATAACGATAAGATTGTTAAAATAAAAAAAAAAGAATATTTGAATGCAGGCATTTAAATGGTCATTGAAATTACAATAAAAAGTCTCTATGTAAGATAGGTATTAAAGAGTTTTATGCACAAATGAATTTTCAAGTATTTCTGTAGTCAAACTGTGTTGGGGTTTCAGAAACTGTCCTATCCTCCTGCTGTCGTCATCGTGGAGCACTTGGCTATACACAGCATCACAGATTATTTACCATTATTAACTTTTTGACTTTCCCCTAATGCCAGTACCACTTTTTTAAGTTAACTGAACAGCACTTTGGTTCCTTTCAGCCTCAGCACAAACCACACAACCACAATCAGCTTTGATTTCAGCTGCTGAAGTTGTTTTTCTTCCCAGAGTCTTGTTGGCTGGACCACAGCAGTGTCCATCACTGAGGGACTCACTGACTGAGTGATGAAGTTACACCATCAGTCGGCCGAGTATTGAAGTTTTGCCATAGGCCGTTGCTCTTTCAAAATGAATCGACAGTTTTCTATTATGTCCCCAGGGTGCGCTCACAGCAGTTCAACTCATTGACTGCAGCTCATTCAAGAATATTCTACGCTACGAACAGAATAATTTGCTGCTCTTGACTACCACTGAAGACCTCTGCATTCATTTTGTCTGTCCACTGACCTCAACTCTTTTCAAATTTATCACAAACTAACAACGGAATATGTCTATGCCTCAAAAAATTGGCCATAATTTCACACACTGACTGTACATACACAGTCCAGCCATATAGTAGCTTTTGGCCCACACCTAGAGACTGTTATTCTCTAATTAAGAGCTGCATTAGAGATGCCACTCTTTGTTTTGTTAACGTTTGTGTGTGTGTGTGTGTGCGTGTGTGTGTGTGTGTGTGTGTGTGTGTGTGTGTGTGTCAGAGACAGAAAATGAATATATTAAGTCACACAAACCAAGAAACAGTTCGCTTCAAACTAATGAGCCTGTTTAAAGCAGGCAGCCATGATTGTACTGTGAACATAGAAAAACACCAGACGAGAGATTTTAAAATTTGCCCACATTTCCACTTTAATATAGTTTTGAGACTTCACTACTCATATAACACTGTTTGCACGCCAAAGCTTTTGAGTGTGGGCTCTTGCATCAGTGTTTTGTAAAGCATTCTTATCTGCAGACACATGTTGACCACAGTCTGATATGATCTCTGATTTCTGGTTGGCACTCTGGGTTTTGATGAACCTGCTTAAACTGCTGTGCTTGTGTCTTTACCAAGTAACCCCAAGGTTTCTTTCTGTTACTTTATTACACTGAGTGCTGTCTGCTGAGCCTTAGAAATCTCTAAAATCATAAACTCGTTTAAATCTAACAGCCCTACAGATATTGCATGGCAAACAACTAACAGTTATCACTGTAAAAGTCCTGTTTGTTGTAAACATGTGGGCTATAACTATAAAACTTTGGTCTTATATCTATTATAAGTTGGAGCTCTTTGATTTTAGACTTCACCTGTCATTCACACAAGAGCTCACAAGTGAGGCAGCTGAGTCTTCTGGATTTTTGGAGATAAGTAAGGATGCAAAAGCTAATTTTATAGGTGAAATTGAGAATTAAAAAACTTAATTTACTGCTCCTAGGGAGTAATAAGTACTAATACTAAGTAGTAATACTACTTTTGACATGAGTAATGCATATTTTTGGGTGCAGAACAAACATTGCTCAGTAATCCTTATGTTTTCTCCGCATCTCTTGACAGTTCAGATAATGTGTGTGAAAATGAATCTGCCTTAAAGCCAGAATTCAGAACTAAGACAAGAAGCTGCAATCTTATCTAGCATCAAGTCTCATGATGCAGGAGAATTCATTGGATATGGTGAAGGTGTCTGCCTGATAGGGATGAATCTCATGGCTGAGGGATAACATTACCTCATTTACGCGCATTAGTGTGTCTGTGTGTGCAGCCGGTGCCTGCAAGTGTGTGAGCTGTCAGGAAGCTGGCCCTGTTTGACAGACAGTCCTGGGTGCCTGTGGTTGATTTGTGGGGGAAACCCGGTGGCAGATCAGCGCAGTGCAGCAGGGACAAGATCAGCGTCCCTGGAGCCCCACGAGGCCTCCTTTGACACCCGGTGGCCTGGCCTGTGGTTTAGCTGTGCCACTCCCTCCACGCTCTCCCTCAGCTATCCCAGTGACAACAACAACAACAACAACAACAACAACAACACCATAAGCTCCTTTCACCTCAGCACCACCAACAATATGTGATGATTAAAAATGTCAAATTATGTTGTTTTTTTTTTTTTCCACAGTTCTGCATTTTACAAATCCAGTAACAATCCCCATTTATGACCCATCATCATAAATGGGCAATAGCAAACTTAAGCTAGTGCTGGGCAGTATGACCAATTATATCGGTTTCATGGTATATGACAATATTTTCTTTTTTCATGCACGACTGGGTGTTAACCACATTTTCTAATGATTTAGAGAAGAATTACTGCAGTAAATTAACTTAGAATGACCTATTTTACTGTCATGAGAAATGAATACTGGACATTACTGTCCAGACAACTGGACATTAATGTCCAAGTTGTCCACCCTAGTATTAATACAGATTTACATGACAACACAAAATGATGCAAAGAGGTGGCACTCATGATTCTAATGAAGTGAAGGAATCAGAATGCATGACAGTTGCCGTCAAAATACAGAACCTTTTTATTATGCAAATTTAAGGCCACCAAGACTTATTTGACTGATTTAACAATATGTTAAAATATTATTATTATTTTAAAAATGTGAATTACTTATCAAATAGACCTAACAATTCAGCTACCAATGAATGAGCAGTAGTATCCATGTGATAACATAGATTGAAAAATAAGCTGAAGTGATACCGCTTCTCTGAATAGACAAGCTAAGCCAGTGTGCTGCTGTTAGCCAGTGAAAATAGAGCGGAGTGGCAACTCTTCACTTTGTTACACAATCTATGTCAGTGCGCTGCTGTAGCCTGGAAAGTTTCTTTTCCTTTGCCAGAAGGATTTTTTGAAGCCGAAGAACTTCCAAACAGCCGACACAGCTCCTCTTTTTGGTGAAAGTTCTTCAGTTTCATTTTCTGAGTCCCCACTGCTTAGAGAGTGCAACTGCAAAAACAGTCCCCCCTAATACGATGTCCCGCGGCGCTACGTTCCGCGTGCTGCTCCAAACGTTATATGCGCTACGCACACACACACACACACACACACCGGTATTGGGTTATCTGAAAAATTCATATCATAAAAAAATAATAATAATAAAAAAAAAATAACACCAGTATTCGATATGAACCGGTATACCGCCCAGCACTAACTTAAGCTATAAATAGTTACATTTTAATCGCATAAGTGGTGCACGGGAACAAATGCAATTTCAGGCAAAGCAATTTCGGCACATATTATTTATAAAGATTTTAAAGTTATTTTGAGGAACTAAAACAACAACAACAACAAAAAAGAGGATGAGGAAAGTTCCAGACTCCTGAATGTTGCAACAGATGTGAGACTTTGAAATGACTATATGCATTTCTCATGAAATTCACCAACTGGTTTCATATCAGCGTGCCAGTAAACTGCTAACGCATACAGGGCAGACACTGAAATGTCTTTCTCTCTTCCGGCTTCCATATGACTAAAGTATTACATTGATCCATCAGATTACAGCACATACAACATTCATCTCTCAACCTTGTCATCACCTTTTTTCTGACTTACACTTGTCACTTTCTGTTTTTGCATATTATCAAAAATAAATCTTAAAAAAAACAAACAAAAAATAAAAAACATGCTGTGCAGTCAGACTTTATGTGCAACTGGGGCTCAGATGCCTCTTGTGATGAGTCCAGTCACCACTCAAAAGCTTTATTTGAGAAACGACTTACAGAAAATATAATGTACAGTCTCACAGAGGGAATATTATACCATGTAATGAGATATTTGATACTTTGATACTGTGATACTTCTACGTGCTCTTTAAAAAAAAAAAAAGAGGGGCAAAATACATACAGTAGTAACATTCAAATGGCAGTGATAGACAATACAGAAAGACACAAATGACTTGGATACAGCTGATTTTAAGTGCTACATTGCATGTTTCATCTGTCCTTTTTGATCTGAACAATCTGAGAACTTGGCTGTTTCATAATGTGATCAATAGTGTGTCCTTTTGGCTCCTCATAAAAAGTAATCCTTTCTCCATTTAAGGCGTTGGAGAGAAGGTAAAGTCCAGCATTGACGCCCCACAGACCCTGTGATATGGTGCAGGAAGTCTTCTAGCACCGTGCTGTTCGCCACTTCCCCTTGTCTCTCAGAGAAAAGGGTACAGCATTGTAGTTTCTGTCACAGCAAGAAGCACAATGTTGTATCCTTTGTTTCTGGGATTGACCGATGGTGAAGGAGGCAATGATCCCCAAAGGCTATCCACAAATCCAGCTCTCCATCCGAGGCCACCCAGCCATCCTCGCGTCTTTCCTCCACCTCTCATACCTCCACACAGTGTCCTTTCACAGTCCTCTCTCTATAGCCAGGTGGTTTTGGGAGAGCGCCGCGTCCTCCTGTCCCGTCGTGGAGCTGCAGGTGGGTGGCAGTAACGCGGTGCCCAGCCTGGGGACTTCCTCTTGTGGCTACGTGGCGTGCTAGGGTCTGGGGGGGCTGGTAGTCAGGCCTCCTCTGCTGTGGCGTCAATTCCAGCGTAGGTGAAGTTCTCAAACAGCGCCATGTTCACGTAGGCCTGGAAAGTGGAATGAGAATAGTAGAATGTGCATTAAAATCAGAATTGAAATGTAAAGGCGCACTATGGAATGTTACCCAGGGTTGAGTTAAGCGAGCACAATTTAGGGTGTGTTTCATCCCACGGATAAGATCGTTTGGGGATGTGTGAATACACCAATTGCACTTGAATGTGGGACACAAGAGGCAGGCTGAGATCGCCAAGAAAGGCTCACTTCCAAGCAAACCTGCAGTGGTTTGTTTGCAATGAGAACGCATCAACTCAACCAAGCGAAACGACTCAATGTTTCCCTCTAAATGTAACTAAGAATACCATTCAGGTGTATGGGAATGTAATTTTTAGGAGATGGTGATGCAACAACAAACTCACATGCACACACACACAAACCGTAAAGCTGAGGTATGAACAGAGCTTAAGTATTTTGTCATTACAAATCTCTCTGTGGGAAAATCAAAGAGCTCTGAGGCAAATCAGTTTTCTGACCAGTGAGGGAACAGTTTGCTGGCATTTGTTTACAACTTTGGAGTGCGGTTCAATGTTGCCGAACCGGGGGACAAACGCGGCAGTTTCTCTTCTGAATCAGAGCAAAGCGAATGAGCCACATGTGTGAAAGCACTCTTAGACTCAACTGGCAAAAACCATGGTAATTTATCATTAAGCTGGGCTGAGAACCACAACCATCAAATTACGTGCTCATTCCACATTTCATGTTAGCTGAAAGAGTGCTCTTTTCAGTCGACCCTGCAGTTTTACACAGAGCACCTTTAACACTATTTGCCATGTCATTGGATTAAACTCTTCAGTTCTGGCTAGTGAGGGCAGTCTTGTAACATCCTGATCTGTGAAATGCTACAGTGGCAGTTAAAATTTAAATTTATTTAGGCTGATGGAAAGAGGAGATTGCATGCAACAATTATGAAACAAATTTCATAAACATCACATACTCCTGTTCCCACTAAGACTAGGTGAACCAGACACTTGTACAGTGTGATAGCTGTATTTTTTTTTTTAAGTCTTACCTTCCTGGCCTCCTGCATCCTGTTGAGCTGGACAGAGATTTGAGAGAATGGAGGTCTCTCATAGGGCCGATCCCTCCAGCACTGCCTCATCAGCTCGTAGCTGGACAGGGAGAGATATCCGAAAGAAAGCAGGAAAGAAAAAAGGAAAAAAAGACAGAAAGAAAGATGAGAATCAAGATGGTGGCGTGCATTGTCGCAGCAACACAGCGTTCTCTGATTCGCAGCTTAATTGTTCTTTTGGTAATTGTTATATGTCTTCCAAGTTGTCTTTTATACTGTTTTATTGTGTTTTTATTGTGTATTTCCTTTTTATTATTTCTGTTTTATATTATGTCATATTATCTTATGTCCTCTGCTGTTGGATTGCAGCAAAATTTCATTGTTTTTGCAAGGACAATTTAGGATATATCTTTAAAAAATGCTTCTAGCTTCTATATTTTTAGCTACGGTGGTTACTTACACTTCATCATCACAGTTTCTGGGTTGCTCCATCCTGTAGCCTTGGGGCAGTTTTTCATAAAGCTCAGCACAGGTCATCCCACAATATGGAGTACCACCTGAAAAACACAGGAGGAGGGGGAAGAGGGACAGGGTGTTCATTTTACTTCATTTACTTTTACAGAAGAAATAAACATTTCCAAGCACAGCAGGAAACACAGAGGTGAGACAGCAAGGGGAAGGTAGCAGGTTGAGAAAGGGTCCAGTCTAGATGATAAATGCATCTTCTAAAATCTGTGTTCGAACTCTCGCAAGTGCAGTTAGGCTTAATTTTAAGAATAAGATTAGGATTAAAGTTAAGGGTAAGGTTAAGGAAGAGTAAAGCATTACTGTGCTGAATCAAGTGCGCATACACGAGAGTTTCGCAAATCTAGGGCTACCATCTAGACACCACTGAAACAGTTTAGTGAAGGAGGAATAGGGTGGCATGACAATGATGATGATGATGATGATGATGATGATGATGATGATGATGATGATGATGATGATGATGATGATGACAAAGTTAATGAGCAGCAGGAGGAGAAGGATTGTAAGCTACAGTTCTGGCCAAAAAAAGGTTGCAATAACTATTCCCTCCAAAAGCATCACCATCGTCATCATTTTGCTCCCAGATCATCATCATCATTATCCTGGGCTTTTCACCACTATCATCATCATCAGTTCAACTGTGTGTGCAGAGCAAAAAGTAGGGATGGTCAATTCACTTCAATTCAGAAAACCTTATTTATCCCAACGGGCAATTCTAAAGCCAACACAGGAGGGAGGGAATGCCAGACTAAAATTAAATATTGGTATTGGAAATTTTGCCCAAAGTAACAAGTAGCATGTCAGATATAAAAGGAAATTGTCTTGAGTTTCTCATTTTGGCACACAGAGGCCTGTGATTCTAAAATGGTGACAGGAAGATGAGTTTTATCAGTTGTTTCATTCAGTGTCTCCAAATGCATGGTCCAAGACAACACTGTTCAGCACTCAGTATCGGTTGATAATATATATTAAGGCTCATGTGCTGTGTAACCTCCAAAAGGAATGAAAATGCGCTGCGGCATCAACTAATGTGTCTGGGCCTGGGTACAGGCTGTAGATGTGCACCTCTGCCATTCTCTGAGGAGCATGAAAGTTGTGGTTGAAACCGTGAGGTCTGCCTTGCAAAACGGCTTTGATCAGCATTTAAATCTGTGTCTATCTACTTTCTGAGAAAGTGTTAAAAACTGATTTCCATGGAAGAGCTCAGATATTATCTTAAAGACAGTCAAATTCAAAAGAAAAACACCTGAATAAAACCCCTCAAGCTCTATAAACACAGAGAGGGGTTGACAGGCTTGCTGAGGGCGCTGTTAAAGTTTTCACCAACTTTTCACATCATATATTAAATCTCTCTATGTATTTTTTTCTTACAGTGAATTATATTTCTTCTTCACAAGAACCACAGAATCTGGGGGTGATTACATAATGTTGCAAAGTGCTCCCAAAGTGCCTCTGCATGGAGAAACTCTAATTTTTCTGGCCTGTTAGCCTGTGGGTGGTATTTGCGGCTGGTAAAAACAAACAAACAAAAAAGGACTTGAACTCCATAAATTTGTCATGAGTGTAATTTGTGTAGAAGTTCACGGAAAGCTGCAGTCTACTTACCTAAGCTTACAATCTCCCAAAGAAGAACGCCGAAAGACCAACTGAGAGAAAAGACGAATGAGACAAAATGTCAGTAAAGAAGAAAAGACAAAGATAGGAGATGAAGAAAAAGAATCTGCGTCAATCTGAAACTGAACAGAAACATCAGCATTTAGAAATGACAAGTAAAATCTTTTAACTCAGCGGACTCTTTTCTTGATGATAATGGATACAATTAACACTTATTTAAATAGCATTATGTTACAATTGCCAATGTGCTTACAGTATATGGAATGAAACTTATTTTTTTTTCACATTTTAACTGCCTTTTATGTCATCTACACACACTCTAATCCCCCCCAAAGTGCTAGTTTTGGAGATTTTCATAGTATTTTCTATAGTACTGGAAAACATCATCACCCAATAGGACCCATAAAACTCATAGGTAAAACAATAAGTGCAGGGGTGTCAATCTTGTTTTTTTTTTTTTTTTTTATTATTATTATTTTTTTAAGAAACATAAAGTTTGATGCAGAGAACAAAACCACAGTTTGAAGCCAACAACTCTCCTGCCGACTGATTGGCCAGCAAAGTAGGTGAACCACCAGTGGTTTCAGATACAGCACCACAAAACAGTGTGCTGGATGATGTGAGCTGACAATTGTTTTTTTACCCCATCTGTCTGTCTTTCTCTCTAGTCATTTCTGTTCTTTTTTTTCTCCGTACAAGAAAATCTTGTTTACATCCTCCTCCCTGTTCACTCTGTCTCATATCTTTATAACTTGGACTCTCTCTCTCTCTCTCTTTCACACTAACACACTCTGTCTCTCCGTCTCTTAACAATGTTTACAACCCTCTCTTGTCCTGGAGCCAGCCTTCGCCCCTCTTCCGTTAGCTGTCCTTCAGTCCTCAGCTTGTTCTCGGCTGTGTATAAATAGGTTGTAGTTGACAGACCAACGTCTCAGTCCGTCTGCTAAGTTGTACCCTGGGTTTCCTGGTTGTGCTTATCAGTTTCACAGCACATTGTTATCACTCCACAAGTGACAGAGGGATTTTTGTGTGTGTATGTGTGTGTGTGTGTATGTATAAGGAGGGGGCGGAGGGGTCATGATTTGTAGTTTTCTGGGTAGGCATTTTTGTGTTTTTTTTATTATCTTAAGTTTACTGGAGGTTGAAATGATGCTGAAAGGCTTCCAGTAAAACTAAGCCGGAACTGAGAAGAAAGGGATCATGGTTATACTAATAAGTTACTCTTATTGGGATTAGATTAGATGTGCCTCAGGAATCAGGATGTGACACTCACACATCGCTCTTGGTCGTATACACGCTGTAGTTCAGGGACTCGATGGCCATCCAGCGTACAGGCAGCCTCCCCTGCAAGTCAAACAACAACGCACTGTCATTTTAAATTTGCTTGATGCATAACAAGGTGGTAGATGCAGCACTCGAGTTGCAGCCCTTTTTGAACAACACACAACTCAGGTGTCTCAAAGCCTGAAAAACTTTCTTTAACTTGGCTGGTTCTCTTCATCTACATCTCCTTTGTGATTGTAATAGATTAAATAAGTGAAATTGGTAGGGGATAATGGCTTTTTTATGGATTCATCTCATCAATGTCAAGTTGTCTTGATTGTTATCAAAACCTCTGCATTACTGGCTGGCTGTCAGCCAGGTAATTGCCTATTATACATAAAATCATGTTATTCTGCATGAATTTGTGTCAAATCATGGTAAACAATAACTGAAAATTGACTATATTCTGGTGTTTTGCAGGAATACTCGGAGATGCATGTTACTGTCTATGCCATGCATCATGGCCTTTTAATATATTCACAGATGAGCTCTGTTTTTGTCTTCAAAATTGCCTTGAAATGAGTGTGAATCTAAGTCTGCAACAACTACAGAAGTGATAAACAATGGTAGAATATCCACCATTAGTGCCCTGGAGGCCATAACCACTGAAAAGCGGAAAGGACATTAAAACAAAACAAAACAAAAAAACTCTCGTCTCTCAAACAACTGAACAACTGGTGTTGCTCTCAATGGGCTGAAAGCAAATATTCCAAAACCAGAATATTCTGAAAACAGTGCAACAATGCATGACCTCGCCACTCACCATGGTCTTCTTAACATAAACCTCCTCGCCACGGGACAGGCCGAAGTCTGCTATCTTTGCCACAAGATTGTCTCCTACAAGAACATTCCTGGCTGCCAAATCCCTGTGGATGAACTGTTGAGGAGAGGAGAGGAGAGGAGAGGCAGGAAAGAAGAAAATTTGACCTCAAACATGAATCCTTCACACAAATACACTGTCAGCCTCATGGAATGGAATATATAATAAGCTGAATAAGAGTTTTTTTTATGGGCATAATTTAATATCTGAAAAATAATCTGGTAACTTTTGAAACGTAGCAAAATGTTTCTCAAAATTGTTTGAACAAGTAATAACCTCTGTCAGTGTAGAAATTGGTGTATATGTCACACCCCTTATAAAATATTCACCAGTTAATGTAATAATGTAATGCAATGCGATAATCTGATATTATTACATTATAAAGGAACTTATTGCAAGTTGTATCACATTTCCAGACTTTTAGCAGATTGTTATTTAATTTTGAGAAGTTAATACACTGTAAGTTTATACATCATCAATTTGCTACAGGGCAACTGAAGAACAGATGTAAGAAAACTGCTCACTTACTCAATCACCCACACATACACACGAACAAATGCATAAGCGCCCACCCACACACCCACTCTCTGTCTCTCTTCCTACCTGTTTGTCGCTGAGGTAGTGCATGCCAGTAGCCACATCCACAGCAAACTGCAGGAGCTGCTGGGAGGTGAGGGTGGAGGCGGTGCCATGCTCCTTGGCAAAGGCCGGGTCAGTCTCCAACACTCGACTCTTCCTCAGGAAGTCTAGAAGATTCCCATAAGGGGCGTATTCTATGGCTATGTACAGGTAGCCTGGAAAAGACAGACAGATAAGTGGTTATAGTGAGCAATACAATAGGGGCAGTATTGGCCATGAGGACTTGACCTTGGGAAGAGAAGAGAGAGGCTGCAGTCGCCCCTTTAACTGTTTAACTGGGAGCCGCAACAAATGATATAGCAGCTGTGTTGCTATGGGTTCATCATTCTATTGAATCGAGCTGGATGTGATATTAAATAGAGCATATACCAAAAAATTACGTCAAAGTTTGGTTCCTCTGATCTTTCCCGTAACTGGGACATTTCCCTCATGTTCTTCATCTGTGGTTTGGTGTCTTTGGACAACGAGACATAAACTGTAACTCTGATGTCACAAGTCATGAGCACTGTTAACCTGAATTCAACAAAAGTAGCAGCAGCAGCAGCCTCTTACTCACCCACAGAAACAACTAACAAAGATTGTGCCTGCCACCTGTACAAGCAGTTAGCAGCTTAGCTGGACTCCCACAAGAAGAATGTATTTTTCTCCCCCAAAAAGTATGTGACCATGGCCTTGGCTGCCCTGTCTGCAGGGTCCCGGAGAGAGACCCAGCAGCAGCTGGCCCGGGGCTTGGGCTTCAACAGTTCTGTATTGACACAGACAGAGGTAGAGCAGGCCTTTCATGAAATCCTCACAGAGCTCAACCAGATGGCTGCAGGAGATGTAAGTTCAGGAACTGCTGTATTTGCAAATAGCAGCTCTCAGCTAACCTTCAGCAGGTCATGAAACATTTGTTCTGGCTGGAAGGGTTTGATGACAACTTCACCAACACCAAGGAGAGTACCACCACTACCATCAATAAGTACATCGATAGGAATACCAACGTGAAGACGGACAAACTAATCAAACAACTGGATTGTTTCTGTTTGGATGTTCCTCGTCGGCCCACCAGAAAAAACCCAACCAGTTTTTTTTTTTTTGTATGACTTGGGGTAGAACACTGTTGACTTATCCATGAGTTTGCCTTTCAATCATTATTTTCCAGTTGTTATTGTCTCTGTTTTTGTTGTGCAGCACTTGAAGACACTAGAAGGTATTCTTCGATCCTTTCTTTATATTTACAAAGAACTCTAGGCTCAAAGATCTATGATGAACAAAAGGAAGACATTCATCACCTACTATGACCAGGCAATTTCTGCTTCGGTCTTCCTCCTGCCTTTCAACAGTTTCTACACCACGCTACTGATGTTGTCAGATAATGGTCTGATTGTGCTGGAGGAGGTCGTTGCTCAGAATAAAACACATAAGGCCTAAGTAAGGATAAGCGAGGACCTGCTGTTAGTCAGTCAGTGCAATGCTGTATTCAGTGGCAGCAGAGTTAGTGTTGCAATCCTACTCCATGGCTGGTGCTGAATAACCTAAATGAAATGCTAAACTCAATGCTGAATGCCCTGTGGACAGACCTAATTCTTATGCAGGTATCTTGTCTATCTAAACAGTGAGTTTGCTCCAGGTCTGCTAGGACTAAGATACAGTCAACCGGGCAAAGGTGTGTTAGCACAGACAGAAAAACAGAATAGATTGTATGAATAAATACAGTAACTGAAACCAGAAAATACACAGAGCAGAAAAATCCCACAACATGGCCTCCCCTCCACATGCACAAATTAATAGAAATTAAGGAACAGCTTGTGTTACTTGGCAGTGTGAGGGAGTCTCTTTGGTGCAATGCAAGAAAATGTTTTCCTTTCTGCAATAAAAGCTCTGGACAGGCCAATTGCACCCGGACAAATACACCACAGTCATTGCTTGCCGGTCTGGGTGCTGCCTTATTTCTCATGTAGGTCATACAATGTATTTTTTCCCACACTCCACATAAAGACCCCCTATTCCCTTAAAGATGTGTTAAGTAAAATGGGAAGGCAGATGTGTTTGGTGCTGCAGCAGATTTCAGCGGCATTTCAGAGAAGGTAAAGCTTGAGAGGGTTTCTCAGGAAGTACGCAAGCCGATTGCCCCTGAAGGAATCATCTCTTCCCTCAAGCTTTCCTTCCTTCCTTCTTTTCTCACTTCCCTCCCTCCCTACTTTCCTTCTACCTTCTCTCCATCATTCATGCCTCTTTGTTTTCGACCTTCCTTCCTCACGTCTGTGAGTCCTTCCTCCTATCTGGCTTCTTTCTCCCCCTCCTACAATTCCTCCATTCCACTTTTCTATCTGTTTATAGCTTGCATTGTGAACCAAGCCAATCTAGACCCTAGATGAGACTAGAGCAACACCAGCTGCATATGCTGCAAGGACTTATTTCTGCTGCGCTCCAAAAGAAGTGCTGGCCTCTGCATCGAGGTCCAGCCCCTTTATGGCTCTTTTCACAGATCCCGCCACAGAGACCATCCTCTTCATAGGCAAAATTTTCAAACCAAAGGCATGGGCCTGACCACTTCTCCTCAGTAGTTATTCAGCAACCATGGGCCAACACAATAAAAGTGAAAGGAGTTGAGGAGAAGTGAACTGGGAAAATGTTGCATGCCACCAAAAATAATAATTCACTCATGCTGGTTTCAGTGTCAAATTGTTAGGATTTAATGTTTAGTGTAATAATGTCTTGCACACCAGCAGACCCCAAACAATGGGGGAAAAAAAATCTTCACACCGGGTGAATTTCACAAGATAGAGTTAAACACAGATGTAAACACACTAGGGCAAAGGCTTGCAAACCTGCACGATCTAGCACTACGCTGACATGGGACGAGCAGTGAATAAGTCAGAAGTATAATTTTCAAGGATAATTTGGTTTTGTAATCTCCCCATTGATGCACTTTCCATGCTAAACTTCCTCTCTCATATGTTATCAATTCTAAATCAAACACAAGCAATTGAATTATTCCGTGTAAAAGCCATCGGATGTGGCTGGGAAAAATGATACTTCATGCTAAGAATTGGGTCCAAAGAAACTTTAAATAAACAGATATATAAATGCCGCAGCAGTTTGCTTGTGTGGCATATGGACAAGGCAAACAAATGTGATAGCGCAAAATGCTCCTGGCAGAAGAGAGATGTTTAGGTTGGAGACACTCTGGTGCTGTCCAGGTGCAGGTCAAATGAACGTATCTATTTGGATCGGGACTGGGGAGAATTTAACCTTTTCATGTACAGTACTGCACATTAAGACCTCAATTATCAGAGTCAGGATCCTGTAGAAATCTCTCATCTACAAAACAGTTTCTTGTCTTACTGGAGGCATGCAAGTCATTTGGCCATATGGCAAACGGCACGTTTAACAGAATTTGTGATGGAAGATTTTGAATAGGTATACATTTATGGGCAATTTTACAACAATTGAATATGTTATTTTACAGTTTTGCTCCATTCTGTCCCACGTCAAATTGAAAATCATCATCCCTGCTTAAGGTAACACTGCCGTCATTGCTTTATGCATGTAGGTATCCATAAGGGCCACTAGGTGTCGCTCACTCACCTCTGTTCTCACAAGCTCCTATGAGGTTGATGATGTTGGGATGCTGGCCTAGTTTACACAGCACCTCCAGCTCCCCTGCAAAGTCTCGGTGGTCATTCTCTGAGGCAAACTCTGCAGGAAGATCAGCACACACAGCATAGTTAAGTAAAGTGCAAGCAAAGCAGATTTGGCTTGCTTCTTTGAAATGAAATTTTCACATCAATGAGAGTGTGCACTGGGTGGGATTTTATTTGCTCTGTGTTATAAGCTTGCTACATCCATGAGTGAGTCTGTGTGTTTGCGAGGGCATACATGGATCTGTGTGCTCACATACATATGGTAGAAGTTACCTTTCAGCATCTTGATGGCAGCACTCATCTTGTTGCCGTCCTTCTTGATCATGGCTTTGATGACCTGGTTTTGAAATTGTTGTTAGCCCAAACATTTAATGCCTAGTACAAATGAAAACAATTTGATGGTGACCATAAGATAGAAGTATATAGAAAGCAAAAAATAACTAAAAATTATTTACCTGGCCAAAGTTGCCTTCTCCAATGACATCTTCAAACTTAATGTCCTCCCACTCCAGGATTGGGTAGGTGAGGGGCTCTGGGGTGGGCTTGGGCCTCCGTGTCAGGGTCAGAGTCCCTGAATTAAACTGCAGAATAGTCTCCTCACCCTGGAGAATAGACCCAAGTTCAGCAATGAATACAAATATATTAAAGGCATCTCAAGCAGGAATTTCTCTGAATAGATTTTAGCCTTGTAAAATGAGTTGTGATATTAGGCATCATTCCATGGATCCCGTTGAGCTTTAGAAGTAAAAGCAGCCTAAAAACACTACTACAAACAACATTAGGAAAAAATGTTAGTGTGTACAATATCTCACCGATCCTGACTGGTAGGTGAATGTGCGTCGACGATTGAGCAGGGTCTTGCGAATGAAGAAGAGGGCCAGCAGTGCCAGCAGGATGGTCACACAAGTGACGGTCACTGAGCCCACCACTGCGACCAACAGCTGGTAACCCTCCCCAGCAGGCCTCGCCACCACACCCTGGGTGGTCGGGGTGAAACTCTGGACGACTTGTTTGGCAGAGAGAAGGGGGTTGGGGTTGAAGAGGGAGGATGGGGAGCACGGTGGGTGATGGTGAGAAAAAAGCATGTGGTAAGATGGAGATGATCTTTAGAGAGTAGAGATAAATAGGCTGTTCAATGTGCATGAATAATTATCCTAAGGAAATCTTTCCTCTGTGGGTGGCCATGCTCAAGGCCAGCTGGAACAAGCCTAATATTATCTCAAAGTATGGTAGAGATTTTCCATTCAGAGATATTTTTAGCCTATGAGGGACCTAAACTTATATCCAAGAAAACCATTAAGACTCATCCAGAGAGAGAAATTCAACTTCTTATTAATTCCTTTTGAAAAGACTAGCCACTCCATGACTCCCACATGGTAATGTTGTGTAACCCCATAGAGGAAAGGTTTAGAACATTCTGCGGTGCTGATGCTGGACAGAAGTAGGTGGTGGAGACTATAAATGCCAACTCACCATCCCCTTGAGTCATCGCATGAACAATCTTGCTCCACTCTCCTGGGACTTTGGAGAATGCCCTCACACGGAACTGGTAGAGTGTACTGCCATTGAGTGCTGTCACGTCCTTGGTGGTCTTATTCCCATCGTCTGTATCCACCCAAGGGTGAGGGCTTCCCTGGCCGACTGGCTGGTACTCTATGACATATTTAACAATGCCTCCATTGGGATCCTCAGGGGGCTGCCACCTCACCTGAACAGCTGACACGGACAGCGGCAGGGCCTGGACGTTGCGTGGTGATGATGGGCCTGAGGGACGGAAAGATATCTCAATGACATTCAGTCTTACTCAGAGAAAAGTCTTACAATCATCGACTAGAAGTTGACAGCAACCATTACATTACTGTTGAACGGTTATGTTTTGCATCATGTCTGCATTGCCTGAAAAAAATACAAAAGTAGTATATGTTCTGACACCTGAATATCAATTTCTAACCACTTGCTGAATCCAAACAACATTTGTGGGCAGGGAGAGAGTCAACAAGCAGCCAGCATCCACCAATCATACTCTTTGCCTGACTGTTTAAAGGAGCTGTGGTTACTTTTCCCATATATTTATTCTGTGTTATGTATGCATTATTGGCAATAAAAGCAGACACAATATGTGAACTTATATATTGAAAGATATACCCAAATGCATTGTCACAACAAATGCCTTGAAAATGCTGCAATTTTTTTAAAGAGTGTAGCCACTTTGAGGAGCTTCATTTGCCACCCTGTGTGTTTCTGGCCAATTGAATGTGCTTTCCCAGAACCTGTGCCTAACTAAGAAGAGAAGTTCTAGTTACCCTGGCTGTTGATGCGCAAGGTGTAGGGCTTGGAGGGCGGCCCCTGGCTGCCACAGTTGATGAGGCGCACCACTACGGTGTAGTCTCGCTGGTAGTCCAGGTTGTGGAACTTGGTGGAAAGCACATTGAGCAGGGTGGTCTCCTCACAAAGTTTCTCACTTCTCTCCCCGAAGAGCTGCACTAAAAAGCCGCTGGCTGCACCTGCACTAGTGCCCACACCGTTGCTGCCAGGCAATCGCCAGCGAACAGTAGCATTGCGGCCTTCCCACGAGCTGATGTCAATCTCAGGCCGAACTGTGGGCTCTATAGTGACAGAGAACACTCAGTCAAGATGAGCTGAAGGGATTTACAGCTCCTTTTATATTTCTCCTTCCTAAGTTAGTCATAAATCTTCTATTCTCCTATCCACTTTTGTGTTATGAGTTTGACCTGTTTGACAGGTAAATAGTTTATATCATAGTATCATAGTATCCTTTGATGTAGAATTGCCTTTGCGTCATTTGTGGTTTAGAATACAACTTCTAAGTCTCTTGCCCATGGCCTCAATATGTTCTCTGGTCCTTCCCAAAAGCACAAGAGACAATGAAATCAAAACAGACTGTTACAAATTGAATGTGAAAGAGGCCAGAGTTCCCTTACAAAAATAACATTTGAAGAATTTTAAAAGTAGAAGGTCTTTCTGGCTGAGACAACACCATCAGTATCCCTCTCTGATATACGCTAACAACACTTTGATGATTTTTTGAAAAGTATCAGTCTAAAAAAACCGACCTCACCTTGACAATACACATTTTCTAACCCACGTCTTGTCAAAGATTTAAACTTACCAAACCCATGTAGTGGGGGCTGTTCTGATCACAATCCACACACAGGCTAAATCCTGTCACTTTTCCATTTCAATTACTTGCTCCTTCCTGTACTCACACACTCACAAACTCACATACTCTCTCTCCCCTTGCACCACAGACAGCATGGAATAAAGCCCCTTACTCTTGTGCCTGATTACAGGATGTTCAAAGCCTTAACTGGTTTTATGATTCTTCGCTGACTTCAACAAAGGCCAGTTGACAAGGCTTTGGTTGATATTCTTTGCTTTTATTCTGAGGAATCTACATCTTATTTTAGCCAAGCCTCAACCACAGATATCTTGGTCCCTTGGGGTGTTCTCTATATTTTACCCAAGCTTGCGTTGTCAGGTCATGTCTGCCTACAAAGGTCAAAGTTGGCTCACTAAGACCAGGGAAAATCACTGCTCAGAAGACATGATGAAAAACGATCACCAAGCTGCCCTAACTTCTAAACAAAAGATAATTGTGCTTCTAAAAGCACTACATGTGATTCAAAACAGTGATATTTGTGTTCCTAGTGCAAACAACTGCTCCCAAAGCAACATTTCCATTTAAATACACCCTTATATGGTATGTGTGCTATCCATGCTTGCTAGACGGCCCAAATTAGCAGCGGCTGCCTCTTTGACTCTTACCAGGACAGTCAGTCTCTAACATGGCCTCTGGCCCTGGGGCCCCCTCTCCTCCTTCCCCAGGACGGGTCAGTTGTACCCGAACATGGTAGCGTGTCGATGGCTTCAGGTTCATCAGGGTGATGGGCTCTCTGTCACTGTAGACTGGCATAAAAGTGAGGGTAGGCTTGGTTAAGATTATATTACAGCTGCTTGATCATACACAGAATTAAATTTGGATTACCTTTTGCCCAAGGCATGCATTAGTAACAGCATCATAAAAATATAATTTAGCAAAATGCATTATTAATGTGTTTTTTACACATATTATTGTTTGGAGAATCCTATGTTATTAAGCAGACTAAGTACAGCGATGACAGTCCAGTCTCTAATTTCTTCATTTCTGCAACTGGCCAGGCACTTAAACTCAGTGGGATATGACATGTACTCCTTCTGGTGGAGATAAAAGGCTCTACAAAGAGAGGCTTTGGTTACTTGAGCTGCAGAGGGCTCTAAAAGATATGTGGTTGGGGTGTTTCTTTGAAATAAATATAATCCACTTTTGTCCATCTGTGCCAGCATTTCCATTGCAGCGCTTATCGGTCTTGGAAAAAGTGAATTTTCAAGTCTGTACATCTATTTTGTTATGATTTAGAGCTATAAATGGAATGATTTTGACATCGTTGCAAATATATAAATTTTGTAAATGGACTGATAATCTTTGTGTGTATTTAGGGGTCACTTACTTCATCATAGTGTGCCGTAATGCTGGTCATGGCCAATTGCTGTAATGTTTGTTTTTACAATAAAATAAAAATTATGACGTGGCATAAAATGGTGCAAGCCTGTGTAAGAGCCTCTAATGGCTTATATACCTATATACATCATTTGATTCCATTTTTAATTCATTAACTTTCATTTTTATTTTACATAATCCCTGAATACTTACTGCACGTCAGCTGAAAGAGGTGTGTGTGTACTGGTCCACTGTAACTGTCTTTGCATGCTCACCTATGATGGAGGACCATGAGTCTCCATTTGCCATGGGCTTGTAAAGGAGCTTCGTGGAGATGATGGGGCCGTCACCTCGGTAGGAGTCCATCGCCAACACCACAAGCTGCTTGCTCCTCTTCTCCAGCAGCTTGGGACGAGTGGTGGGCACTGGGGGCTCTGAGCAGGCACAGGGAAAGATTTCACCCACACTGTAGTCATCACAAATTTTCTGTGATTGCTGTCCCACCCAAGAGAGGAATTGTTTGAGAAAACTCTGCAGAACTCAAGGGGATTTCCACAAGTGCTTCTTCTGAACAGACAGATTGAGACAATTAAAACGTATTTTCTTTGGTAACAAATTTGACAGAAGAATTCAGAGGATTCCCCTTTGTTGCTTTGGCACACCCATCTGCTGTAAATGGACAATAAATTCATCCTCTCCTCTATTTGAATTACATTAAAAGTATCTTGTGATATGAACAACAAGGAATAACATCTTAGTTTTATTCATAGCACATGCAGATATTATAGCACACAAAACCACACACATTCTGACCTTTGACAGTGAGGTTGAACTTGCGGGAGTCCTGGCCTCCGTTGGTAGAGACCCTGCACTCCCAGAGCCCTGCGTGTTCGGCGCTCAGGCAAGGTATCTCAAACTGAGCTGTACTCTTATTTGAGTCCATGGTTGTGCGAGAGGCCTGCGTGTAACATACATAACACAGTGCATAACACACCACATTTCCATTAGTTTTTCTGCTTTCCTAATTATGTCCGGTGCACCCTGACTGTGTGCTAGGAAGTATTAGTTGTCTTAAGCAACATGAAGAATGTGTTTATAATGAACACCATAACCCCACAGCCCGGTCAGCGTTGGCTAGAGCGCCATGTTTACCTAAAGGAAGAACTTTAAGAACAAATTATAGCCTATTGTCTGTGTGTTTAGCCCAAACCAGTGCCAGATGGTTTTGACATGAATGTCTTCACTCTGAGATTTGTTTTGTTCCTGTGGAAAGGTCTGGGACGCCTCTTTATCAGATTTTTCTAACATTGAGGGAACAAGGCAGAAAGAACAACACACAAATTGAACTCGTCACTTAGCAAACTATGTTAACTGCTGCATTGCAGAGCGATATAGTCTTATCTGGTCAGCCCATTGTGTTGCTCACTTCCTCAAAGCTTTACTCAACCTTGAAGTTATTAGCCCAGCCTTAAAGGCACAGTACTGCTCAATATCTCACTTAGATTCCCATTAGCAGACGAATTAGGAACACCTAGTCTTCCTGGGGTCCATAAACAAACTTGTTGATTTTATGTAACCAGCTCAGTTCAGATATTTTAGGCATTTAGCTGGGGCTGTTATTCCCAGTGGCTTATAACAAATGAGCAGATAAAGAATCAGTGTCTTCCTCAATGCTGCTTTGACCCACTGGCTGCCGACTTATGATAACAATTTCTTGTCTTCCCACCTTGAGCACAGTGCTGTCCAGCTTGCGCAGCTCGATGCTGGTGTGGCTGGGCAGGGGGTTGCCAGTGGCTGAACACAAGATCTTGGGACTGGAGTTCAGATTCCACTCCAAACTGCTTCCCATCTCCAGGATCTGCGGAGCCCGGTCTGAACAAGGAGATGAACATGACATAGGATAAGAAAAACAGGAGGTGGAAGAAACAGAGTGATGTGTGAAATGATGTTGAAGGCCGACAGCAGAATGAACATATCGACAGACACCTATATATGAGTTGTTTTTGCAACAGTATGTTTCAAAACTATGTAATGTCCCAGCAAATATTTTGCCATTGAATAGATGTTGATAAGACAAACTGCATCGATGCTGGAAACATGATTAAATGGGGCCAAAATGAAACTTGACACTATGTTTGTGCTTCATAATTGATACCTTTACCATTTGCAAAATCTGAGTCTAAGTACCTTTCTTACAGCAGTTCAAAACAGATTACATTTCATTTTTTATGTACCATTATGTAATACTGGTTATGGTAATGGTGATGAGAAGGAGGAAGTAAAGCTAGAGGAACAAATGGAAAAGAAAAGCTCCAATAGATGATAGATGATAGATGAGGAGGAGGAGGCAGAGCAAAGGTAAGGATGGTATAATTGTGACAATACCTACCTGACTTTTCACAGTGCTGTCCCCTCCATCCTGTGGGACACTGGCATCCACTGAAGCGGTTGCAAACTCCTCCATTCTGGCACTTACAGCTCAGCCGGCAGTCTGGCCCATACATGTCATTATGGCAAGCTGAAAACAGAAAGCAGATTATTGCAGAGTTTAACTCAAAATGACATGTGTGCTAAATGACAAATTCGGTCCATGGGGTGAGAAAATTCCTTATTCTTTCCAGTACATTTTCATGTTTCAGGAGTTTTCTCAGACAAATGCCAGCATCTTTAGACTGATCAGTGCTTGAGTAGTATCAATAAAATTCTTGAGACAAGCTAATTTGCACTGAAGTCATCAAAATATAAGATTTTTAAACTGAGCACTTTAATGACTGAAGGATGGATATTGTTCGCAGTTGAGTGACATAAGAATACTATCCTTCCACTTAAAGCATAAAAAAAATTAAATGATACAAATGACAGTCTAAGAAAACCACAACAATGTATAGGAAACACACAAATCTGTTTTTACTCAAAGAAAATATAGCTTTAGTTCCAATGGATTTCCTTCAGAGACAGATACATGAGATGATGCACAGAAACCATAAAGGACTCACGCATCTCACAGTGTCTCCCAAACCAGCCGCTGGCACACGAACAGCCATAAGGGTCTGGTAGACAGAAGCGAAGCCCCTTACAGTCCAGCCCTAAGCCACAAGACTCCTGGCAGTTTCGGCCAAACATTCCTTCTCTGCAGGCTGGAAGCCATTAGAAAACAAGGGATTATGACATGTGGAATTTTGTAATAAATAAAATCATTCAATTTTGCTCCACCATGACCCTGACCCTGCTTGCAAAAACAGGTCAATTTAATGGTATAATGGTAATAGCAGTAATTTAGTATCTGTGGCACAGTGACCGTACCACACTGATTTTATCACATTGATTTTTACTATACGGCTACATCTCACTGCACTGCTTACAGCATGGGAAAGGATACATACTCCTAAATATGTTTTCATCAAGCAAGCATGTTGACAGCTATAGGGAGGCAGGCAAAATGCACACTGTGAAATGATGACTGACATTTCCTTCAGTGCCTACCTAAAGTCATACTATAAAACCTCTAACATTAAATCAAGATGTTATGTAGACTTACAGCACAGGCAGTAGCCAAATTTGGCCTAAGTGTAACACAAATCCAATATCTCTATCACTGAGCATTGCCTGAAGGTGCAAATGATGCCTGGCCAATTTTGTAAAATAATTTTGTATGCAGTCACACATTCATGTGTTAGAAAATACAGCAACTTTGATTGTTACCTCTATAGAAATATCTGACATCTGTATGTGTAAACATCTGCCTTGGAAAAAGAGCCTGACCCTGGAACGGTACACCAAGCTTGCCAAGAATCCAAGTAAAGTTTTCAATGTCCAAACCAAGTGTCTGGACTTTTGTGTGTCGCCTTTTGAGCAGACACAGCCTACTGCGCCGCTGGTGCAGAGCCTTGTCAGCAGGTGTTTACATGTGCAGAGGCGAGACATTTATAAAGAGATAACACTGTATAGTGGGTCTGGTGAAGTGCGGCTGAATGCAAAATTAAGATGATCTTTCATATATTTACATCCATATTCTTCATGGTATGCATGTCCTATGTGTATCAAAGTGTGCGTTCTCTTGTTTCATTTGGGGTGGAGCAACAGTGAAGCAGAAATACAGTGAGCAGACTAATTATTACAACTTGAAATTGACAAACATGAGATTAACTTGGTGTTGATGACACAACAGACCGATAACTGTTTGGGCGTACAGACACACATCAACACACACATCCCCACAAAGACAAAACAGTCACTGTCTGTCAAACTCTCTCTGAGCCCTACACAAACACAAACCTGTCTCACACCGTGTCCCCATAAACCCTGGAGGGCAGATACAGTCTCCATCTGTATCATGACACATTCCCCCGTTGAGACACTCTGGACAGTCCATGTCACAGTAAGGACCCCACTTCATACTGGGACAGTCTATAAAAAAGAAAAAACAAATCTTACTGTACCAGAGCATTATATTACATACAGAATAAGCAAGAATTCCATGCATTTTACTTAATATCCTCAGGTGTGTGTACACTGAATATTCCTGTGTACAGTGCTGTCTTTTCACCAAGAGGGGCCAGAGCAGAGAAGCAGCAAGGAAAGAAGATCCTTAAGGATACAATTTCAAAGAAAAAATTACAAACCTCCAAGGTGTCCAGCACCACCAGGCACAGGGTTTGGGTCAAATCAGTTTTTTTGCACTCAGTTCAGGAAGTAAATTTAATTGAACACTGACACTGGGCAACCCTTTCAAATACATATTATACTGTTTACACACTCACTGCATAAATGATTGTGATGTCTTCCTCACATTAGGTTGCAGCCTCTTTTGCACAATCTACATCTGAATTGTATCAGTGCTTAAAAATATATATTATCTCCTCTCATCAGTATACTTTATCAAAACAGCAAGCATGGAGTTGCTTTATTAGGTAGTTACAGAGATGGACAGTATACTGCCCACTGTGCATGTGCATGTGTGATGTCTCTGTGTGTGGCTGTGTGCAGGTGTGTTTCTGTTCAAACTGTGTGCACGCCACATTACAAAAATGCTACATCTTAACACATCATTTAGTCTCATATTAAATCTACCAGTGGAATGAGATAATCCTACTTTTTTCCAGGGCAGTTTCACTTGTTTCAGGAGTTTTTTCTGGGAACAAGTATAAGTATGTTGAAACAAGGCAGAATAAGGCAGATCAACCCACTACTATCAAGAAAATGAAATGTTATTCAAGCATATTCTGGGAAGAGGTAGATAGCGTTATTGCATCTGGGATTTTGATAAAACTAAGATTGTAAGACTGAATATGAGACAAAATCACTTTTTTTCAGTGCACGATTCAACATACCTCGTACAATCAGCCTCATCCAGGCTCCCTGAAGGGGGCTGTCCCCCACATAGCTGGCGCTGTAGATGCCTTGGTTGGCATAAGCTGCATTTTCCACACTCAGCACAGCAGTGCTGTTGGTCACATCATTCCAGTGAGTCATGTAATAGTAGTTCCCTACACACAAAGCACATTGCAAAATTCAGTATCATAAAACAAAATCATTGTTGATAAATTGTTAAAACAGAGTCCTTGCCTCCATGTCCATGTTCATGTCTACTCTGTTTTAGTGTGAAATTTTCCTTGGATCCGTTTTTTCAAACCCCAAACCAAAAATAATGTTGAATAATTACTCGAGTCTCAAAAGACAACAGCACTTTACTCTTTATTCACTGTTCACTGTATTTTTACTGTTAGTTGAGTCCTGTTTTGTCACCAGTCCATTGTACTTCATTTTCTCCATTTTGTCTCACTCCCCTGTCACCACACATGACCTCTACACTGGTAAAGTTGGCTCACCGTTGTATTTCCAAGTTACATCTCTCTTTTGGGTGCTGAGGAGCTGCATACTGAGGTGAACTGTCTCTCCCTTGTTGGCAGTCAGTGTCAGGTGGGCTGGGACAAAATTTGCTGTGACAAACACAGATCACAAGCACATGAATGTCTAGAGAAGAAACATTATGCATCAAACCACAGAGGCAAGGTATAAGTTTCAAGTATGTACAAAAAAAAAGGAGGGTCATCTGTGTAAAAATCTCTACGTATGATGAGGTTACAGGTAAGGTATGGCGTCAAAACAGGAGGAGTGTGTAATTGTCTGCACTCTTGGCCTCTGGACATACCTCTGCCAAAGTTGTTGATCATCGTGACCTTGTCAAGCGGGGCAACCTCCTGAACGGTTTCACAGTAGAAGATGCCAATGTTGTCCAGCTCACGGAAGTCTGTGGCCACTACTTCCTTACTCCTGGGCCTGTGCAACTTGAAATTGGGTTTCTTGGGAATTATGAGGATTTTGTTGTCTTTCTTGATGTCCAGGTCAATCTGGGCAGGCTTGCGGTCACCGTTGATGCAAGAGATGGAGAAGGAATTGACGCTGGTTGCCTCTGCTGTGGAGATCATGGTCAAGTCCATCACAGCATCTGTAGGAAGTGGTGTTATATTTGAAACAGCTGGTCACTCTCTTATATAAAGCGGCATTTTAGCAATCATAAGTAGCATTGTTGGTTATGCACAACACAAACTTCAGCCTTGGACCCAAACTGAGTCAGTGTAGTTTCTCCCTGGTCCCAAAACCCATCAAAACATATTGGCATGGAAAAAGATATGGACCCAACTTGTAACTACTCTGACAAGTGTAGTTTAACATGTGCAAGTGAGTCATAATTCACACAGGAATGGCTAATAGGGATCAAGGTTAAGAGCTATAGCCTACAACAAACAGCAACCAAAAATACTTTTATATGTGTGATAATTCACTAATGATAAACATAGCCTGGGTTATGAACAAGTTGTTCGACTGTTTTTTGCGATCAGGGTTAGATCTGTCTCAGCATCTGACGTGCCACACTGGTTATTCTCCTTACAGCAATGTTCAACCATGTGTTTTTTTTTTCTTCTTCTTTTTCTTCCTTAGTTATTAGTGCTTACTTTATTACGAATGATTCCAATGGATTTCTGTGCAAATCTTATTGTGACACTTAAACTGTATAAATAACTCTGAATCAATCACCTCACTGATCATCATCTCCACACCGTGCAACTTGGCTCGCATACAAACAGCAGCAACAGCAACTCAAGACATGCTGCAAATCTAATATTGTCAGAAACATTTCACTGGATTGGCTGATTGCCTACAGCATGACATCAACACCTCCTCATTTTCCTGACTGCAGCCCACTCAAAAATAGTCTACAGTGTTAAAATTCCTGCACATGATGGCAAAGAAATGGTTTGCATCCAGTGTGTCTCCGCAGCAGTAAGGTGGTGCAATTTTGACCTCATGCAACGCATCACATATGAAATAAAAACTGTGATTTAACACCGTGAGGACATATCCAGTGAACACATGACATTTTCCAGCACTTTGCCTGTAGCGGATTACCTAATATAACATTACCAGCTACTCCAGCACATGACTTTAGTTCACGCACAAAAGGCTCACAGTTTATAGGAACTTAAGTGCCAAACTTAATAATGACAGAGAAAACTTTATCAAGCATTCCTGCTCGCTGTTAATTCAGCTCCAGATCCACAGAACAATGGCAGGAAACCGGGATGAGCTCCTGTTCTCCCCAAGGGTTCACACATTACACTACAATCTCCAGTTCTTTTTTCTTTAAGTGAAGTGTGAAACACGTAGTAATCAAATAAAAGAGTAAAAGACGATAAAGTAGCGGATACTTTTAAGGAAGATGTCTAGAAGTATATACATAAGTCACATTTCTGATGCCACCAAACTACATTTAAAGAAACAAAAAGTTCCCCTTACCGGATAAATGGATTAGGAACACTACATACACCCACAAAATCCCAATCATATTTGTAATCCTCATTGGCAAATAGCGGTCTTTCAGTCGGTTGCCACGGAGAAATACTCTACATCCACAACGGTGACGCTGCGTCACGACAAGCGGTGCGCGTTTTTACGCATAACTTGGCGAGTCACTCAACGCGCCGGTCCAGGTGTAGAATCCCTCCGTTGATTCTCTAATGATCATATAATTATTCCGTATAGTTTTCAAGACGGTTTCACGGTGCCTCACACTAAGCACAGAGTTGGAGTTGTGGAGAGGCTCAGCTTTCTCTGGGTGGGAAAGGAAGGAAGAGCGTCACCAGACAGCGGAGACTGCTGGCGCTCTCAGCCTCCCCGATCCGACCAATGTATTTATGAGTTTAAACTTTGTCGCTTTTTGTTCCACATAAAGAGCCGTGGCCTTTTTTTCTCCATTATGATCTCTCTTAATGCTTGCCCCTTGACAAAAATGACTATTCTTATAATGAAATATTATCAGGAGCTTGCAGTGTGTACTATTTCATAGTGGGATTATATGGTCCTTAGAGTGCTTTATGGGTTTTTCTTGACTGATTGATTGATTGATTGACTGTTTTTGAGTCTTTTGTGGCACTGAACTAACTTGTCCGCAGGGTACTGCAGATATTGTTTATAGATTTGTAGTGGTTTTTGTCCAGCATTCAAACATGTATTATTACAGGATTACTTTTCTTTTTTTTTTAAGGGCCATAGCACACACTTACTTTTTGCAGCAAACTGAAATAGCACTGGGATTTACTGATGTTAAACAATTAAAAACACACAATGCATGTGTCTTATTATGCAGACAAGAGTGTATTCAATCAAAGTTGCTGTTCATGCCTGGAGAGTGTATTCAATCAAAATACAGGACGTCCACGGGCGCTTGTGTGGCCTAAGCCTACAGTGCACACAAGCTTCTGAGCTGATACCACATTTTCATTACTGTCCCTGGCCTTTGATTTACAGTTGAGATAGCACACCAAATGCAGCAACAGCTGGTATTACTGTAAGTTTTGCCAAATGCAACAGCTTTGTTCTTTCACTTCAATGAGTTGGGTAGAAAACCCTGCAGCTTTCATGATCAGTTGACTCCTTTCTCTGTTATAGTCCATCAGCCTCAGGAAATGATGAACAATATGCTTGTTGTGTCTATTCTGTCATTTCAGTGCCGATCTTTTGAAAGTGCCTTCACAGCCTCACTTGGAAACATTCAGTCAGAACAACCCTACACTCCCCTTTTTCTTTTTTTGTACAAACTGGTGGGCTTTGCCATAGCTGATCTGATGTTTTCTTTACGTTTCCTTGCGGCCTTAGACAATTGACTTGAAGTTGACTCAACGTCTTATTGTTTGAGATTTCCTGTTTTCAATTTCAGGAGCTTACATGGTTTTCTTCAGGCTACAAGGAATATTCTATTGGACGTTTAATTACGGAAAACAAAGAATGAAATATAATTATTCTTGGCTAGGGTCACTAATACCTTGACATACTATCATGAATGCAACTCATGTGATATCCTGCCCCGTGCAACATCAAATGGTGTATGAGTCATAAACTGAAAACTATAATAAGTGGGAGGAGATGTCATGGTGGCTCAGTAGTCATGGTAAAACAAAAAAAGCAAAAATGGCTAGGTTGGAATTGTTATGTCTTCAGATCACATTGTTTCCATTTTGATCCAGTGCAAACAGAGCACCTTGGCGCCCATTGTAATTGTCTCAGGTCTGTATGGTCCCTTTGACCTGTTACTGTGACCTGAGTGGCTCTGGACCTCTGTACATGTTTCACAAATAATTAAAAGGGGAAGAGGACTCATCACAAATGAGAACAGTGATACATACTGAATCTGCACTGTTAACAACAATGCCAGGAGTGGAACGCTAACTACAACCTTGCATTGGAATTTTAATAACTACTGCAATTTCTGCACTGTGCATAGTTGAAACAGAATCCATATCCTCCTGGTCTGCAGTATAACAAAATGTAACAAAGCGTCCAGACAGACCGGTTGATGTCCACGGATCAAATTGACGCAATTTCTGGTAATTTCTGCAGACTGAAAGCATTTTGAATTACAAACTGTGTTGTGAATGAAGTTGAGGGAAACAGATGAAGAGGAGAACCATAGAAGAATTGCAAAAAGACTGAGGACAGAAAAATGGTGCATGCTGCAGACACAGCTTGGTGGAGCCTCTTGGATAGGAAGCCAAAAGGGAAAAGACCAAATGCTGGGTCAACACAGATGCTTCAGCCTCTGGCTGTATTAGGTCTCTCAGGAGCCAAGACCAGGGGTGTGTACTTTTGAGTGTTAGCGTGTGTGTGTGTGTGTGTGTGTGTGTGTGTGTGTGTGTGTGTGTGTGTGTGTGTGTGTGTGTTTGTGTATGTGGTGTGTGTGTGTGTGTGTGAGGTTGTTGTGAGGGGGATATGCAGGGTGGAGGCACAGCTCTGTGCTCCTCAGACATAAGCCATTGTGTCCAGAAGCCTTTGTTGTCCCGTAGTAATTACTATCAAGTGTGTTTGTTATGAGAGCGATGGCTGCTGATTATTGTGCTTGCTTTAGATGACACTTCCAGACAAAGACACGGCTCTCTGTGTCTCTGGGCTAGGGTCAAAAAACACAATATGGCTTCCAAAGCAAGGTTAACTACCTTAAAACAAACAATCCAAAATACATTTGCTGCTATCAGCTTGCTGAAGATCTGCTGAAGATCAGTTGCTGTGCTGTTTGTTATGCTAGAGGCATGATTTGTCAAATGCCTTTTCAGTGATTTCACAGACGGCTGCAGCTGTTGGCATATTTTATATTTCAGTTAGCTTACATAACATGAGGTATGATTCTTCTTATTAAGAATCTCAAGAGTGTGCACTGCTGCAGATTGTTGTTGCAATGAACTGGCTCGGCAGATAGCCTATATTCACACTAATTTCATTGTTTTTTTGTTTTTTTTGGGTAGTGATGGGCAGGGCCATGTGGCTGGCTCTTGTAGCATGTTGGGTAAACCTCTCAACTTTTCAAAATGGTTGCCAATCCAAATCATGTTCCTCTCAAAGAAAATTACATTATAACATCTGATAGAAGTGAGAACACAGGTTACCAAGTTGTAGATCCAACAGGTAGACATTCTTTCTGGTGTCACTGTAAAGCAAGACCTGAACCGTTAAAAGTGGATTATTTATTCTAAAATGTAATCTCTGTAACAGTCATAATAGAGGTAAAAGTAGAATGCAAGTATACAGTATGCTGCACAGTACGCAGTGTGTGCAGTATGAAATAACAGTGCAGATGAGTTTGTGTGTGTGTGTGTGTGTGTGTGTGTGTGTGTGTGTGAAATGACAGGAAGGTGCAATGCTTTGTGTGGAATGCAATTCAGTATCTTGGAAGAAATTCTCTTTTAATGTGATTTTAATGTAAGGCTTATCTTATCTTGCTATAGATGTAAATAAATGACTGTCAGTAAAACCTCATTTTTACATTGCTGTCAGCTATTATAAAATGATTCAGTGACTTTTATTTTTGTAATGTTGCACAGAACCTTAGCAATGTTAGATAGTTATTGTACAGTCTTGAGAATTGTTATATGATTAAATCATTCTTAGCTGAGTGTTTGACATATTTTAGCAACTTGAAGACCACAAGTGCTCCAAAAGTACTTTATCCTGTATCCGTAGTAACAGCCTATATTTTTTATATTTGTGAAAAACTTTTTTCACAAATGCTACGGAGAAAAATGATAATGGACAGTTGATAGATGATGGGGAAATGCCACCTTAAATGTGTCAAGCGGTGAATTTACAGCGACACGTTCCCAGGCATGTTTTAGTGGTTTCTGACTTTTTGTTGTGGTTGCAGCGGAGGAGGTGGCGATGGCAAGGATGGGGGTGGCAGTGTCTGGAAGTGAGACCGGCCTGAGAGGCGGGAGGTCTTTGAGACTTTGTGAGAAAGTTTGTATTAAATTCCCATTTCCCCTCATTGTGTAGCGAGCTGGCAGGACTCCACACGCACTGATCCTGCTGAGCCCTGGGAGCCTAAGCAAGGGTGTCACTCACACCTCTCAGCCCCCCTGAGACACCCCCACTTCCCTCACACCCCCCACCCACGGCAATTACATACCCCTGACCCCTATCCCACTATACCTCATGTCTCATGATAAGGAAAACCTTCCCAGGGACCGGGGAGCACTTAGAGTGAACAAGGGAGAGACACACAATTAAAGTGTGGAGGTGTGTTTGGAAGCGTGCATAATTACAGTTGTGTGTTTGTGTTTGTGTGTGAGAGAAAAAAGAACAAGTGAGGGGGTGAGAGGCTGGGAGAGATTGCAAGATAGTGCATGTGCATGCAAGTGTGCGTTATTGGCACAATTTACTGCTCCTTTTGTAGATTAACAAGTCGGATTTCCCTGGAGATAAAAAAATGTTCAGACTCTGATAATCCTCCCGTGTTACTGCTGTTTAGAGTCTGATGCTGTTTACGCTCTTGTACTGTCTGTCTGTCAGCTCAGTGTTTAAAAAACAAGAAGACTTCCAACACTAGATGGTGACAGCCTGACAGGTCTGTACACTAATAATGTCAGATCCACGTTTCCTGCTCAGGTCAGTGGAATAAGGCGGTCAGCAAATCATTTTCCAATGGAAGTGGCGCCTGGCCCTACTTTTATAAAATAATAAACTAAGGATGCGTCCCATTCCACAAACTTGCACACTTTTATCTGCCCTCGCTCACTCTCCTTTTATCGTGTGATTGCAACTAACTGTGCATCGATTCTCTTTGCTGTTTCTACTAATAGTTGGAACACAGAGACCCCAACATTTGATCTGTCTGGGTAAAAAAATCCCCTAAACTGAAGTTTTCCAGGTAAAAAATGCAATTCCAGACCAGGAGCTTTCTTTCTTTCTTTCTTTCTTTCTTTCTTTCTTTCTTTCTTTCTTTCTTTCTTTCTTTCTTTCTTTCTGTCTTTGTCTCTTTCGTTTGTAATGAAAATGCAGACTAGGTCATGATGAGTGTTGCATTTTCACATTACATTCTTACAAACAAACATCTTTCTTTATTGAGTCATACATGATGATTTATTTATACATGATATACATAATCCATTTCCCCAGCTGTTTCTGTATTTTTCTAGCTTCAGTTACAAAACAGACCATGACTAAGGTTTTGGTGAACACTGTTTTGCAGAAAAATGGAATTGAAGTAAAAACTGAGTCACCTGAGGTTTAAAACAGCCGTAGACACTCAAAGCAACATTGTTTTTAAATACAAACTTTAGGTCATTTATCCTCAACCACCTCTATCAGGGCCACAGTCTAATCTCACCAACATGAGCAAACAGGAGCACTTACAGTCTTTGAAATGACTTACGCAAGATTCATATCAGTGCTGTTATTCGTAAAGCATACAGTTGCACATCAGTGAATGTAATGATATGGGCATATTTGGGAGGCACAGCACCAACTTGGAATTGAATGGGAACAGATCAACATTTGCTGCGTCCTTAAAAAGAGGAGACGAAGACAAGATTGTGCTCAGAACCCAACAGATGGGATGTTTAGATTTGGCTGCCATCTTTTGTCACATGTCATCTCCTGCTTTCTCCCATCTTTCCTGTTACTTTCCACTGTATACTATCTCACAAAGCAGAACCAACCATAAACATAACCCTGAGGGAAAAACGCCTCCAACAGATGGAACGACACATGGAACGATGGGAAATGATGTAACAACAGTGGACAAGGATAGAGGCTGAAGAGTGATAAGGTGGTTAGCAAGATATAAACTGATGAGTGATTCAAGTGTACACAGCAGGAACTGCTTGAGCTGCTTGTGCCATGTCATCTTAAAGGAATCGTTCACTGAAAATGCAAGAAAGATATTCTCCAACTTCCCCTCATTGTAATCTGTTCATTCAAATATTTTCTGTGTGATTTGGCAAGGTTTCCAGTCTGTTGTAATCTTCCCTGTCTCTGGTACCCCAGTACTGTGGGACTGGATGGGTAACGGAGCTCAAATTGTCAAAAATGTACATTTGAAAAACTCATCCACACCAGCTCTCTCTAAAAGCAGTGACACCGATACCCAGCAGAATCCACAAACCTTATCGGCAAATAGTTTCTTTGGGGAGTGTTTTCTCTCATAACATGGGAAAACTAGATATCCCTCTGTAATTTGCACTGTTTGGGTTGCTGGGAGACAGGAAAGATCAAGGTAGACTGGAAACCTTACTAAATCACACTTGATACTCTCTGGATGAATAGACAGGGTTAAGTGGGAAAATCTGCTGTTTTGGATTTTGGGGGAACTGGGGCAGCTGTGGCCTAAAGGTAAGAAAAGTGGGCTTGCAACCAGGAGATCACTGATTCGATCCCAGGACTGGCAGGAAATGGTGCTCAATACCACAGGTGACTGTGGTTGCACTGGGCAGCTCCCAGTTGTGAATGCTTGTACCTGACTGATTGTGCAGCAGGGCGTTGCTGGAAAAGAGCATACATGCTCAGCCAAACTACCCTCAATAAATAAATGTAAATAAAGTAAAATAAAATGCTCTAATTCTGTGAGCCCTAAAAGACCCAAACGCACACAAAATTTACATGCTGTACCTAAAATATTATGTGCATGCATGTAAACACAAACACACTCATACACATACCCTTGACATAGTTTAAATGGCGTTTGGAAATAATTTTGTTAATGTTTTTGGTTTCTTAGAGTCATTTTGTTTGCCACATCGTTCAATTCAATCAGTACCAAGAAACAAACAATCATGGGAAAGTCTCTGAAAGTTAATTTGATAATCTTTTTGGGACTGACACATTTGCTTCACAATATATATAATATACTTTGTAAACTTTAATCTCAAAAGTGCTATGCAAACAAAGGTTGCATAAAGTGTCCTGATGCAGTAATGCCCACCCCTTTTAGCATACCAAGCCAACAATTATTTGCTTGTGCTATTTGCTTAGGCTTTGCCATGCACACTTACAGAATGAAATACGCATATGCAAACATGTCTGCAGACATGTGTACATACTCATAAACCCCCCACCGCATATGCAGAAACCAACAGAGCTTTGAGAGGGTGATAAAAAGTGAGTTTAGGACAGTTTCCTCAGTCCTCATGAATCAAGTTTCATGTTCCCCATGGAAGGAACACTTCCCCTCCATCCCTCCCATTTCCTCTGGCTCCTCAGCGATCACATCACCATTACAACGTGTTGAATCAAGCCTTGCCTAACAGCCATCTAGAACAGGAACTGTTCCAGTGAATATACCAGTATTTTTAAGGCAGAATTTTCCATTTCAGTTACCTAAGTGCCATGTAACATGGTCCTTAGCATAATAACAGACACTGTTATCAATATTTCTCAGCACTGTAGATGTACAGTGTGCCCACCATTTGTGCCCAACAGTTTTTTTTTTTTTTTTTTTTTTTTGAATATACTGCTGTTTGTTACAGTCCATTTCACATCCACATTTAGTTTGTTAATTTGTCTCAGGGCTGTCACAGAAATGCTGTTAATGTATCATGGAGTTCTCACACTAAACTGTGTAGTATCCCGTGCCTAACCCTGGTCTCTGAGCGGCAATTAAAGCGTTTTAACTTACTGCAGGACTTAATATATGGGTCCAGTTTCTACAGCCTAGTTTACAGCTGTGATGGCTCGCACAACAATTTCCCACCTAACTGGGCAGCAGAAAGTGCGAAGGCCTTGACTGATTATAATTTCATCTCAGGAATTCTCAAAAACGCCAACATGCATATATTTGGTAATGTGGAAAATATCCTCCATATCTTTCATCTGGCTCCAGCTCTCACAGATGAACCCAGTGGGTAGTGCGCTGTCGTACCAAGGGAAAGAGCAGTGAGCAGCAGAGCCGAGAAAAACTTCAAAGTTTATCTCATGTCCTGACAAAAAATATTGCTGGCACACAAATGGCCTATAGATCATTTAGAAGCATTTATGGGTTTACTTTATACTGAAATGAAATTTAGATCTTAGTCTTGAACTTTGACCTTTGAAACGCACAAAAATTAGTTATTGCTGTTTGTATTTATAGGGCAGTGTAGTAAATTATAACTAAATGCTTGGGGATCACTGTTTTTTGGCGCATGTTACTGGTTGGCTCAGGGTGTTGATGATTCTTAGTTTAGCAATCTCACTGCATGTTTCCACACATTCCTCTGGCAACAGAGCAGGTTTTTTAAAGCACTGCATTAGGACCCTAAATGGGTCACATGCCTGTTTCTGGTGGATTTCCACATGAAACAGTCACTATATTTTAATATTCCTGTGTCCAAATTAGACACTTAATACACTCTGTTTATCCCAAATAAATAAAATAAGGTCCACGAGCTATGAAGTAAATTGATCAGTCAAGTATACTTAACAGTGCGCACAAAAAGCACAGAACAGTGACAGAGTGTTAGTGACAACTTTAAGTAAGTGACTTTAAAATATACTTATTGTTAACACTGGTAAAATATTTCTCTTTGTTTGTCCATTCTTTGTATATAGTACTTGTGAGTGAGTGAGTGAGTGAGTGAGTGTGTGTGTGTGTGTGTGTGTGTGTGTGTGTGTGTGTGTGTGTGTGTGTGTGTGTGTGTGGGTGTTCCTTGCCCAGTTTGGAGAGCTCAGTTGAGACCCAACTCCCTGGACCTCGCCAAATGTATTTGGGACAGAGCAACATGTTCCAAAACCCTCTCTTTCCCTTCATCCCTGTATCCCGCACTGGAAAGAAAACATGGCCCCGAATTGAGGCAGGGTGCCCCCCCTGACTTCCAGCTGCGTCCCGGGTTGAGGGTGGGGCATTCGGAGATGGGTTAGGGTGCCATGGGTCCACCACCAGACACAGCGTAGGGTGACCTCACAGTCTGACACCAAACAAATCCCCCCATGTCGATAAGGATGTTGATGGATGATGAGGTTATGACCAAAACTGACCTCCACAGGTACAGTATGCACACACACACACACACACACACACACACACACACACACACACACACACCTCACTAATGATATTATGGAAGGCCTGGGGAAGTGCTGATCACAATAACATGTGCTCCACATATAGGTTTTACGTGAAAGTACTGAGGTTCCCTACAGTATTGGACAATATTGGATAACATGATCCGGGTCAGTCAGCAGACAAACTGAGACAAAACAGGGTTGTCATGTTTTCCAAAAGAAGAGTGATTTTTTGTATTAGTATTATTATTGTCTTGTCTATGAACGTCACAAATAAACCTGCACCTTTTAAATTCTGTTCCACATTTTAAATACATCAAGCACAAGAACAAGAGGCTCTAGCCAGCCTTTTCTGGCAAGATCCAGCATTTCTCCATCTGATTACATTTTGGTCACAGTTTTAGTTATAAAGCATGTTATATCACAGAAAACAGGTCTAATTTCTATCAAAATTAAAGCATCACTTTAAAAAAAAAAAAAAAAAGGGAAACTGATTTATATTTCCGGGAAAATATAAAGTCACTAAGTCATTGTTTGCAGCTAAAGATAGAACAGCAGGCTTTTCCATTATTATTATTAGTACTATGCAAGTTGGGGCTGATAATCATAATTACAGAAATAGAATAACTCTCCCACTGGAATATGGATATCAAGGAAATCATGGAAAGGGAGTGGCTCTGAGTCCAGCCAACGTGTCTCTGGAATATTACAGGCGTTTTGAAGGAAGTTGAATAACACCCTGGGAGTGTGGCGCTGAAAGGAAAGTTGTGCAAAACTGCAAGAACAGAGATTTTGTTTAAGTGTGCGCTGAGACTGATCACAGAGGTCCTGGAATCAAAATGCTGTGGAGAACTACCAGGGGAGAGTGAATGGTAGAGTGAATAAGTGAGAGTTAGAGAAAGCAGAGAGAGTGACAAAGTGAGAGGGGAACAGAGATAGAGAGAGCGAGAGAGATGGATGAGCTGTTGTTGCTTGTCCAATATGGCCAGAGAACTTGAGCCAGGAAGAGCTGCTGCTGCTGGAGGCTGATATGTGTGTGGAGGAAGTGGAGGGAGCGCAGGGGCAGGAATCACCCTGCAGGCCCTCAGGCACAGGCAGGAAAAAGCCTGTGGAGGTGATGGTGGGGGTCGAGGTGGAGGTCTGATAGCTGTTTGCTCAACACAGACACACACACATACATACACACACAGACATGCAGCTCCACAAGCCAGAGACTCTCGTTCCCATCGGCTGTTGAGTAGGAGGGGCACAACTGAAGAGAAGTGGATGGCCGCCACTGGAGCAAAATGTGCACCCTTACTTACCTAGGAGTTGGTTGAAAGCACTTGCTTGCACATATCAGTGCCAGAGGTTGCTGTAAAATTTGTAGTGTTGCCATGTAAAGGTGAAGCCATTACAGGAGCATTCCTTTTTTTGCCGCAAACTTGCAGGAGTTGTTCAGACAAACCCATATTTTATTGCCCATTCAGCTACAACAAGATGCAAGGATGTCAGATAAGAGAGGGCAGAGTGTGCTTCCCTTGAGTTTTGGGATGTTAAGGTATTTGCTGAAGGTGTTCTTTGGTTTGGGTTTGTGGCTTGATGAAAAAAAACCTCCAAAGAACTTAAAAGGGATTTTTTTTTTCTTTTTCTTTTTCTTTTTTTTTTTTTTTAAATTTACAGTTCTTTTTGCACCTTGGTAAGCCTGAGGCATGGTTAAAATACAGAGTTGGTTTCTACCTATTCTTTTAAATCAGCCATGAAATATATTTTTGGGACTCCTTCTCTTTTCAAAATGAAAAAAAAAAGTCATTTGAGGAGCAAAAGTCACAGCTTCTACTGCCTTGGTGATGCAGGGCAGATTCAGGATAGGTGGTTTTCTGCCATGGCAACCATTGGCCTTATAGACAGGTGTCTTATTTTAAAACTTGCTTGAAAGTGCCATGCAAAAGAATGACTCAGTCTGCTTCTTTACTGCTTAAACCAACATGGGAGTATTGGTTTAAGGCTGGATAGGTGGTACCCCCAAACAATATTTATCAACTTATACTGTACAGACAGGACACCCACCGAGGGACCTGCAGGTACAGATCTCTCCTAACCAATTGTGTTACATGGTTTAAACGGAAAAGTAGACTCCACAATTTGTAAGTCTTCCAAAGAACTTGTTATTAGCACCACATGTGAAATTTCCAACCCAACTTCTTCAGCCAACAATGAACCATTGCTGAATCATGCAATGCTCTCACTTTTCACAAAAATGTTTTTGTAGCATTCACTAAGGGATAACAAAAATTCCCAGGTGGTTGATAAAGCTGGTATGTTATTTATGATTTTACATGAATTTCCAAAGGGATCAGGCCCAGCCAGGTAGGTGTATAACAGTAATCCATTCACATTCTGAATGCCACTCAAGCCTTACTCTTCCACAATGGCTGTGTTATTACATTACTAGAGCCACTTTAATGAAGTGAGTTTTTCTCTCAGTCTATTGTTAGGGTGTGTTCACCCAGCCATGAAGTCCAAAACAAACAGTAAGGTAATAGAAATCACTGATTAACATGGCACTTGGATAAATAATTTTCCTCACAGAGGAAGCATACTTCTGTCAGTTTCCCCTCATTATACATGGGGCTGAATGTTCTTGAGGGACAGAAAGTTGTAGTGTGTTAAATAATGGTCCCCCACCTTCGTTTACATTGATGTTTTTCTTCAGGAATAGGAGATTCACCTTGAATTGCTAGAAAGAAAGAAAGAAAGAAAGAAAGAAAGAAAGAAACTAAATTAAAAATGCAAATTAAACCCATTGTACCAAAAAGAGCAAATGAAATACTAGAAATATTGGCAAATTAAACTGCACAATTTGCACTAAATAAATGTATTGCCCCTGCACTGGGAAGCAAGGACACTATCTAAAGAGGTTCAGGCTCTGTACAGTCCCATTGGCATGTTTGCACCAATGAGGTGTGTGAAAATACACCACTGCACACATTCAGAAAGGACATTTCACATTAAGTTTAATTAGATGAAACTTAAACGATGTCTGTGTGGAAACTGGGTCATTGCAGCAACAGAGAATAAGACAAATAGGAAATAAGGAAGATAATAAAACAAGTCATCACAAACAATATAAATATGTATAAAAAAAACGACATACAAATACATTTGCAGTGTTTTATTGACACATTCACAGGTTCAAAGCAGATATGTAAATGTGCTTAACAAGCTGTTCACATGATCAGTTTTCCAGATGGGCTCACGTATAGAAGAATGTGCAGCATGTGCAGATGTACATTGGGCGCTATCACCTTGTAAAATGTACACATGGACACAGATCAGAGCTGTGCAAGCAGTGCAATTAGCGAGAGGCAAAACAAAAAGTCTGAGACGCAGGTCCAGTTTGTGTCCTCTCTGCTCAGCCTGCCCAGCTCTGAGGAGCGACTCTTCAGCCAGACAGTCTGACACAGTGGCTGGCTTGTTTGTTCCACAGCTCTTCCTCAACAAGCCCCGCAGTCCATTGTTATGTACAGTGCCACGACACGTGTTGTTATTTCCCCCTCTTAAAAGCCTTAGCAAGGCCTTCCCATCTTCCCCAAAGGAGGACCCTGACCTCAGACCCCCACCACTTCACTGCTAGGACAAACAGTAAACATCCCTTGGCTGTAAGGGTGGGAAACCCCCTGGTCTCCTTCAAGGTCTAATCCAGAAAGTGAGCACAGCACCACTTGCAGCATGATTGGGGTGCCACTGATGGCCTTGTGCATGCTTACCTAACAGGCTCTTGAAGCAATGAGATAGAACATGTAAGGTAAAACTGGCCTTTAATTCTATGCAGACACTAAATTCTGAGACCAGTAGAGACAAATAACTAGAAAGGGTAAAGAAAAGAAATCCAAAAATGAAATGTATCATCATATGGATTTACAGTGGTATGGCATGCTTACTAAGTAAGTAAGTCAGTAAATGGGTTACCCTGGTGTTTCACATGGTGGAGCGCATGCTGCATGTCAAGGCGAAGTCCGTACTGCAGCGGCCAGGGTGTGATTGCCATGCTGCTTGTCTCTCTCTCTTTCCTGTAGACATTCAGGCTGCACTCAGACAGAACCCAGCAGGGTTGTACAGACGTGTGGGCATGTTTATTTGTGCTTAATGGTGCAACCGCCGTGAAACAATCAGAGGATAACGTTTTATTTCTCTGATTTACTGCTTTGTTCCTGTAATCACAGCTCTCTCTCTTCATTCATTCTCTGGCTCACTTGACCACCGCTGCTCTCCATCTCTTTCTCCACTTGTACTATCTCTTTTTCTCTCATGAAGGCATATTTGTTGTCGATAAAACTAGTCAAATGAAGGGGTGGGGTGGGGGGTGGGGGGTGGGGGGGGGTTGTGCACAAAACATCCTGGTACATGTGGGCTCTGCTGGCATGGCTCCACAAGCAGGAAAACTCACATTTCTCTGTCAGTTTAGCAGACCGTGAGGAATTTATTGCTTCAGTTGACCGCATTTACCACCAACACCAATTGGACATCCACATAAACAGTGGCAAGATTTTACTTTAAAGGCGCACTATGCAAAATTGCCAAAAGTGGATTGAAGTGAGGATCCTTTGGAAAAAACTGACAAAAAACATGAAACACTCGATTTTGAGCTTATCCCATGTTTTTTTCTGAGTTTAGTCTCAATGGTTCACACTTTAATCGACCCTTTGCAGTTTGTTATAGTGCACCTTTAAAGTTTCATCTAAATGAATTAAATATTTGGTCAATCCTGGCAATACCAGTTATATGAAATGTGTCACCGAGGATCCTGACCCAAATTTTGACAGGATGTGAAAAAACTGTCCACTCAACAAACAGTCCTTTGTAGCTGTGGAAGCCTCTCCCGTCTCCTTCAGCTGCTGCTGAGTTATCACTTCACCGTCCCAACCCTGTCCCAGTCCCTGTCATCTGGCCCAAGACATGCAGCTGAAGCATCCTGGAACATATATGGCGGGGTGGGGAGGAAAAGACTGAGAAAGTGTGTGTTTGTGAGGGAGGAAGATATCAAGATGCAGAGTGTACAGCCGAGTGGCCAGGAAGTGGCCCTATTGTTTTCAGGGTCACCTCTCCTTTCCTCTCAGAGCCTCCAGAGGTGTGCTGTCTCCTCCTCGGGCTGGAGGTCTTAACTAAACAAAACCACTTGTCGCCATGCTTTCTATCTTGTCTGTCTTCCGCTCTCATCTCAAGACGCTTTGAGAGGAGGGCTCATATTAGACGAACAAAGCAAGGCATGTCTGAGGGGCACACCAGCTGAAATAAAAGAGTACGACACACTCCTGCGAACACACACATAAACATGCACACAAGCATGCACACTTACACAGGGGTGCTACAGGGTCAGAAACCCTGCCCAAACACACAAAAACAGGGTCAAGCGAAAACCTTGTGTTTTCTGTATCTTTATAAGGAATATCAGTGCTGATATTTTACACATGCATAATAAGGTCTGTGTTAGCATGGAGGTCACAAATCATGTTTTACCTTGCAACTAGCCTCAACTGGCAGCAACAGGTGACAGGTTTGCCTCTGACCAGGCCTGCTGTGTCATTGGACAGAGAGGAGGAATAGCAAGTGGGAGGGAGCACACCTTAGTTACAAAGTTATCCATTAACTTGCCCTTCTCGGAAGCAAGTGCAGAGCACACCTCTTTCAACCTTTGCACATCGTGACTCCATTTCACAGACAAAACAAATCTAGGTAATGCTGCAGTGAAATGTGAGTTCTGAGAGAGAGAGAGAGTGAAGCAGCTGAAGCCAGAGAGGTCTGCAGGGACATGAGAACAGGTAAGGCAAATGAAATAAACAGCTGACTTTCGGATTATTCTCCCACTGTGAGCTTTGCCAATGTCATCTGTTGCTTGCACTGCCTTATGTAAGATCATGTGACGATCTCCACTCTCTGTTCATCAAACAAGAAAACTCCGGGCAGGTGCTTGTTTTGCATACCTGTAGCAACAGATAATATAATAACTTCCAGACAATGCAATGCAGCTTTGCAAAAGGTGATTAACTGTCCCTTGAAATGGGTTGAAAATGTATGAAAACCTACTAATGTAATATTGTCATTAATAATGTAACCACATTGTTGCATTATTTGGCCACTATGATAACATAAGGTGTGCAAAAATACATATCTATATCTATACCTATATCTATATCTCTGATGTAAAAATAACTTGACTAAGAGAAGATAAAGAAGATGACACTTGGGGTAACTTTACTACAAACATTTTCAAATTACATTTTCAGGCCCTTTAGAGTGATAATTTATTTACATTTTGACAAGCTTTTACATTCACCTACATGCCATTACTACAATGCCTCATGACATGACCACTCCATACTTTAATTTAAACATATTTAAAGAGGGGAAGGTGGCAGTGCCAGGTAAGTCAACATTGTTGACTTTTAACAAAGTAAGGACATATCAGTACAGAGTATATAATGCATTATAAACCAACTGTTCTGTCTTAGTGCTGTGGTGAATGCGGAAGACCATTTTCTTCTCAAATGCTGAAAAGAAACTCACCCAAGGTTTATACTTTCCTGTCATCTGAATGCCAGATCATTCCCTGTGCCTCCTGACGGCTAAAAGCTAACACTTCTCAAGGCAGAGCAACCAAGAATACCACACACAGAGCGTTATTTATGTGGTAAAAAATGAGAGTTGATGTCTGCATCTTGAACACCATGTTCCTATTGCACAACTCTGACAGCAAGACTATACCAACCCACATGTTGATATTGGATGCTTTCTGTTTTCACCCAAAATACTACCACACCACTGGCAACCCACTTTGATTAACCAAATTTTCAACATCACAGTGGTCATGTAAATAATCTTGCATGCGCTGAGGGCCTGTCATTTCACAAAGGAGCAGTGTGCTGAAGGTGGCTGAAGCGTTAAATATCACATGTCACTGGAGTTATGATACCAGTTGTGCAGTATGTTTTGCTTTTAGCTGTTACTAAGGTTGGCTCCACACTCATTGTGCCTCTGTGGTTTCTCTGTTGACACTGCCATTATTCCCAGGTTGAAAGGCAAAGAAAAGCATGATAATCATGTGCACTTAACTTAAGTGAGCTTAGATTTAGCTATTGTGACCTTGTCTCAATGATGCTTTGGCTAAATAAATAAATAAATATATCATTATCTAGAGCAATGATGTGCTTAAATAATGATGTTTAAATAGTTTAATAGTTGGTTTCACCACAGCACTGTTGAGCCTGAATTGTGTCTGAGTAAAGAAATCACACTCATGAACAATGTCACTGAGCCAGCTGTTTTTCAACTTACTGGGCCATCGGTTCATAAGCCATTATTCTTGACAAACAATGGCACAGCGTAACTTCCCCACAAATTTCAAAGCAATGATAAAAATACATAACTTGGCACTTGGATAAGAGGGAAGGAGGGTGGCTCAGTCTCTGCTCCGTGGCCTGTTGGTGTAAGGGTCAGCTGAGAGATGTCTTTATGTATTACCTACTTTCGCAGCCACAGAGAGAGAGAGAGAGAGAGAGAGAGAGAGAGAGAGAGAGAGAGAGAGAGAGAGAGAGAGAGAGAGAGAGAGAGAGAGAGAGAGGCACAGTCAGACAATCAGATAAAAGGTGTGCTGATGTACCATACAGGTGAAGAGCCATTTATACAGCTACTGCAGCCAGAAAACAAACAGAGCTTTGTTTGGTCAAGTATCATCTGGAAGTGCTATGCCTAGTGAAGCAAAATGCATCTTCTGATGAGCCTTTAGCAGAAAATATATAAAGGCTAGAGCCTTTTATGTAATTGGATATCTTTTTGATTCAAAATGGAGCTATTTGTAAAGCAAACTATGACAAGAGATGTCTGACATTAAATACTATGTCACCTCAACCTGCCATAATTGAATTTCTAGCCAGAAAATTGCTTGTGGTTAATTTGTCTGTTCAAAGGAACACCATCACACTCCACAAGGAGAATATATTTCAATCCATAATTCAGTTTCATGACAGACAGAACGTTTTCCACCCTCTGGCCTTCATCAGTGTCTCAGCTGACATTCAGCTGACAAATTGGAACAGTGAATCTAAAATGACTCAAAAAAATACAGATTCGTCCTTGCTTCAATGCCAATATTCAAACGCAGATAAAGAAGGTAATGGGCTGTTATACATGAATGTCCACATGCAGGATTATGATTAAATTCAAAAAGACCTACAAAAGTAAGCACGCAAACACCAATGCACAGCAAACACACACACACACACACACACACACACACAAAAAAACATCTGACACATATTCATCCCCTGCTCCCAGGCTTCTCTCCCATAATTCCGAGTCTTGCTCTGCCTTGTGTGTGTTTTGTTATGCTTTGCTTCTGTGAGGACAGGACAGGAAGAGATAAAGGCAACCCTACCAGTCTGTTTACAGCCAATGCTCCTGAACAGAATAGCAGAAGAAGACAAAAGGGAAGAGGCCTAATGGCCAGCCAGCCAGCCAAAGCCCTCTCTCTGTGAAAAATTACCTTGGAGCCAGGAGAGGCTGCGCTAAAGCAAGCAGCCCGGGAGAGAGAGAGAGTTAAAAGAAAGTCACACAAACCTTCAAGAAACAACATAGTTGCTCCACTCTGTGAAACAAAAGCTCTAGTCTGAGAGAAAAAGCAACAAACCCATCTTAGGGAGACTGAAACTGAAAAGACTGATCAGTCCAAAGTCCTAAATGACGTTTACATAATGTCCAGATGTAGAATTAAACTATATCTTCCTCATAATATTTCAGTAATATTTCAAGATCTCTATCCTGAGTCAAACTGTCCAAAATCAATGCCCATATAAAACAGTTGCTGAAGCCTATCACCCCATATGTCTCATGGCATTTCAAAATATAAGTGTGTACATTGTTAAACTAAACTTATATCCCCCAGACAGAGCATTGTGCGGTTCTAGGAATGGATAACACAAGAGATCTTCATCTTTATAGCCATAATGCAAATACAGTGAGTCAGCTTTTTGACCTATATTAAAGTTCATAAACATGCAAATCACCGATCATTTTGACTAATTTGCAAATAGCTGTACACAATAGTGCCCTTCTTCCAAACACCGGTGTGCACTGAGGACTTCCAAACTATTTGCATTCACAACATCACTGACGTGTTATAGTGTCATGTCACACAGGTCAAAGCAAATGAAGGTGCAGTATGCGTCAGAGTGAGACACATTTTCAGACACGTTAGATGGGCAGCGTGACCTCCATCACAAATGGCAACTGAATACAGGTTCAAAATAAAGTGGGAATAACACGGTGGACTAAAAAACACAATTAATTTATCATAACAGCGGGTTCTGGTTAAAAATTGTTGGAAACACTGCAGTGTCTTTAGATGATGCTTGGAGGAGTAATGTATGAACAGCCTGTAAAAATCATAGATGCCAGATGTTAGATGACAGATGACAGACTGACAGATGGATTATGGATCATACACATACAGACTTCTTCAGACTTTGTAGACAATGATGATGTAGGAGAGCTGGGCATGCATTTTGGAGACAGAAATGGCAGCAATCACACCAAATGATGGCACGAAACAACAGGATTGTGCTACAGACACTTGCGTTTTTTTTCCTCCTGTTCCAGTCGACCCACTTTATTGCCTGCAGCCACAGTTTTCTCCTGTTGCTTTGGAAAGGACGAGATCCTGACAGGATCTGGTAGAAAATCAGACATTTGTGGGTTGAATATTGATTCTGGTAGATGTGCACGCAAAAACCTGACATCTTCTGATTTAAAAGTTTCCTAAAATAAAATACAAATGGTATAACCACCTGCACACTGTAGCAGCCTTGATAATAATACAGCTAAACTTCTGATGCCAGTATACACATGCATTTTTCGACATTGGCCTAACAGGATGCTAAAAATACTGTTGACCAAAGTGTTAAAGTAAATGTCAGTGTCATTTTAATTCAAATAAATATCAATTTCACCCTTTCCTACTGCTGATTGATATTAAGCAATGGTAACTCAGCCTATACTCATTTAATGAAAGCTTTAATATTTGCAGTTCTGATAAATCCTTTGGCGAGAAAGAAGTGAAGCATTTTACAGTATATTCACTGCAGCAGCCTTTTGTTTGGGAGAATAAAAAGAAGAACTGGGTAGTCATCATGAGCAGTGATAGCCACCATGGCTGAACAGAGAAAAGCCTGCCACTTATAGAAACTCAGACTTCATCAGCAGAAACTCCAAGAAGAAATATGTCACAGGGCAGTTCAGTGGCTCTGCTGCCTCGTGTTAAGAACGTTCTAGCGTTAATTTTCAACCCTTGTCTAAAGACATGAAGGTCAGGTGAACGGAAATTGCTCATAAGCGTGTTTTTGTTGTTTCAAAGGACTTAAGTGGCATAACTAATATCATTACATTTAGTGTCGGCTTCTCTATCAGTCTGTCTCTTTTCTCTTTCTTTTCTCTTTCCCTCACTCGCACAGAAATTCTTGATTTCCCATTTTGCTTGCACTGAATGTCAGCAAGGCCTACAAAGGAAGGTGTTACAGCGTGTGGAGCTTCCTGTTTGTGGCACACTTTTCCTGTTGTGGATGTTTCCCTCCTGAGTGTCTGAGTGCTTGTAACTTTCTAAATTGTGACTTTTAAATTTAAACCACGATAATATCTCCCTTTATTATGATTTTTTTCCCCCTCCGTCATAGATAAGTAAACTATTCAGGTCATTTTGTTGTTGCCTTTCTTTTTGTGTGGTTTGGTTATGAAATATGCATTTACTGTCGCAAAGAGTCCAAAAGAATTAAACGCCACAGATGCAACTGGGGCATCTTGCTGATATTCTGCATAATTGAAGAAGTCGTTGATTCTTTTTTATGCAAGATGCCTTTGTTAGCACATGTGTAAAATTGATGGCTTGACAGAAAGATGGTGTTGATTTAATGTTGCTAATCTATTCCTCTCTTCCCAATTTTCTCTCTCTCTCTCTATCTGTCTCTAGATGCTCATTTGACTGCAGCAAGAGGATTGTGAGTTACATATCATCCCTTACATGGGCGAATAATGTCACCACCCTTGACTTGTCACTGAACCAAACAGCACCATCACTCAACCTTGCCACCTAGTGGAGCTCTGGAGGTTTGACCCCCATGTGGTCAAGATAAATCTCCCAGACAACTACCTCCCCCAGCTGGGAAAAGACCTGCTCTGCACTGCTAGTCAATCCCCATTCACATTTTGCCCAAGGACAACATTACGCCAAACCAGTTTGAGCATTACTAACTGTTGGATGTGAAGGAAATAAAATGTCCACCCCAGCCTGAATTACAGGAATTCAAGAACTCGTTTCAGTGCCAGCTGGAGCTTGTGGAGCGAGCCAGCGGTTAACCGGGTCAAAGAGACTGTATTTGGGTGACAAACCATGGTACTGTACTTCCCACACACTGACTTTCTGTTTTCAGCTGGGAACTTGCATGCACCCATGATCCATGGTTTCTTGGAGTGAATGGTGCCCCTGTTGAAGAGACACGTCTCCTCCAAAAACAGAGTGAGCCACACAGAAGAAGTCATCCCCTCAAAATAGATTACCCAAACAAGAGCCAGATGGAATCATCATCAAATGACACACTTCCTGCAACTATCCGTACAACAACCCAAAATGGTACGGATTCATTTACCTCTGCATTGTGGAAGAGAAATCATTCATTCGGCAGAGTGTTGCAAGTCTAACTTTGATCTTAAATGTTACAGTTTTAATAGCTCAAAAACAATTGAGAGATGCTGTGACAGACACAGCTGTGGAATAAATGCAGTTGCTGCTGATGGCTGCCCTCTTGGATTGAGGACAGCCATCACAGTGAGTCGTCGCCTAACCCACAGTGAAATGGGCCGCCGTTGTTTGTTTCACCTGGCTTGAAGCAAAAGCTGAGTTTGAGCATTTGGATGCTTTGCATAGTGGGAGGGATGAAAACACGGGTGGCATCAAGCAAAGAGGCTGCCAGCTTTATGCATCTGGTCTCCTGGAAATAATAACAACAACTAGATCTGTTTGAATAAAGTTGGCTTTCCCTTTTTTCCACCTTTTCTCTTACAGACACGCTGAGCCAGCCAAGCAAACCCACCAGCCAAAACTGGGAGTTCCTGGTGGCCGTCCTGGTTACAGCCATCTCCATCTCCATCCTCATCGCCCTCCTGGCTAAATGCCAGGTGGTTCGACGCTACCTGGCCAGCTACAGGCACACCCGGCTGAGGGAGGGAGACAACATTAGCCAATGTGATCCCTCGGGTTGGTTTTCTTTTACTTACTCACTTACTGGGATACCTTAACATTTTTATTTATTTTTTTTATTTTATACTGATTTTTATTTCTGTGTTTATTTCTTCATTTATTGGTATGGTGCTTGTCACATTATGGAGACAAACATTACAACATCTGGCATTCAGTGACCCTGGAAACAACTGGTTTGCATCGCATTGCATTGCAATCTCCAATGAAAGTCATTTTTGCTCCAACAAATGATCCTGCAGTTTCAATGAAGTGTCTTAACAAATAATCCTAAATATGCCGACTTTTCTATTTTTTGCTTCAATATTCCATTAACTAATAAACAAACTCAGACCAAGATACAGTATGAAGGTCAAACAGAAGAAGAAAATGCCACATATTTTCAGCTTCAAAATGTTACATCAAATTATTCCTTGTACCCTGGGACAGTTCGGTCTGCATTTATGAGTGCTCACGGCCATCTCTCATGGCCAGCAAGCTGTGGGAAGAATTCAAAAAGATGGAAAAGGTGACAGTTTCAGAGATGATTTTCTGGGAGGCTCTTGTTCTGGTTGTGAACTGATAACACAGCAATAATTAAAAGCTCATTTGGAAGTAAAAGTTCACCCAACTTTGCGTGATTACCCAGCCTCAGTTCATTAATCAGTGGTGATGGAGCAGCTCCAGGCTGTACATCAACATGACATCACAGTTCAGAGCCTTGCATCTCCTGTTTGAAGAAGAGTTCTGCATATTAGTACAAACTGCCTGGACTTTCCACAGGAATGACATATTGCTGCTGTCCGGTGAAACCATGTCTCTCCAGAATATGAGCTTCTCAGAACCTAAGAAAAGTTTAGTTTGACAACTTTGCATTTTTCATTTTATCTTAACTTTCACTTATCTTAGTTGAAAAAACTTAAACCCAAGGGTTGCAGAACTTTCTGAACCCATAGATAAGGAGGTAAATGCTCAAATTGCAGATATATATTGTCACTTGACCGTGACAATATGGGTTTTCCTTTTGAACAATTACTAGTCCTCATTAAGATGTAGATGTAAACTTAACAGAATGGATAGTGAGGTGTTACAAGTGTTGCCTTAACTCAATTTTCTGCTAAAATCTGCAGCAAATGGAAATACCAGAACATCTGCCTTTACTAAGTTTGTATGCGTGCTACGTATGAATATTATGATTAGGATGAAGGATAATGAATGTTTCTATTATTGCTGCCAGGCATGGATGTGGAATTTGCCATGCATCAGGGATGTGGAATGAACCCCCACTCTATCCCGCATATGAGTGAGGATGATGATGATGGCTTCATTGAGGATAACTACATCCAGCCCAGTGAGAGAGAGAGGGCTGAGAGAGCAGCAGAGGACATGGGGGACACTGAGGAAGAGGACGAAGAAATGGATGATGATGAATTCACCATCGCTTAGGGGGGAGTCCCATATGTTACCACTGGCTTCGTATTGTTTGTCTGCTCTGGCCCTGTGAATCACCAGTTATCCACTCCTACTTTTTAAAATTTCCTTCTTAAGTTAAATGCAAATTATGGATGGAGAGATGTCAGTTGGGAAATTGGTGGAAAATTTGAAACTTTCCAAAAAGCGGCTAAGTTTAAGAAAAGGAAAGACATTTGAAAGTCAGTGCTCAGAACCAAATGTTATGGCAAAGTAGCACTGATAACTTCAAGCAACATGGATTATTATGGAAATAGTTCTCAAGGTGCAGTCTGAAGACCGCTCAAAGTCCTTGAAAGATTTTTTTTTTTTTTTTTTTAGGAAAAGGAATAAAATTAATTTTGCACTTGTTTCATTTAGTTGGCAGCACAGAAGAGTAATAATTTTAGATTACACTATTTCCCCAGTTCTACATAAGTAATAAAGTGATAAAGTTTCTGCTAGAGAAGCAGCAAAATTTGGAGGGGACAAAAATAAAAAATAAATAAATGAATGTGGTCTTCAGCAAAATGCATGTCTGGCTGAGGATATCTGGTCAAGTGCTTATTGATCTGCCAGCCCAAAACAGAAGAAAAACACTCTGAGTTTCGTTTGTGGAGGGGTACCCCACAGTGTATGAAATGAAAACATGAGAACTGTCAGTAATCCAACATGTCATTTTGTACTGTCATTTGTTGCCAGTGATATCTAATCAAACCTGTGAGTAGTCATGAATGTATGCGATTCTATACAAATTATGTGCTATAATTAAATAAGCGGATAAGATTGTTTGCTCTTTGTATTGACAAAAATCTCATTTAACCTTGGTCAATGATATCAGCAATGTGCAGTGCAGATTAACACAGTGCCAAACATTCATCTGTGCATTCATCTGTTCAGTTTGCTGTAAGATTTTCCAGTTTTTCATGTTGTGGAAGAAGGTTAAAAGTGCAGGAAGAATGTTATAAGTGTGACATTTAGGACCTTCAGGACCATTCTGTTCTCAATAAAATTCAGTGATGAATTTCATCACATGGGTTCAGTCTATGTTAATTAACGTTCACCAGGGTCACAGCACAGAGCAAGCCCACCTAGACTAGATTCCTACCTCACTTTTCACCTGTGGAATATAATTCAGGTCTAAGGAGCTTTTTAGTGTGACATAATGGCAGGTAGGCTATCTTAAATACAATCTACATGTAAAACTGGTGTGAGTCGTGGGTGCACATGTTCTCTAAAGGTAAATAAAGGTGTGAGTTAATGATTTTATGGAGACGACTACAACACCCTCTGTTCATCATGGAGGCCTAGGTTACATCACTGATGAAAACACCAATACTCTGCTATAAAAAATAATCCACTAATGGTGTGAAACTGAAGGCACAGTTTGTCTAACAAAGGCGCTGGGAGCGGGTCTTCATAAACCCATCCAGTTGATGTCTTGACAGTGACAGGTCTGTTTGTACCGAGGCTGCAGCTGACAGGCGGGGGTCCTACCCGGAAAACAGCTGCGTCAAGTGACCTGCAGACAGCCAGAGCAATACCGGAACACCTGATTTTTTATTTTCAAAATAAAGGTTCAACTATTGCTGCGCACTGATAAATATTTCTAAAATTACCTTAAAAATAGACTAAATGTGGCTGTGTTCGATACAGTTTGAAAATATTGTGCTGAAATATGGTGCATTATATTTCCCTGATGAAATATTAGCTCATGGCTGCATAAGGTTTGCACATAAAAACACACATACATTCATAAAAAGTCATATTTAACCAATTTCCCTGCACGGCTGTTCCCAAATGCTCTTCCAACTTCTGGGAGGTATTCCATAAAGCAGGATTAGAAAGTTATAGCTGGATTAGGGCTATGATTATATTCTGGTGATTGTGATTTGAATCTGGAAATAACAACAACAACAGCAACAACAACAACAACAACAACAACAACGCCAACAAAAGAATATTTGATTGATTCAGCCATTCATATTGGTGGATGTCTTATTTGCCTAATCACACCTCTGATGTGGTGTCAAATCAAATAGCAAAGCATCACCGGAAGTCGCATGTGTGTGATTGTGTGTAATTTGACACTCTGGTCCGGAAAAGCAGCGAGTTGCAGTCAAATTGAACGACTGAGGGAGCGGAGGAGAAGAGGAAGGAAGATGATGGGAGCAAGTATTAGCCCAGTTAAGTGACCCATATTTCACGGAAATACTGTACAACAGATAATAGCTCGTCTATTTCTTATACTCGAGGATTTTTCATTATCAAGATGTCGGCGTCTGCGATATTTATCCTCGACCTGAAGGGGAAGGTGAGTTTGTTGCGACTTGTTGGAGGGGGGCGATAAGTTGACATGAGGATACTATCAACGTTGCACCTGCTGCAAGAGAGGAGCAATGGCCCACATCAAGTGCAACAGTAACAGGAAATATTTCGGACGCTGAAGTTTTAAAATGATTTTGTATCGAAGTGTATCACATCTGCATGCTGTTCAAAGCCACTTTTAGCCCACAGTTCAATTTGTGGACAAAAGACAGGCTACTGTAGCGTCATGGAAAAGAGAAAGCAGTCAGGAAGAGAGGCAGAACTTGCCAAACTCGTTTCAGCAGTGTTCACCATACACAGAAGGCTTGTTCTTGTTCAACGAGGCAGCCCTTATACTATGTGATGTGTCCTATTTCAAAGGTTAAAGCCGTACTATTTGTAGCCCTCATACATTAACGTGAGCCTGTTAAAAAATCACACAGGCCTGGGCTATAAATACAGTTACTATACCATAGGATGGGGTGCTTTACATATTACTATTACTGTGCAGAACATGTAGAATTATGTTCCCAAATTTTCAAGAGGTGGGCCAAAATGTATTTGGGTAGAGATGGCATTCATTAGACATAAGCTGTATTTTGTAACATAGTTTGGATAGGTTGTTGTCAGTATGTATTTTTTATGTCCTGAAAAAATGTCATGTGCACGGACATGTTGAAGCATTATCTCTGAACACAGTAGGCTTTATCTCAAGTTATTTCTTGCAATGTGGCGTTAATAAATTAAGATACTATAACGTGTCACACCAGCCTCTGATTGATCTAGGTTTTACATTAAACCCGATGAGGTTATCTGATTTGAGGGTGGGAAATACTGAAATTGCTGAAAAAGAAGAAGACCCATGTGTCTGACAGTGTCTGCCAGGGGAATGGATTACTCTCTCTCTCATATCCTGGATGTCTGATTGTGCTGATTAAAGCCACCCCCTCCCCTCTTTTCCCTCTCTCTCTCTCTGCCCTGGGGCAAGTCAGTAGCATTTCACCTTCAGCTCTCTCTCTCTCTCTCTCTCTCTCTCTCTCTCTGTCTCTCTCTCTCCCCTCTCTGCACCGACCATGCGAGGTTCCCTTGCTGAAGTGTGATACGGGATGAAAATATTCAGAAATCATCCCACAGATAACCACATGCACATCTGCTGTCATGTGGACCCAGACAGAATGCATGGGCAAGCATACAAACACTCCTAGTGCACACACATACATAGACACACATGCACACACACACATGCTGCAGAACTAGGCCGGTTTCCACCTCTGCCCTTTACCTCTCCACCCTCAGGCTGTGCAAACCCCCCCTCCCCTCCCCCTCGCCGCCTCCACACCACCCTCCCTCCCTCTATCCCCATCACAGCTCCTGGGCTTCACACTGCAGGCTGCTGGGACCTAATTACAGCATGTAGACTGAAGTTTAAAGTTGAATAAATGGACATTTATAGTCAAAATGTTCGGGTTGTCATGCACAGCCCCAAATTTAATTTGCTGGAAGCATATGCTCCAATGAAGGTCTTGTGCTGAAAGCTCAAGTGATGAGAATAAACACACTACAGCACATAGTGTTTGGTCAGGGGTGTTGCATGGAACTTTTTTCACGATTCTGAATTTTAGACCATTTCTCCCTTTGTACTCATATCTTATTCTGGTGTGGTGTGCTGATTTGCTTTTTCATTATTTGCTGGAAGCGTAAAAGCATAATCATAGGAATTCCAGATGCCTCAGTAGTGCAATAGCTGTAGACATAAAGCTCTAGCTTTTATAAATGGGGCCATGGCGCTTTGTTGGTTCTTTGTCATGGTCTTTGAGTGGAGACATTCAGCTTGCTGGAGCTGTGAGTGCTTCTGCTGTAATGAACATCATCTTGAATGTGCCCTTATCTGACAAACAATTATCCAACAACTCATCACAAACTGTAGTATCATCATCTTAGTGATGTTTTTCTTTGAACAGTTGAGGAGGTAAATGTTTTTGTGTTGTGATTGTTATACAAGAGGCTAGTGTGTGATATAAACAGGCATTAGCTCTATAGATTTTTTTCTGTTCTTGTTTGCTTTCAAATGAAGGTCCTCTTTTGCCGTTTGCCTTTAGAGGTCAGTGGCATGTGGTTTCTATTGATTACAACCACTGTAAACAGTGCCTGATTGGCCTGTGCTTGCCATTAACAAACTTCCCCTAAAGCCTTTGTGATATCCTTGGGGGAAAAAAATCATCAAGGCCACCAGTGATGTGAAAAAGATGTATTTTTTCTTTTCTCAGTTAAAGTGCAGCAGCATTCATTCCTTTTGATTCATTTAGCATTGACTCTACAGAAAGTAAATGCAGGACTGTATTTTAGATATTTCAGTTCCGTAATGGTAAGATGATAAGGTATCTAATGAGGAACAGTTTTATGAATTCAAACTGCAACTGTGATCTAAAACTAAATAATTCCCAGCCAACCGCTAAAAAATGTAGAGGAAACACTACACTGAAAAGGAGTATCTGTAACCAGTGAAATCACTCACTATCTAGGCTACTAACTTCTAAAGGTTAATTAAACTTCTATTAAAACCTGAATATTTGTGTTTATGAGCCAACACTGTAGGTGAACCTGGAGGAAGATAACTCATGCAGAGCAGCGTTTTATGAGTCTTGGATTATTAAATAGCTGCACTCTGCTTAAGGGCATGAAATAGGATAACTGATTGTGTGAGGTGTTCAGTATGGAGTGCATTGCATCTGTTGAATAGACTACAGTATCTCGATGTTTTGTATTTTTTAATTTGAGTTTCACTGAGCCTGTTCACATACTGACTCTTGACTCCTTAAAGTGAAACATAAGCCATTTTAAAACATGTCTGTGATAATGATAACAGTCTGGCCATTATCATCACAGCTTCTGACCTCTCAGATGCAGTATGTGTTATCAAAGCATGAGCCTAGCATCCCGCTGTGTCCTCATCCTCACGTCCAGCAGTCGGCTGCAGAGTGAGGAGACTGAAAATAGTCCTTAACAACAAAAGTGTCTGAATGGCAAAAAAAAAAAGTTCACCTACTCACTGATATGTAGACAGTGGGGAGCTGAACAAGGCAGAATGCAGAGTAGAGCAGTGAATAAGAATGGTGTTATGGCTTGTCATCATAAGTGTTTGATAAGTCTGGGAAGGATAGCTGATATTGTGAGATGACGATCCTGTGTGGGTTGCCTGATGAATCATTCCTTTTTTTGTATTGAAACTCCATTGAAGTATTTGGTATTCTTCTAAGCTTAATCATGATTCCTCCTTAATGTCTTCACTTTAATCCACTGTGTTCCTTTACGTCCCTTTCTTCCGCGTGTGTGTCACTCTTAGTATTTTTGTTTAATTTATGCAACAAGACAGTCTGCAAAAGGCAGTCTTTTGCAGATAAATACAGCAACGTATGTAATGTATTGTAAGCCCCTATGGATGCCTTTGTTTATTGATGTAACACACTCCATGAACTGAAATCTATTAATATTGATTATGTGGCTATATTACACTAACTGTCCAGGCAAATCTGCTGACTTTGTTTTTCCTTTTAGAAAGATACATCCATCAAAATGTTGTCTGCCTCTGACATGTTTGCTGATGGAATATTCAACTAATGTTGGCAACAAAGGCAACTTGCAGTTTATATTAGTAAGAAGGATGTTTTGGTTAATGTTTTCCAGCAATGTTTACCAAGAAGCAAAAGGGGGAAAAAAAAAACAAAACAGTATATCACTTAAAATAGGGCCAAGGCTCTTCAGTGTTGCAGCTTCTTCTTAGAGACAAAGATTTGCCCATACCTCATTCTCTGTCACCAGTGACCTTTGAACTTTTCACTGTGTGGTTTCCGTCTCCTCTCACTGAAGCCGCGCAGTGGCCTGTTCATATCCTTTTCCCTCCCAAAGATTACTTTACTTTCCTGGTATTTCCTTTTTTTATTTCTTATTTCCTCCTGCTTTTGTTGTCTCTGACCCCGTGTGACCCCTTTGCAATACAGGCTCCTCTATTAAAGAAAGGCGGAAGCTCTGTGTGTGTGTGTGTGTGTATATGAGAGAGAGAGAGAGGGAGTGAGTGAGATCCCTCAAGCGTAGAAGCTTTGATCTCCTTCTTCTTCACTTCTTTCTGTGTGTCAGGACTCTACTGAGAGTCTCTGCTGACTCATCTTGTTGTGAATGTGTGTGTGTGTGTGTGTGTGTTAAAATTAAGAAGTGTGGTAATTCTCAGATTCAAATGAGTTGGATTCTTTGAACACTGTTGTCGGTTGATTGGACTTTTCTCAGTAGTCACAGTTGTGCTTCACACCCTCAGTGTTGGTAAACTTGTTGGATTAGCGGTTGTATTTATAGCATTTTATATCATGTGTCGCCCCCCTTGGCCCCCACTTTGATTGAAAACACCACGTTTACGCCTGTTCTGTGGGTTGTTGAAAGTCTTATTGGGAAACCTAGGAAATCACAAATTGGAGTGAATGAGGCACATTGTGGGAAAGAGGGATGACTGAAAAAAGTGAATTTATTCTAGAATAAAAAGTGAAGTCATTCTATGTTGAATACACTGAATTTCTGGAATGCAACATTACAGGTTAATTAATTACAAAAGTGTAAGTGTAAAGTCCAAGGGTAGAGTTTTCCACCAAAGGTGGCAACTCTGTCCCTCTTACCAGTATTTGTAAACTTCACACACCTTTCTTTGCTGTAGCTTTTCTGTGTAAGAGGGCATACGACATGAGCCTTGCTGTAAGACCCAGTATACTCACTCACTCCTGTTTATTTTGAAAAGTCACAAAAACTGAGCTTTAAAACTACAAATTAAAGTAGGCAACTGAGCTGGAAACATTATGTGTGCATTACATTGATCTGGGTTAAATGGATCATGTCTTATTTATGAGAGTTTAAGCATTGTTGCCTAAATCATATATCTCAGCCATTATATATTCGGTGAGTGACAGAAATGTGTCTAAAATGTGTACAATTACAGTGTCTGCTGCCATATGTTTGGCATTCAGGTGCTGATCTGTCGTAACTACATGGGGAACATGGACATGAATGAGATCGACCACTTCATGCCAATTCTGATGAAGAGAGAAGAAGATGCCGAGATCACGCCGCTGGTAACCCATGGCTCCTCCCACTTCCTGTGGATTAAACACAGCAACCTCTACCGTATCCTAACACAGCTTATGTCTGAATACTTCACTTTTCGGTGGCTTATGATCAGTGGGCTTTTTTGGTGTGCACAGTTTGGTATGGATGCAGGTTATTATTCAGCATCTGTTGAATTATGCCAGTAATTATGGAGATTTCCAGGCCTCTGTTTATACTTAAAGGTTGTTATTGATGTATTGTTTTTGATTTTCATTTCCCAGAGATCACCTGCCAGTCAGTTTGGATGATACACTGATGTCATTTTCCTAGGGTATTTTGTTTATTAAGTCGATTTTGATAAGTTTCTGTTTTCTTGAGTCTCTTTATTGTCTGTTCAGGCATGGTGGCTATTGCTGCTCACGCTCTCTGCTACCCAGTTCTTCTTCCTCTACTTAATCCAAACACACACTGTTATTGCTGCTGGAAACGTAAAATGCATCATTTCCATAGCACCAGAGGAACACCTACCTGACACTGGGTGTTAAGAGCAGCAAGTGTAAAAGCTTTCATGGATTTGTTATAGGATGAATCACTGTTGTGTTATATCAACAGGTGATAAAGAGACAAAATGGACAATTATTGACATTTGTAGTTCATTTTTTAGTGGGAAAGTGTTTGTCCTTCATGTAAGAAGGTTTCATTTATACATTTACATGAGGAGTCACTAGTGTGGGAGGGAATTTTTGTGTACTTTCCGCTGCTTTTCTTCCTACTAGAGACATTTGCATTTCTAATTGCTAATTCAAATTCAAGGCCCACCCATCATATACGTGTATTTATGATCGCATGTGCAGACGAAGGAGGCTTAATACATTATCAAGAATATTTTCAGCAGAATATATCACGTACCTGCCTGCCATCTTTTGATAATTTTTTTTTCTCTTGTAGCCTGAACCGTATCTGCTTCCATAGGAAGTTCTGTGTTTCAGGTCTGCACAGCAAGTGGCTTCTGTTTCATGTTCTATCATATCATGCATCGCAGCCAGTTGAAAAATTGAACACAGCCTCACTGTGATGTGTTATGCACTGTATATCCTCTTTCTTCATTGGGAGATTGGGCAGTCAAACTTCCTCACACATTATTAATTCAGCATGATATTGCGGTTGTGAGTAAGTGGTATTCCCAACGCGCTGCATTAGACAACCGAGCTGCTTTACATCCCTGTGGCCATGTTCTCAATTGCATGCGAGTGTGATGCTTTCAGGAAGCCTTTTCAACAATTTATTTCATTGCATTCATCTCTTAACCATCCAGGGACATCTAAAGGATATTCACCATCCATCTCCATCTTGTCTTTTTCAGAGACCAATTTGCATGTTTTTTAACTCAACTTTTCTGCTCGTATGGTTGTCACTTGTAGATCTGTGCTTGTTATTTCTTAACAGTCCCTTTTTCAGTGGTGGCGATGACCAAGAAGAACGCAAATGCTGCTCTGGTGTACTCCTTCCTCTATAAAATAGTTCAGGTATGTGTTCTTTTCCAAGACCTTATTCTAAGTTGTAATTAGCGAGTGAAATCGGTCATTTTACCCCCGCTGTGCATATCCAAAACCGACTATCAAAATGAATCGAGTTATTTGCGCATTACACATAACTGTATTTTAGCTGAGATTGCACTTCCATTTCCTGTGAAATTAATTATCTCTGCATCTCATGTCATCTGATGGAATTAAAATTAAGGGGTGTTTTTTTTTTTTCTGTGAGAGTATTCCCAAAAACGGACTACAAAGCCTGCCTGTATTGGCTGGCTTGTCTGATACTTTGGATTTGATCAAAAGAGCTTTGAGTGGAGTGCAAACCTGTATGAGTCAGACTATCTAGAAGAGGTTATCTGCTCTTTGGTTGCTCTCTTTTTGGAGATGTGATTGAATCATGTCTTGCAGGAGTGCGGCTGTCGCTGTTGTTCCTTTTGTACAAGTACTATCTGCCGTGTTATGCCTTTGGGGAAAAAAAAAAAAAAAAGTTTCACTGCAATAGCAGATGTGCCGTTGTGTTTCAGTATGTCTGATATATGAAACTTAACTCTCACGCCTGCCTAGCATAGTCCAGTTGAATTGAACTCTGGTCCATTTAGCCCCTTCGTGTGGTTTGTTTGGCCAGATGTGAAACAAACAATTGCCCTTAGGTGTGGACAAAATGAACCAGACCAAGAACCTGTTTTATAACTGTGGTCTCGACACGGTTACTAACAAACTCTGGAGCAGTTCTTTTCTGATGTGAATGTGAACCAAGCTACTTTCGACCCAACTACAGGAAGCAGGTGCATTCTGGGCTGAAGCAACTGCTGTAGCTCAGGTGCACATTATAGCCTCGTCATTAATAACCAAAAGAAGCAACTGGGTACCATTAGCAACTAGCAGTTACAGTAGCAGCATAGGAACACAATGACGCAAGGGTTGACATATGTAATGGTTCTATATAGCTGCTGCTGGTGCTCCCATGTTGGATACTGTATTGACCAAATTGTGTTTGCACAATAAAATGAGAGAGGAAAAAAAAAACATCCCTTAAGGAATCACTTTCTCCGCCTATCAACCTGGCCATATTTGTCTGACCCAGACCAATGAGCAGACTGACAGCTCCCACGTGGCTTTAGTTGATACATTTTGGTGTGTTTACATTTTTTTGCAGTTTGAAATCAAACTGAACCAAATGAACAGTGCAACAAATTATCAATTATACCTCTGATTGGAACCAGAGCAAATGGACTATGGCTGTTAAGCTGTTACTAATGCATAATCTATTATTAAAAATCACCCTGTGGGAAAACGAACTGAAATTTTTACTCTTCTGGAACACAACTAAAGAGGGCGTGAAGGCTGATTTATACTTCTGCGTCTCCATAGCTGTGATGTGGTTCTCTGCAGCGGTGGAAATATTATAGTTCTGCATTGGTGAGTCCCTGAGCCACTTCCTGAAATGCTAGACGGCAGTGTCAAGTTTTTACTCATTCCATGTTAACAAAGCACAGATAAAAACTGAAGCGATTGTGCTCACTTTCTATGAAACAGAGAATCCACTCTGCAATGTATCCCTCTCCATTGACTTTATATTGCATGCCTCCTTGGTTCTCGATGGTTATCACGTCAATAATACCCTTGGTACTTTTGGTACTTGGTACTTCACACTTAATTACAGGCATGAATAGCAAAAAATACCTGTCACCTGCTCTAGCGGTGCAATACACAAGCATTGGGACAGAATTTGAATTGATAAATTAGCTTGTTTTTTCGCTGTTTACACCTGAATTGTTTTCCCTCCTGGTGGGCGTCGAATATGACACGCTGCGCTTTGTCTGTATACACATTACACAAACATAAACACACACCCACACTGTTCACATATATTGAAACTATTAGGATACAACAGTCTGTATTCATTTGTTTGTGTGTAGGTGTTTAAAGAATACTTTAAGGAGCTCGAGGAGGAGAGTATCCGTGACAACTTTGTGACGGTGTATGAACTGATGGATGAAGTCATGGACTTCGGTTTCCCTCAGACCACCGACAGCAAGATCCTACAAGAGTAAGAACATTGTTTCACATGTAATGATATCCTTATTTTCCCTCTGTTTAACATATTGTTTAGTTCTCTTCTGAATAGCTTCAAGAATATCACCATTCATCCAGGGCTCTGTCCTCTGTTTTATTCTTACTTCTCTTAATGGGGCCAGTTTGTCTGTAGCCTCTAAAAACATTTAAAAGAACATCATGCTGCAGTTGTTCTTCTGAATTTATTTAGCAGTGGTGCGCCACCACAGCAAGAAAATTACCACCACTACAAGAGAAAATGTGAAATTAAAATAAACATTGCAACCCAGCGTTAGTGTTATCTAAAACTAAAGCCCAGATGCTCCAGAGGTAATGACTATAATAATTAAAAACATGGAACTGCAACTGCAAACATAACTTAGACCCAAATGTCGACAGATATGGTACAAAACTAGAGTTACCGCTCAAAGCACCACAGCTGTGGTAAAACACTTCAAGTAGAATGCAATACAAGGGACCATTTCAATTAACTCAGACAACGGATGAATGCTTTTTTGCTATAATTTTTCAGAGACCTAATTTTTGTAGAGTTATGGCAGTGCAGCACATTTTTCTCAGTCAAAAAACAAAGGAATGATCGCTCAACCCCTAATATAAAACACCACTATTTGCTGTCCTACCTTGTCAGACACTAGAATTAGGTCAATAATGGTTCGAGCGGAAGAACAAACGGGTGTCAATTCATCACCAATTCATTTTCACCTGATAAAGACCAAACAGGCAACAGAAATTAATTTGTGCTTTGTACCCAGAAAGATCTGTCTCCATCATGTCCATATTAAAATCACCAGTCATGATCAGTTCAGATTTAAGTCTTCACACAGGTTTTAGCTGTTTGTTGATTTAGTTTTGACATCTAGTTGTATTTTTAATTACCCCAAATTCCAATTTTTTATTTATTTATTTTTTTTAACTCAAAAGTGATATCCATGACACTACGGGCCTGATTTTTATTTTAAAAAATTGTGGGTTTATGCATTTTACTACCATGTTTTGGATGTTTAATGGAAGCGTGGAGGGAAACATGGAGGAATAATTCATCCTGTTACTATTTTACCCAGGGGGTGCATGCATCATTCATGGATGAGGACATATTTACCTTTGTTTATCTTTGTTGTTTTTGCTCTCTGCGGTCAAACTGGAATGTTTGAAGTTGCATGTTGCTCAGCTCTTATTCTCGCTCACAACCCAGCTAACCCACCACCACCACCCCATGTATGTCACATTTGAAATTCCTTTTCATGCTTGAGTGTATTTTGATTACCCAGAATACCAGGTTCATGTTTGGCCTTTTTATGCAGCAATTATGGTTAACCGTCCACTTTCAACTTCAGTCTACATCTCACTGCAAATCACAAATCTGGCTCCAGTTCCTACATACTCTGTTTTTGCATGCGGGGTAAACACACATATTCTTTTTTGTGGGCTTTGTTGTTTTCAGTGACTGAGGGTGTAATGAAAGGTGGACCTTTTTTCACCGAGTGAACTGAATGTGCTGTAACTCCAGTAACTACACTTGTTGAGTTCCTCAAGTGTTTTCTGCTCGTTGGCTTACAAGGGGGTGTTTTGCTGTTTTACCTCTTGGCTCTCTGGAGAGGCATTTGGTTCCAGCAAAAGGTTCAACATTCACCTTATAATAACCATGCTGCCACGGTAACATGGCCTTTATGTGTGGCCAATCACCTTGGCTTCTAATTAATGTTGCCCTTTATCCTTGAAACGCTGCATTTTACATGGGATATCCTTTTTATGTTCTGAAACATGTATAAGCCCTTTTTGGTGCTATGGAAATTGATGTTGAATTTCTCAAGACTGTGTGTGTGTGTGTGTGTGTGTGTGTGTGTGTGTGTGTGTGTGTGTGTGTGTGTGAGACTGACTGTGTGTGTGTTGTTTATGGTCTGGGGTCTGAATGGGGCTGATAATCGCCAGGCTCCTATTGACACTCAAACACAATGCCACCGTCAGCTGGACACACTCGAGACTTTCAGACAGAAAAGCCCCGCTCTTGTCTTTGCCAAGGGGACACACACACACACACACACACACACACACACACTCATTCACACAGACAGGCATCTCTCTCATGTATGCACTCATATGTTATGCACACTCACTGTGTCTGTCTTTTCTCTCTGCAAGCTATTTCAGCTCTCTGCCCATTTCATGCCACGGCTACCACAACAGTGCTGCTTTTCTCTTGCATTATAACACTACCCACCTGGTGAGGGTATGAGTGTGTGGGTGCGTGTAGGTGGTTGGGTGGATTTACTATCAGAGGCAGAGCGAGTGAGACTTTACGTGCATGTGAAGGAATGCAAATGTGTGTGTAGCCTATACGTTCATGTGGGTCTGTGTTCATGTGTATGTATTTGTATGTGCTCTCATGCATGAGTGGGTATGTGCGTGTGTTTGTTATGATTGCTATTCTTATGCTAATCTGTCAATTTGCTGCCAGGCCGATTGCAGATCCTTTCATTAGCATTTCTGAGGAGAATCAGGGCAAAACAGAACAAACAGCCAAACAACAAAACAACTCAGCGTCAACCCCAAGCCCACTTGTCACCTCCTTTCATCTCTCAGCACTTTCAGGCTTCGCTGTGTGTCAACATGCATTCAGGACTCTGTAGGTGGGAGCTACTGGGACAGAAAACGAGGGAGAAAATATTGCCTCAATCAGTCAGTCAATCTAAAACTTGTTTATTGAGCATCTTTTTTTTTATTGTTGCCATTTGATGGGAAGCCTTGTAGCTCAAATTTTCATCCATAAAATAAAACAGTCCCCCTTTATGTTCAGAAAGGCCGTTCATTTTAATGTTGATGTATTGTTTAGATTGCACAGTAAATTTTGAATAGGGATCCTGGTCATAAATCTTGGTCAGCGTGTAAATTGGTATCTCGCTGTCAGTCAGTGTGAAATCAAAACAAAGAAAGCAAAATTGAATTTCAAGGGTTTCTTTTGACAACAGTGTTAGACAATTCAGTGCCTGTGTTCTCATTGCCTTAGGCTTGCATTTCATTTGAACAGAATATCTCATTTTTAAAATTAGTTTGATATGTTTTGGCTTACTCACTGACAGCTTAATCACTAGATTCTGATACCGCTGTTTTCGGAGAAGGCTGTAGTTCCCGGACCTACAGCAGCAGGGTTTTTTTTCCTGGCATTGATAGAAGCTAAGATTGTAAGAACGTAGGTGGGAAATTACATCATTATGGGAGTTTACAATTCTCTAAAAGCATATAGCAACTGTTAAAGAACAAACATACAACACTGGGAATTTTACTGAAAACCTCAACATGAAAAAAAAAAAAAAACACTACTGAAACAAATTTACAGGACTTTTGCAGAAAGATAGAAAGCTTATTCTGTATTTTTTATGTAGATGGAAAAAGAAACTTTGTTTAAAATGAAAATTTGCAATATCCATTTCAAAGTGATGAGGAGCTTCTAGGGTGTGTCTTTTTGTAAAAAGAGAAGAGTCTGGGGACAGCAAATCCATGTGGAACATTGGATCAGTCTGTGAGTGACTCCAGGGAAAATGTGCAAGCCTAGGGAGTAGAAGAAAGGATGAGGAAGGCAAAACAGAGTTTGGGAAGAGTGGAGGAAAGAGGAGAGGTTAGAGGGGTGGATGCAGAAGGAGGAGATGAATGAAGTAGTAAAAAGTGGAAGGTAGAGTAGAGATGTGGAGGGGTGCATAGTATTAACTCTAGAGAGGAGGCAGAGGAGTAGAGAGTGCTTGAGGGGATTGCAGGTTGAAAATGTGTTTACATGTGTGTGTGTGTGTGTGTGTCAGTCGTCTGCGTGCATCCGTGTCTTGCCACCTGTCTAAGCAGTGCTAAATACGAGCGTGCATTCATGTCTACATGTGCTTGAGCAATTGACAAGTTGAATGCTATACAAGATCTGGGGCACTTTATTAATAGACGTAGCTTCCATAGACGTTTCCTGTCCTTGTGTGTTATTATTAGCTATTTCGCTGGAGCAGGTCCAAGTGCGACTTAACAACACCAGTTCAAAATGTATAGAAACCAGTGTCCAAAGCACCATTTGGAGAGAAAAAACCCACTGAACTTCTTCCATTATTGCCTACCTTTAAAACATACTGAACTTATATTTACAACTCTGTAAATCTAATGGCATTTGACATTGTGTTCCTGGATGTCATAAATAACAAGAAGGCCCTGACTTGCGTTGCTCTGCTTTGCTCTGTAGTGGAAACAGAGCCACTGAGAGGTAAACAGGGCCAGGGTTTGGATGTTAACACGCCGGGTCACATGATGTTTACCTGGGTACGTCTCTCTCCTACTCTCGTGACACGTCATCGTGTGTCCCTGAACTCGTCAGAGCATAGCAACTGCACTCTGGTTCTCCAGTGTGCACAATAAGAGGCAACAGAATGCGGGATGGATGAATGGATTGATGGATGGATGAAATGAATGAATGGATACAAGTATGGATGATGGGATGTGGCTGAAAGAATCAACAGATAGCCAAGCAAGAACTATGAAAACAATCATAATGTCTAAATAGAATCTATAGTATTTCATCTATCAGTATGAATGAAAGACCTGAGTGAACAGAGGATACAGAGATATTTTCAAAGTATTTTCCTGACATGTCGTAGGCTCACTCAGTGGCTTACGCGACAAAGTAAATGCTTTTATTATATAGTTCATTCACAAAGCAACTATATAGCGGTTATGGAGGAAAAAAATTATTCAAGGTTTAGCAGTTAAACATCTGAAACATAAAGCGGAGTCATTCTGTCCTTCTTATAGTACCAGAATTTGCAAAAGATGTCAGCCTTTTCAAATAATTCATTTTGGATGGAAACTCCTTATTTCAGTCCCGGTGCTTGTGGTCACTTCAAGGATGACAATACCATCACGATGAGCAAGAACCCATCTGCCATATGTGTCCCAGTTTAAAGGAATAGCTCACCCATTTTGAAAAATGTATTTCACTGAAAAATGTATTTCCTCTAGCTGTTATGTAGGACAGTAATGGTGCTATCTTCGTCTCATTGTTACTGTGTGCTGGATACCGGCTGGGTGGTCCAGATACTAACCGTTGACCAGCTAACACCCTTAAAAATTACTGCCTTAATCCATTCAAAGACGGTTTAACATCACTTTACCAGTTTCACCTTCCGAAGCTAAAATGCACATGTGATTACTGAGGTCACATGGCCGATAATCTTGCTCAAATTACTGTTTACAGCTGTATTTTTCCTGTAATCAGCTTCTGCACTTCCTGTATCGCTCCGTGCCAGAGCATCAGTAGTCACCACAGAGATGGAAGCAGATTGCTTGAGTTTGCAATCGTTTGTGTTCTTCATTGAACACTTGTTAGCATATCAGCAGGAGGCTGTTATGTTAAATGGTTAACACTGTGGGTGGTCTCGATAGCTCTGTTTAGTTTTTATTCTGTTCAGATTTTAGTTTCTTTTTTTGGCAGAAGAATATGTTTTAAAGGTAGGTAATAATGAAGGAAATTCACAGAAGCAGTATCCAGCGCTCAGTAACGATGAGAGGACGATAACATTTCTACTTTCCTACATAACAGCAAGAGGGAAGTGACATGAAATCAAATGGGTAAACTATCCCTTCAACACTAACAGCAGATTCTGGAGCCAATGCTTCTCATCTCCCACAACATAACATAACAAAACATAAAACGGGATGGGATTTCTTTAGGAAGAATGATGCCATATCCCTCTGGTAAACCCTTTGGGAATCGAGCGAGCATCTTTTAGTGCCCCAGCCTCCTGTGGACTCACTTGACGTTGGTGTTTCGTTTACCAAATAAATGCTGAATAGTTCGGTGTCATGCATACAAACTCACTTACGTTGCATTCAGATAGCTGTTTATTATCTGCGGCAAGAGCCACAAAGGGCTCTAATTACATCCATGAATAACCTTTACATAACCCAAAAAACTTTAATTTATTCATGCAAGAGCAACTTCAATTATTTTTAGTCATGAGGTGTGATTTTAAAAAAATCCTCAACCATTCCTCTAGAGATTGGGTTCATGTTGCAGGCAAAATACACTCACACACACACACACACACACACACACACACACACACACACACACACACACACATACATATCCACACAAACACACACACACACACATATCCACACAAACACCATTTCCAGTCATCCATGATGAGACTAAAATATTTCTCTTCTCTTTTTGTCAGGCTTTAAGAAATTAGATCATACAGCAACACTGCAGCCCTTTCTCTGGATGATGTGTTTTTCTCTCTAAAAAGAGAAATTCAGTCTCTTACCTTCGGATTTATGATTAAACCTTTCCACAAACTTTTCCCATGAGATGCACCATACAGAGGCCTGTAACCATTAGTTTAGGGAAAAAAAAAAAAAAAAAAACAGTCTGGAAAATGATTTTACTTCATGGGAAGATCTGTGCAGGGGTAGGATGAATCGGTGTTACACACTGAATGTGGATGACAGTGACCCCTGTTACACTGACTTTCTGTATTCTGCTGTCTCAGGTACATCACTCAGCAGGGCCACAAGTTAGAAGTCGGGGCCCCTCGACCTCCTGCCACCGTCACCAACGCTGTGTCTTGGCGGTCAGAAGGCATCAAGTACAGGAAGAATGAAGTCTTTATGGACGTCATTGAGTCTGTCAACTTGTTGGTGAGGACTGCAGTTTCTTGTACATATCATTTATCTAAAATTTTTGTATTTCTTGGCTTACCACTAGAGACATACAGAGAGTTAAAAACAATACCAGCGCTGCAATATAGTGTATTGCATTCATCATCTCTGATCGTATCATCTGTTTAATATGCAGTATCTTCCTGTGATGTTAGTCAAAAGACCGCACAGTATCAGGCCAGAATGAGGTTTCATGGACAAAATCAAGTCATTCAATTTGCTTCTGTGGATCAGAATTACTTCACTGCAGATGCTACACCCAGTTTGCAGTCAAATGAATTGCACAGCTCGCTCAGTGGGTTGGATTTCTGCATACATCAGCATGTAGCAGAGCTGGTTACACAGGTGTTTTATTTCTCGAGGCACTTAAAATGCAGTAAAAAAATAATTAAAAAATAAAATCTTAAAGCACCAGTGACGATTACAATTGCACGATGTATTTGTTACAATCAAACGGGCATTATGGACAGCATGCAGTCAGTCAGTCTGTCTGGTCTAACTTTGCCAGGATAGCTTTATGGTCCTCATAGCTTCTTGTCATTTTTACCCTCCTGTTACTTCTTGTAACATTTTTTATCAGTTGGAGTCAATTTGACCCCAGTAATTTAAAATAATAAGAATTGCCACCCCAGTTTATATGTCAGGTACTTTATGTGTCTTGTTGACTACCTAAATAGCCCTTTAAATAAAACATAACCTCCCCACTCACTCCCCCCCTTTTACATCAAAGTTCTTGTGGGAATCATGTTTTTCCCAAATGTCATATGAACTGGACTTGCTCTCTCTCTACGACAGGTATGGTTGTGTTTGGTGAGGGCCCTAAGGCACTTGGAAGTTTCTTTGAAGATTATAAATGGCATGTTATGCTTCCTTTGTGTCTTCCAGAACAACCAAAACAAATGTGTGTAAAATAATATTATTTCTTATGTGTTATACAGCTACAAAAAAAGCTTGAGGTTGAATTGACCCCAGAGAAACACAGATGCGTGTAAAATGTGTACAGGACACTGAAAACATATCATCATGTTAATTTTATGTTTACCCAGTTCTCCCCATTGAATTAGGAAAAGTCATGAAATATGAAGCAAAAAACCCAATGTTAATCATGTATTTATCACATTGCCGAAGAGTGGCGAGAAAAGTTTGGCTTGTCAAGGACATCACTGTTGTCTTTGAGTGAGCTGCTTCGCCCGAACATTGAAGGGCAGGTAACTGTAATGAGATCGCCTGTCAGTGTACTCAAGATAGTAGCATGCACACACACCACTTTTTAGCACTTCAATTTGAGCTTTTGTGTCATGTCCTTCATTGAGAACGAAGGAGGAAAAAAAACTGTTTGCAAAATGTGTGTGAATTAGGGCTCAGAGTTTTTGGTGTCTGCAGGAATATTATGCTCATTTTTTATAGAGCTGCTACAGGGTCCTCTGACATTATGGTATTACTAGACGATTTGGAAACCTAATAATCCAGTTTAAAACTCAAACATTTAATCTGATTAAAGCAGCTGGGAAGATAATGGGAACTCACTCCTAAGACGTTTTTGAGCCGTTCACTCTTCGGCAGGCCAACAGGTTTTTACTTGACCCTTGTGTTGAACTCGGAGTTTGTGCTAATGAACTCTGGAAGGAGGTACAATGTGCCTTTGTGTAAGCACTAACGTTACAAACATTAATTTGTCAGACAGAGCAGCAGGGAGGCTCTCAGATTACTGCAGCTTCCACCAATAGTGTGCTTGTAAGCATGTAAAGTGAGATGTTTTGTTGGTTGTAATTTATGAACCGAGGTTTGCATGTTCTCAGAAATATGCCTTCAAATCTTTTGTAAGTTTTAACAGTGTGAATGTCTTTCTGACTAATTTGATGAGTTATTTTATCCCAATGTTTGCACGTGTCCCTATTTAATGTGCTTTTGTTTCCTTAATCCAAGACAGTTTTCTCCTATGGGAGACAATAAAGTAACCTTAACCTTAAAAACAATTGCAAACCATCCAAACTTGATATGCATAGCTGTTAAAAATACTGACAACATTTGCAATAATAACTACATTTTGTTTGAATTATAGTAAATGACATTATAATTGCATGTTGTTTTCTCCCTGCCAAGTCTATCCATCTTATCAGTCGGTAGTGAGCTTGTCCAAGACTGTCAACCACTGACACGCAACATCCCTCCAAACCCTTTACTTTGTCTGTAAATGGTATTAGAAGTGATGTCCGTATTCATAACTTGTCATAGAGGAACACACTTGTTATTCATTTGCCAAAACGCTCACAGCTGGCAAGCATGTAACCAGGGCTAAGCTTGTTTACACTTGTTAATTTTGGCATCTAGAATTAATGGTTGCTATCTCTGTAAGACGCTACAACTTGCACCTCCTCTTACCGCGCAGACATATCTTTGGAGACAAATATGCTCTCCAAAGAAGTGATGAAACTAATCAAAATTACTAGACTGCAACAGTGCTGTACTCAGTGACCCCTGTGTCTGGCCAACACACAGATTCATAGCTACAACAAACCACACACTAACTCTGCCATCACTGAAATATGAGATTGTTTTATGGAAGTGAACATTTGTGTGCAAAGAGGTTTCATGGTGCAACATTTGATAATAAATATTACTCTTAAATGTTACTCTTACTCACAGTTTTCATTAAATGCTATGATCTGCTTTGGCTTTCACACCAGATGGGTTTCCTGAAATGTCTTCGCTCAGTATAAATGGTGAAAATGTTTACTGGAAGGTGCGTCAGTGCTAGAAACTTCTTTGTTCCAATACTGGCAAGTTTTCAAGCCTCTATATGTGGTTTTCCCTGAATTGAATTTCTAAGGAAGTGGTTTCTAATTTCCTTTCTTTAAACAGTCCTCTATTCTTTTTTCATTATTTATTATTTTTTGTGGTATTTCCACTTTATTTTGTTGCACACACTGCAGTGGAGGGTGAGCTAATAGCATTAAATATAACAGACAAAGTAGCTCTTTGTTTTATCTGTAAGTCACTGAGTATGCTCAATACATTCCTCAACTATTAAGATAACCACATGAAGTTAATGTCAATAATTTTACTTTTGAGTAGGCACAGCAATTTCTTGTGACGGCTCTCATAAATTGTTTGGTTGTATTAGATTGAAGTTCACACCTAACAGAAGGAAGTGAGTCACTGTGTTTTCTCTACTTAAAAAAAAAAAAAAAAAAAAAAATCCTGAATGGAAAGATTTCTGTCTTGTCTGTTCCTGTACATTTTTGATGTAGCCTGCAGCAACTGGTGATGTAATACTTGTAATACAAAGTGTGATAAAATGTCCCTCTTAATTAATTAATGCTGCAGTAAAAGCTGTTATTGTAAAAAAAAAAAAAAAAAAAAACATGACTTTATCCCCTTATGTGGAGATGATGATGATGATGATTAGTGTTGTGGTTGATGGTGTTTTTATTATTAATGTTTTCAAGGGAACTGAAACTATAATAATTTAATAATAAAATAAATAATAACTTTAATTTAACATTGACTAATAATATAACTCATTATTGCATCAGCAGTTAATTTATTTCACTGAATATGAACTAATAATTGATAATAATAATGGGATGTTATCATGCTTTCCAGCAATTCATTACATGAATGTGTTATATTCCACTTTAGAGGGACATTTCCTGACTTCTTGACAAATCATTACATTATTATCGGCAGAGACAGAGGGACTTAAATGGCAAATGAAATGGCCCTGACACAGAAATCACATTGGTTAGACCTGTGATCCTGTGCCGTGTAGTCTAGATTTGTGCACATGAGTGTGCTGTTTAAAACTCAGCAGAGGGAGACAGCTCTCCTCTCTGATGTCTTGTCCTTGAAGCAACACTTTAGGCCATAAAAATAGCTCCAGCAAACTCTTAAACTGGAAGGTATTCCCCTGTAACCCGTTCGAAGGTACGAGCAGCATGTTGGTGTCAGATCAGCTTTTCTGTGACACGAAAGGAAACTCAGATGAAACGTTGCTATACAACCACCGCTGGAGCTTTGCCATTGCTACTTCCTTATCTGTGACCAGGGACTTTTTTATCTTCAGAGTCTTTAGAACTCTTTCCTTCTCTTTTTTTTTTTTTTTTTTTTGTGCAGAAATTCACATCAGATTGTTGCTTACAAACTCTCACTGCATACCGTGAGGCTGTCAGTCTTGTCCGTCTATCGTATTTTGTCTGCTGATTAGTTGATCTGGGTGCCAGTGTACCTGTTTGTATAACATTTTTTTTCCCATTTTGTTAGAAAGAGTCTCTCTACTGGTTTCAGTTCTCTCTCTCTCTCTCTCTCTCTCTCTCTCTCTCTCTCTCTCTCTCTCTCTCTCTCTCTCACTCTCTTTTACTCACACACTCACAAACACTCAGTGATGACTGAAAATGGCAAAATAAACATCTTTATTTCAAGAAGTCACATTTCATTGTCTAAATAATACAAATTGGAATACCTTGTGCATTTATAGTTTCAGTGCATTTATAGTTAACGTTGGTCAATAAAGGTTGTTCACTTTGAGGCAGTGTCGAACATTTCACATTTCTTGTGGTTTGAACTGACTACACAGGCAACAGCTGTCAAAATGTTCTTCAAATATCAATGTTATTTTAATTTGCTCCATTGCTCTTCTGTGTTTAGGTGAGTGCCAGCGGTAGTGTCCTGCGCAGTGAGATTGTGGGCTGCATCAAGCTCAAGGTGGTCCTGTCAGGGATGCCCGAACTCAGGCTGGGCCTCAACGACAAAGTCCTCTTTGAAATCACAGGCAGTGAGTATTATTAATCCCTTGAACTCTGATTTTCCCGTGTTTGACAATTTCACATTCATATTGTGTATCTGCTGGTTGTAACAGTTCGTTAAAGCTACATCACATTTATGTTGAGTGAAATACTCAAACCATAGTCATTGTTTTATGGCTGCAGCATTACATCACATAGAAAATATCTAGCTGTCTTGTCCATCATGTTATACACATTTCCAGTTAATTCAGCGGGGCGCATTTGGTACCTTTGGAAACCTCGTGAGCTCCACTAGAATTTAAAATGAAGTTCTGTGTGTTTGGACAAAGTGAGGCCGCGCAGCATGCATTTGTAATAACAATCCCACCCAAGACAGAGTTGAAGAGGTTTAACCTGTGTTGAGGACACTTACAAGGAAGCAGGACGTGGATACGGTTGTAGACAGTGGCAGTACTGTATTTAGCAGGGATGAGTAAAAGAAAATTGGAAAAATAAGGGATAATTTAAATGGCTCTGTGTAATGTAAATGTACACATGTGTCAGTTGTGAACATGTGTCAGGCTATTCCCTTGGCAATATATATACAAACAAAAACAAAAAAATTTAGTCAGGTGTCAGAATGTATCAAAAATAATACTTCAGGGCTATCCTAAAAATTATTGCAAACATTTTTTTTACTGCTGAGCAATTGCCTCTTCTTTCTCATCTCATTACCTTCACCCTTCCACCTCTCCTCCTTCTTTATTTTTAACATCTTCACTCCCACACTTCACCTTAGCCCCCATTTTCATCCTCTTCTTCCTCCTCTTCTCCCCCCACCTCTCCATCAAAGCCTCCCACTGCTACGTCTCCCCATGCCTATTCCATGTTCACCTCTTCCTCCTCCTCTCGCTCTTCTTCCTCTCCTCCCTCGCCTAACCCTTCTTCCCCCCTACTGGTCGTTACTTTAGAGGAATTGCTCTCTGAGTGTCTAGTCTCTTTGCCTCTAACTTAATCCTCACCCCAGGCTACAGCCCTGCAGATGAAAGACGGGGGTCTCTGGATCTCCTGCAGATGCATCCCACAGCCCCCTTGCTGTTTGCAGCAGTCTGCGAAAAATACATATACTCAAAGCAATGATCAAATAAACACATACACTTTCTCCTCTCCCTCTCTCTCTCTCTCTCTCGCTCTCTCTCTCTCTATCTTTGACACACACACACGCGTGCTAGTGTTTTTAGAGATGATAAGAGTATGTTACATATGTTTTGCATGCTCAGCTTCAGCAGATTTTAATTATTTATGCATTTATTTATTTTTTTGAACATCATTTCACCTCAACGCCCGCACAGCAAATTGGTGATGATCTTCTGCACTATGACAGATGGGATGCGGCCAAGATGTGAAACAGGCGAATAAGGCATTTAACACTGCCCTCTTCTGGTAGCATGATTGTCACTACAGGAGGCAGAGATAGATGCCATACCCTTTTTACTGGTAAAACAATAATTACTATATATTACTAAATAGCCCACATTAAGCGCGTGTTTTAGACTTTATCATCAAATTCTAGCTGTGTGGGTTATCTGTGGTCTTGGGACCTTTTTTCTTTTCTCAAAGGGGGTGGGTAGTTGAGTATTTCAGTGAGGATTTCATAAGAAAATGTTGGTTGCAGTGAAAAGAGATGGTAAAGTGGGGGAAAAAATGTAAGCTGAGATTGGTTCCCATAAACCTCTACTTCAGCCCTGGGTACACGGCAGTCAGGGACAGGAACATTTTCATTCTCTGTTCATAAGAATCAGATTTACAATCTGATGCTTTCAGTGCAAGCCTGTCTCACATTGGCTTATGAGGAATAAATACATCCAAGCAGGTGTTCCACAAGCACTTTGAAGGGAAAAGCAATGTATCTAATGGTATGTTAAAACCGGTTTCCATGTTTTTTTAATGGGCAGCAGCAGTCATAAAAACCAAACTGGCTTCTTAGTGTGAGCCGGAATCATTCTAACAAGTAGAAGAAGTGCTGAGATGCATTAGGTTCACCAGGTCTGCTGCTGTGCATTAGAAGCACTGAAACAAGTAAGTGCAGCGTGTAAGGTGAGTCACAGGGGACACCACCACAATCTACCTTCATCCCTTAGTGCATCTGTGTAAGCACACACACGCACGCACACACACACACACACACACACACACACACACACACACCTGTCCACTGTCCCTTCAGGCCCTAGCTGTGAATAAGTGTGTCCCATATGACCTTTCTCCCTCCCCTTCTTGATAATGATGAAGTGTGTGTTTGTGTGTGTGCGTGTGTGTGCGTGTTTGTGTGTGAGGGAGACGTGCAGCTCTGAAGGGCTTCCCTGATTTGCTTGGCCAGAGTTGTCTGCTCTCCCTAGACCCGACCTCAGCCTGTCCCTACTCACCCTTGAGAGAATGTCACACACATACACACACACACACACACACACACACACCCATGCACATGCATGCACACACATACACACACAAACGTACGCATGCACACACGGTCAAGAAGAATGAGCTTGCAAACCACATATGTAAACATGGGCATGCACACACAGGACGTCAAGGGAGAGAACATTGAGCAAGTAAGCTGCATACATAAAAGCACACATGTATACACACACACACACACACGCACACACACACACACACACGCACACACAAGCAACACACAGATTCACCCTCCCCCATCTTACCAGGTACAGGTCCAGGGCTGCATTCAGAGCAGGTGAGGCAGGGTTGAGGGTTTAGCTGACTGTTGAATGGGGGGTTTAGCTGAAAGCCCACAGGCCCATAGTCATTACAGCAGTTTTCTACCACTCCACTCTCCATTAACCACAGAGGAGGAGAACATTGGGCTTTCTCCAGAGGACTACAAATGTCACTATTATAGAGGTCACACTTTGAACTGCTTGAAGCTCTAGTACTGCACTATTGCACCACCCTGAGGGGAGTTATCTGGAAAATGTATAATGGCATCTGTATTATGGCATCTGTAGTGCTGCTGTAAAGAACTGCAGCTATAATAATTCCGGATAATTCTGTGATAGCCAGCACTGTACACTGCATGAATGTGCAAATAGTGATTTGCATGTAAAATGCTAGCAAGAACCAGGGATGTGCAAAAGTCAATTTTTCTCAATGTGTTGTCTGAGCAAATAGTTGACTATTTGGTCAGAAGACTTCAGAGGAAGAGGTCTTGTGCTGTGTTTAAAATAGACTGTACTGGGGCTAAGAATTGGCAATCATAATAATGGATGCTTGATCTGTTTATTTTCAAACTAAGAGAAAGAGCAAAAGGAAAAGAAAAAAGATCTTTGTGGTCTATTTCTGCTTTTGTGCTTGTGTTGAACACAGACCCGCAATACACTTTGCATTTTCTTTATTTTATTTTAGATGAATAATTAAACTTTAATAAGACATATCCAAGGCGGCTATCCACAACCTTTGTGAAGCTGATGGGATTGCATAATGTCTGCTACTGTTATGAATGAAGATAATACTCTCTAAGGCCAGTTGAATGGTCAGCTGTTGACTGATTAGTTAATTATTCGACTTCTCTGGCCTGTTTCTGTAGCAAAGACATGGCAAGTGACTGTTTCAGCTTATCATTGAATTAATATTTCCTCCTGAGGCTGCTCAACTGCGTAGCAAGTTGCAAACACCTCCAGTTATGTGAATAGCTTTGCACTGTAGTAGTACAGAGGGGAAAAGACCCCGTCTCCTCTCCCAGAGTTGAAAAGGTAAACGTCCTTGTGGGTGTCTCTTATGCAATTAACTTGTAATAAAGATTTGTGAAATCCATAACAAATAGGAAATGAATTGGCTTTTACGGTAAATTAAAACATGATGTCAGGTCAAGTTTATTTATGTGGCACATTTCATACGACAGGCTCAATCATCAACGATTATACATTACAAAAGTATAAAACAAAACATAAGAGGCTGTCATGGGTCTGAGTTTTTGTGCTTTGGACTTTGTTTGGACTCAGCTGTTTGTTTCTCCCAGTATTTTCCTTGTGTTTTGGTGTCAGGGTTAGGGTTAGTGTCAGTCAAGTCTTGTTTGTGTCAGTCTTGTTTGCCGTTCTCACACCTGTCCTGAGTTGGTGTTATTATCCCTGATTTTTCTGGGAGCTGTACTACGAAGCGAGATTAACAGGTTTGCGAGGTGTGTTGAGTCTAAAGCCAGAGTTTGCCGTGTCACGAAGGCGACATTCTTTTGACCCGACTTCATCACCATGGTAACGTATGCTGCAAACATAACCTTCTCCGGACCAGGTTATGTTCAGAGTTTCAGCTTATAATAGGCTTTTTTCCTGTTTGCTGTGGGTAATACGTCTGTGAACCCTTTAAATTTTACACTGAATATCATCCACAAAATACAAGAATAATTATAGCTGCTGCACAGCAGTGGTCGGGGCCGGGCAATTTTAGGCAATTCTGAGCAACAAGAGGAGAATAGGAAGATGAAAAGAAAGGTGGCATTCTAATGTGCATTTTGCATCAGTTCAGGCTTGAACTCACAATTTCTGAGACTAAGGAGCACCTTCTATCTCACTGAACTAATTGGCGAGTGTCAGTTCATGTGAGGCTTCACAAATTGACCAAGTCACTCACATGATAGCAGCCACCTTTGCATGGAAAGGCAGATTTCAAACCACTGTAAAAAAAAAAAAATCAGTCATCAAGGCGAAATTCTGATAATAAACATATTGCATCTAGACAGCATGGAGATGTTGATCATTTGTTTTTAACAATGATTGAGTTGCTCCATAAGTGAAAAACTGATGTTTAATTGTAAAGGGTACAAAGGTTTCTTTGGTATTGCGGCTACATTTTGATGAAAGTTGCAAAGCTGCAGCACATATGGTCGATATATTATAAATTTTCAAAGTTTTGAAATTTAGAGGCTTGCTGTAGCGCCACCATCAGGACTATTGGCTTGTGTTTGCAGCTGAGGAAATCTGTCATGGGACTTGACCTTTGTGCAAAGTTTGGTGAGTTTTCGCACATGGGAATGTTGCACAAGCTGAGGCTTGAACTCACAATCTTCGACACCAAGGACTGGCCTCTATCTCACCGAGTTAAACTTTCACATCTTCACAAACTGACTGAGCCAATCACTGACATGCAGGACAGCAGCCATCCATGCAAGGAAATGCGGATTTTAAACAGCTGTCAAAAATTCAACTATTAAAACAAAAATCTGAAAATACACATATTGCATCTAGACAGCATGGAGATGTTGATCATTTGTTTTTAACAATGATTGATTTGCTCCATAAGTGAAAAACTGATGTTTAAAATGCCATTTTTACATTGACTCCAAATGTTCACATGAGAGCAAAATTCAAAATGCTTTCAAAAATTGAGTTTTTGAGATAAAATTCTGAAATTTGCCACGCATCATCTACCATGACTCTAAAAGTTTGTCATTTTTTTCATGAACATTGAAGATTTATTTACCAAGAATTTGCAAGTGTATGTTTACAGTAGCGTTTACAGTAAAACATTTTGATGCACTATAGGCTCAATTTTCGATAAATCAAAAATCTGTGTGGATCGTTTGTGTAGGACAGTCTGAAGATGCTCTGTAGCACGTTTGCTGACATTTGAGCAAAAACTGTGGGAGGAGATAAGTTTAATAAGTTTTACAGTTTTTGAAAAAAAACACAGTGATGAATTTCATAATTTGCAATAGGTTTAAGTGTACAAAAGTTTCTTCTGTGTCAGGGCTACATTTTGGTGAAGGTTGCAAAGCTGTAGCACATATGGTTGATTTGTTATGAATTTTCAAAGTTTTGAAATTTAGAGGCTTGCTATAGCGCCACCATCAGGACTATTGGCTTGTGTTTGCATCTGAGGTAATCTGGCATGGGATTGGACCTTTGTGCAAAATTTGGTGATTTTTCGTGCATGGGAAGTAGGACTTCCTCGGAAGAAAGAAAGAAAGAAGAACATTCAGGAATAGAAGAGGGACCCTAATAAGCCATAGCAACTACATGCCACTTTGGATGATATTTTCATGCTTGCTCCTTGTTTGCTGCCAAGTTTGTTTGACATAGCTGGTACTACACCGGATATTGTATGTGTCCTTCATTATAGGATAGTGTGAGTCCTACATGCAGTTCTTGAGTTTAATGTTTTATCAATAGAAATAAACTGGAAAATAATTTATGAATTTAAACAATACTCAATTTTCTGCCAACATTCTTCTCAGGCCTTATTTGCAGCCACAGTAGTAATGTTTTTGAATTCCTCGTAGCTCTCCACCTTTGTTCCTCCTGAGTGAAGTGGGCGGCATGCTATTGGTCCGTTTTGTGCAGAGGAAGAGTCAAATGATGCCCCAAATGCCCCTTTTAGTGTGACACAAAGCCAGTCGTTAGCCACCGTGATGCCAGTTATCTCGACTTGGGGCTTCAGGTTTTGTCGAGCCAGCTCACCCAAAGAAAGCCTGGCTGTGTTAAACTTGCTTCGTAGTACAGCCCTCTGTTCCTTCCCCAGTGTTTCCCTCAGCCGATCCTCTGTGCTCTCCAGCCTTGTGTTCCCGCTCCGTCCCCAGGTGTGTCTTGTTTTCTCATTAGTTTCTGGTGCATTTACGTCTTGTTTCCAGTTCAGTCTTTATCAGGTCACTGCATTTGCCGTGCATGCTTTTTGTGCTCCTCGTGCTCCCCATGCCCCTTGTGCCTCTTGTGTTCCCAGTGATCCTAGTGATCATTAGTTCCTTGAGTTTATTAAATACATGTTTTCTTCAATGCAGCCTACCTCAGCTCCTGCATTTGGGTCCACTCACCTAACTCCACATGACAATAACAGTAAAGCTTATTCCAAAATAAAAGTTTTCCCAGTCAACCACATACCTAGTTAGTAAAACATATTTTCATAATGGGATTGCAGCCTGATAGTATTATTTGTGTGTGTGTGTGTGTGTGTGTGTTTGTGTGTTTGTGTGTTTGTAAGGTGGCTACATAGGAGGAGACGATGATGGAGGAAGGATTAGGTGTTACTGTGCTTGGGTGTGTGTGTGTATGTGTGTGTGTGTAGGTGTGGGGCACAGCTAAATAATTGTTCATTGGACAAGATAAGGGCAGATGGATTTTGTGGCACACTGTGTGTGTGTGTGGATGTGGGTGTTTGTGTGTGAGTGAGTAAGTGTTTGCCAGTCATCATTACCTTGACCTTGATTCCCCATGGCTGTGTGGAAAACTTTTCAATCAAGTTTTTTTTTTTTGTGTTCCTCCTTGTGTGTGTGTGCCTGTTCACCTGCCTGCATCTGTGTGTGTGTGTGTCTGTGTGTGTGTGTGTGTGTGTGTGTGTGTGTGTGTGTCAGGAGAGAAGAGTAAGACAGTGGAGCTGGAGGATGTGAAGTTCCACCAGTGTGTCCGTCTGTCGCGCTTCGAGAACGACCGCACCATCTCCTTCATTCCCCCCGACGGGGAGAGCGAGCTCATGTCCTACCGCCTCAACACTACAGTAAGGAGCACGCAAGCATGCTGCTCTCTCATTAACACACACACACACACACACACACACGCACACACACCATCTGCATCCCTGCAACAGCATGAGCAATCTTGTGTCATTTGTCTCACAGTCAGTCTCAAATGCACAGACACATAAACACATAAACATGCCAACACAGCCCAGGATGTGTGTGTCCTCATTAGGCATTACACACATACACACATACACACATTCACACGCATACTTTTAAATATAACAATATTTATGTCTGCCACTGAAAAAATACACCTTAAAGCACTTCTACATCTACTTGTGCACAGCATACACACATTCATACATGTAAACTGCAGTGCTGTAATACTATTCTATTCTATTCTATTCTATTCTATTCTATTTCAATAGTAGTCTGTTGCAGACAGGGAAATGAATTTAATCAACCTCTTGGGATCAAGTTCTGGAACTCCATGTAATTTTGTCAGCCTCAATTTAAAAAAGCAGCAACTAGTTGCTCACAGAATGTAAAACGTATTTTCCATTTTGTTCACGTTATGTTCATGTCCAGCGTATACTAAGGCTTCTGAATCTTACGTGTGTAAAGAATTCAGTCAAGAAGAAAAAATTACCCATAATGATATGTTTATGGTTGTATAGGTCGTAATTCCACATTTTAGTCATAGAAAGTTATGAAAAAGTCGTGTCATATTAAGTCAGACATTTGGTATAGAGTGGGAACCCTGTGATGTGATTGTGATTGTAATGATAGTAGAAGCAGCAGCAGCAGCAGTAGTAGTAGTCGTGGTAATAGTACAGTAGTGATAGTAGTGGTAATAGTGGTAGTATCAGTGCTTGTAATAGTAGTAGTAGTAGTTGTACAGTAATAATAGTGGTTACACGTTCAACTGACTTTGGCTTTATTATCTCCAATGTGGAAACTGGGACCCACCTAGACAACAGATTGTAAATAATAATGTTCTCTCTCTCTGTCTCTCTCTCTCTCTCTCTCTCTCTCTCTCTCCTCATTATCAGCTGTGTTACATCGGCGATGTGTTGTCATGTGGGTTTAGTTCTGGGCTCGCCCCCCTGACCTTGTCCCCTCTCTCTGGCAGGTGAAGCCTCTCATATGGATCGAGAGTGTGATTGAGAAGTTCTCCCACAGCCGTGTGGAGATCAAGGTCAAGGTAATGATGAGTGACGCACATGCACATGCACATATATGTACACATACACACACACATAGTGCACCACTACATCCCCATCCACTGATCTTGTCCCTCTACTGAAACCTTATTTAATATTTATTACACATACATCACAGGGGTGAAGCCACTTCTCTTCTGACCTATAGTGAAGGGCATATAGGCCTCAAATAACAGCCTGCAATGTGCAAATGAAGTGCATAAAAATGATGATCTGCTGGATTGAAGTCATTCATTTCTCCCAGACCACCCCTCACTGCAGCGTGCCTCACATTTTGTGTTTTATTAACAACAGTAAAGCTGTGGGTAAGCCAGCCCCCCATGCTTGATTCTTTACCCCGTCCCACTTCTCACCCATCCCAGGCCCGCAGTCAGTTTAAGAGCCGCTCCACCGCCAACAATGTGTCCATATTGGTGCCGGTGCCCAGTGACGCCGACTCACCCAAGTTCAAGACCAGCACAGGCAGTGCCAAATGGGTGCCGGAGAAGAACGTGGTGCAGTGGAACATCAAGTCTTTCCCTGTAAGTGTGGCACATCCTGCAGTTTAACAGAGGAGCTTGTAACCCGAAGTGAAGTGCATTTTGAAATGGCAGAACTGTTGTTGTCTTGTTTTGTCACTGTCACTGCAGTGCAACATCTGTTTACCTCTGTACGGTGAATCATAGGGTTGGGTGATAGACTGTTAGATCAGCATCAGCAGTGAGTCAGCAGTAAGTTCAGTCCGGGGTTTTTTTTTTTTTTTTTTTTTTTTTTTCATTTTGGTTGCTTTTCTTAAAGGTCCTCTTTCGGAGTCTACCATCCCCAAAATGAGCGAATAAATAAATGAATAAATAATAGCTAAATATTGAGTTTTTTCTCGATAATTGTGACTTAATAACTCAGTATTGTGAGGTTTTTTCCCCTGCAGCTGACTTCATATCTCAAAATGCTGACTTTTTCCAGTCCCAATTGGAAGAATTGTGTTGTTGTTTTTTTTTTTAACATTTGTGACTTTTTTTCTCACAACTGTTGTCAAGTTCATAATGCATAAGTGTGCCTTTTTCAGAATTGCAACTTAATAACTTTTGTTTGTTTTTTTGTTTGTTTGTTCTTAATTGCAATTTCAACTTAATAACTCAAAATTCTGATTTGTGATTGTATAACTCAGAACTGTGACTCTTGTGCTTGTGATTTTTTTTAAATAATTCTGACGTAGTTTATAAGCTATGTGCATTCACTTGTGAGGGGTCTTGTAGCCAGTAGCTTCAGCCTGTGGTCTGATCGCCTAATTAGCTTGTCCAAGATAATCAGTATTTTAAGAGACTTCCATCATAGTTTCACAAATAAAGAGGATTTTAACATGACTGGATGAACTGCACAATATTGAAATAAGTCTTTGGACACTGGAGAGAGCATGATAACCATGTTGTTGGTCTGAAGCTGTTTGTGTTTGAAGGAGGCCACCTCTGCTTCATCTGTCTTGTTTTTTCTGGTTGTTGCTCAATGTTCTCCAGTGTCCACAGGCATAGTTTAATATTGTGCGAGTCCTCTAGTAATGTTTAGCCACACTTGTGAGGAAAAAACAAAAAAACAAACGAGAAAAAACAAAATTGTGACTCATGAAGTCACAAAAAGTGGCTTTTTTGTGTGGCAGCGATGATTTTGCATAGTCCTCATTGTCTCCTGTGAGTGAGATGAGCTGTGGCAACACAACAAAATTTAATTTCCACCTGCACCTGTGTCACGTTGCTGAGAAGGAAATGTTGCAATTACAGTGTTTTCCCAAAACAGGCTCATCTGTGGCACATCATCACAACAACAGCACAGCTGACACGAAATAAAAAGTTGGTTAATTACAGAATTGATCTAAATCAATCTGTATTGGTGAGAATCGTGTTATGTTCTTTGTCAGAACAACAACAATGAACACAAAAGTAAAAGTTAAAATTCTACCGCTGGTTGATATGAAAATTTTGACAGATTTTCGAGCCATAGTCCATTATGTATGAAACCAGTCTTACAAGTAGTGACATGAACTGTGAGTTTTATTCCAAGACAGTTGCCATGTTTCACAGCATATGATCATCACAGTGTGTTTGCTGTTTTAATAGGATTAGGTTTCAGAGTTTTCTTCCACCACACACATCTCCCCCCACCCTCAACTCGCACGCACACACGCACACACACACACACACACACACACACACACACACACACACACACACACCATCTCTCTGCTGTAATTCGTGTTCCCCTCTGAAATTTAGTGTCAAGTCTCGCCTGTGTCATGAACGCATGAACTTTTCAAATGAAACTTTGAGACTTAAAATACATTCATAAACTAATAGAGCGTCACTTCAATTTAGGTTCCTCTTATCTTTCACGTTCCAGCATCTCCTCCGTAATTCATTATACCTTCCTCCTGTCAAAGAAGGTTAATAAGTATTGCCATTACTAGTGACATGTCATTATCCAGGTTCTGTATGACTTGGAAGCACAGTTTGTTCCATCATTGTCAACCTTTGAACGCTGTAAAATAGCTTTTTTTTTTTTTTTCAGGGAATGACAGTGTGACTTGTAGGCCGTGGTTCCACTTATCTTTTCAAGGCAACTTTTGTGATCGGATGGGCCAGATCAGAACTCAGCTGTGTCTGCATACATGTGTCCAGACGTGACACTTAAGTGCAACCTGCCTGACCGTATAGTGATCAGATATATTCCTGCATGGAAATCTTCCTATATCCATGCATTCCTATATGTATTGATAAATTATGTGGATCATACCCACATACTGTTCACACCTCTCTGAAATCTGAACTCAGTGCCAGCCAGGTCATCTCCATCTTGCATGTGGTCTGGCTGATCGGATCCAAATGCAAGCGAGCTCCGATCTCAGGTAATGGGTCCCGTCATGATTGGATGACAAAAATCAGATTGTAAGTGTAACCACGGCCGTAGTGTCTGATGAGTGTTCGAAGAAGCATACAGCAGTAACTGACTGTCATACAGACACTCATCCACAGTCCTGCAGCTTTCAGACCCACCCTGCTACTGACAGCTCAAACCATATCCTCCTTTAGCAGGGGAAAAAATATTCAGACACATGAATCATTTTTAGAAAGCTATTTTTAGATAATAAGTCATCTTTTGCAGCCAACTATTTCGTTAGCATATTTTCTTATTAAAAAAAGGGTTTGTTATGCAAAAAGGATATATTTTCTTATCAACAATGAGCATTGATAAGGCATTTGCACAAACAGTCTTTCCACAGCAACTGTAGGTTTTATTGCAAATTAAAAAAAAAATGGCTGTATTTTAGCAAGGGATAGTAATGTGTAGTTTGTTTTTTTTTTATCTATTCAGGCCTCCCACACAGTGTGGTTTCTCATTTCATTTTGGTTTATTTCAAGTCAAAAGGGCAACAGATTTACTGCAAGTCAAACCAAACATGGAAGCACAATGCTGCGGTGAAGTGTTGCATATAAGCTTGTATGAGGAACGATGAACCATTTTAACCCAGGCACATTGGAAATTGCTTGATTTATTTGCCTGTGAAAGTCATAAATTGACATCTTATCCAGCTTGATATGACATGGGAATTGTCTGATTACAAGGTCTGTTTTGTTTGGGGATGACACGCCCTTGTGTTAATTGCAATCTGACACTTGGGAAATGTGTTGGCAGCAGAATTCATCAAACAGATTACACTGCCTAATCTGAAAGGGTTTCTGAACAGCAGCTCTGCAGAATGTAATGGTTTACCGGGTCTAGTAACACATTGTGGCTCTCTCTGTTTTCTGTTTGTGCGTTTGCATGCATTTCAGGGCGGCAAGGAGTACATAATGCGGGCTCACTTTGGACTGCCCAGTGTGGAGAGTGACGAGCTTGAGGCGAAGAGACCAATCACAGTCAACTTTGAGATCCCGTATTTCACTGTGTCGGGGATTCAGGTAGGATCTGCTTCTAAATCACATTACAGAGTCTTTCTTTCACCTACTTTGTTTTGTTTAAAATGCAGTTTTTTCTTGACCACTAGATGGTATCAAGAGCAGCAACTTTGTATGTGATCTCTTTGCAAATTCTCTCCCTCCCTCCTCCAAAAGTATACATCACAGCAGTATGTAGGCCAGCTGAGGACAAACTTTGCTTATTTGTGTGTCTGCATAGTCAGGCTAAACCAAACGCGGTGTTTTTTTTTTTTTTTGTTACATTTCTTGTCATGTTCTCTTTCCGACTCACAACTTGACCTTTTTGGCTTAGTGCCACCACTTGCCTTGGCTGTTGCGCACACTCGCTTCATGGATACACCGCTGTGAATTTTCAGGAACGGGAGTGGTAGAGTGCATCTTTCAAACATTTGGGGAACGAGTAGTAGGAAGTGAAAGAAAAAAACTTTGGGGTGGAGGAAAAAAAGGACTGAAAGCAGCAACATGGTTGGTTGGTCTGCGCACATTTATTCATTCACACAAATTCACAGTCGGGGTCGTTGGAGTGCAGATGCAGGTGGCCTGCTGAAAGATATTTCAGTAGACAGAACTTGTTCAAACAACTGACCTAAACACATGTTTTACCAAGAAGCCAAGAAAAATAGTTAAAGAATAACACCCAAAAATGTAGAATTGTTCTATAACTTTGTTGGGCGTGGCACAAACCAAGCTTTTATAATGCTGTCAGTTCAAATCTGGCTCTTAAGCTTCACTGTAATTTGCTCTGCGTGTGTATCGTTTGATAAAACAGAAATGCCATGAAATGATGATGACAAAGACATATGTTTTTTCAAGAGACCCTCATCAGGGCATAACATGTTTCATAAGGTCATTTTTCCCTTTCAAGTTTACAGTATATCCCCTGCTTTGAGTGGGCAAGCAGGAACAAACTAATGCAGATGGATTATCTAAATATTAATGTCATAACCACTAAGATATATGAGGTTTATGATAATGTGTACTGTGGAGGCTGAAAAATACTGACTGGAGAGGGAGCATTTGAGTTAGTATGGCTCTGTGCATGATTGTGTTTTTGTGTGTGTGTGTGTGTGTGTGTGTGTGTGTGTGTGTGTCTGAGAGAACTATTTTTAACATGTCTGTGCGCCCTTAGGTGCGCTACCTGAAGATCATTGAGAAGAGTGGTTACCAGGCATTACCATGGGTACGCTACATCACACAGAGTGGAGGTGAGAAGATAACACACACACACCTATATACCTACACGCATGCACGCACACACACACACACACACACACAAATACACAGCTGACTTAGGCCTTGTTTCAGCTGTGAAGTTACACTGAAGTGCTGGAACATTCTCCCTTACCGGATCAGTGCTCCTGTTCATTTTTGAAGCTTCAGGAACATGAGCCTTGATATCAGTGCTCCTGCTGTGTGAAAATCTAGGAGCTGCACTATTAGTGATTTTCATCTTTTGAACTCCAACTATATTCTCTAGAATATTGCAGTGTATCCTGATAAAAATGGATTGTGTTCCATTTATTGTGATACATATTTGTGAGGTCCCTACCCAGCATATCCAGAGACTGTTAGAAGAGCCACATCTATAAAAAAAAAAAAAAAAGAAAACAATGATGAGTGTGTAGACTACAATCTGAAAACATGTTTGTTATTTTTTATTTCTTTTTTGGAGATATGAGGTTTTTCATCACAGAGCAGTGAGAGAATCTGTCTCTCGCTGCACCACTATTCATTGTATGCCCTAGGCATGAACCCAGCTGTATCACATCCATCATATCCATTACCTGCCTCTGCCATCATGAGCCATGGCCTTGGGGACTTTGAATGACACTGACACAGGATGCCAAGCGAGCTTGTGGCTTTCAAATCCTCAGCTAGGCTAGTGCAAAAGTATTCTCACATATCAGTATTTAAATGGGAGCTTAGAAAAAAAGTTGTAGCTATGGCAGTCAAATTGGCTAAGCAAAGCTAGAGCCCAGAACCTTCTGATTTAATTGCTGCCCTGGGAATGAACCCACCTGCATCACATCAGTCATATTCATTACCTGGGTCTGTCACTGGGAGAGGCGAGGACGACGAGAGGTTTCAGCCTTAAATTTTTACTAGCCCACCAGCCTGTGGTCATAACCTGAATGCACATCAAGTATGTCGAAATAAGTGTGCAGCACTTTGGAGCAGCGGTCTCGAAGAAAGATCGAGTCTTTTCTGTGTGGAGTTCTCCCTGTGTCTGTGTGGGTTTCCACTGAGAGCTCCGGTTTCCTCCCACAGTCCAAAGTCATGTAAGGTGAATTGGAGTGAATTGCCACTAGGTGTGAATATGTGTGTGAATGTGTCTGCCCTGCGATGGACTGGCGATCTGTCCACGGTGTTTCCCTCCACCCAATGAGTGCTGGGATAGACTTCAGCATCCCACAACCATAATTAGGATAAGCATCTTGGAAAATGACTGAATATTTTGAAATAACACAAGAGTCATTGGCTCTATATTAATATAACACACATGATTGATTTAAAAAAATATATAAAACCTTGTACATTGTCAACATGAAAACGATGCTGTCGAGGCTGCAGCAAAATCCTCCTCTCTAGCCCGGGTTTGAACAGGGGCAAATGGAAATGAGATGGAAGCCCAATACCTCCACTGGGCCGCTGCCAAAATCCTTAAGTTTCATACCTGCCGTACGCCCTAGGAATGAACCTGACTTTATCACATCCATCATATCCATTACTTGGCTTTGTCAGGATGAGAGTCAGGGGCTCGGGAGGTTGAATGATGCCACCGAGTGCCAGGAGGCTCCCATGGCGGCTCTCAGTGAATGCCAAGGTTACTATCGCCTTGCTCGACCATCAGCAAGGAGGCAGAGGAGAGGGAGAGAAAAAGGAGGTTGGAAAACAGGGCAGGTGAGCAAGAGGGAGGGAAAGGAGATTGATCAAGTGGCAGGGAGGGAGGGAGTGTGAGACAAAGAGCAAAAGAGGTGGCTATCGCCTTTCTCTTATCATTACCATCAGCAAGATGGTGAGGGAGAGAGAGACAGCATACTGCGCTACTGTTCACAGTTCTCCGAGCACTATGCACACACACTTTCTCTCGCACGCGCACACACACACACACACAGACAAAACAGCACTGTACTCTGATACCTTACACCTTGTGTTGACTTATTAATGAGTGATGAACAGGCATTCAACACTCATACAGTGATAAGTGACTACTTCGCTAATATTAAAACTCCCACTGGCCAGAATATGATCCCAGTCAGAGCTCCATCACACTCCAGCTGGATGCCTGAGGTGATAACACAACTTATATCTGCAGTAACGTGATCGCTGAACGGTGATGTTGTCTCTCACACCTACACAGACTGAGACACACAGTCCGACCCCTCAAGCATCAATGTGCATATACTGCTATTTCATGTCGTATGCCAGGGCTTGGTCATATGTTTACAGTTGATATTAATATGATTTCATAACCTGGTATTCTCTCTCCTTGGAGAATCATAGCTGTCTCATTCTGAGTGTATTATCATAGTAATTTGTCTTATTTTGCTAGTTCATGACAGAGATGTTAATGTTGGTAGTTCTGGTTTTAGATGCTATTGCTCCTCCAATTCCTGTGTGGCCGTCTAAGATTGTAATGTGTTGAATATTGCAACAAGATATGATTTAGCACGGTACTACAGCTAATATTTGTGCTAATCTTGTTTAGGACTTTAATACGGCTCATATTGGAAGTGATGTGATGTGCGGAGGTGAGGAGGGGAAGAAGGCTGCGTGTTAATGCTCTGCTGTTACATTTCTTGGCAGATTACCAGCTCCGGACAAACTAAAGGGCACAGATGCTGCCAGACGAATGGATATTCTCTCTCTGTCTGTCTTCCTCTCTCCTCTCCCTCTCTGTTTCTCTCTGTTTTGTGGCTCCCTGGCAGCAAGGGACAGCAGAGGACAAGTGGAGGGGAACACAGGAAACTTTGCCCCACTCTCTACAAATGGAAAAAAAAAAAAAAAAAAAAAAGCTGGACAGTTTCTTTCATCCCTTTCCTCCAAGACATGCTCGCCTCAGATGGAAAAGACCGTTGCCATCAACTCTGACCTGTGATTTTCTTTTTAGTTAGGGCTCCTCAGGACTCTGGGAAAACATTTTCATTTGTGAATAATGAAGTGATAACTTTCTGACACCATCTGGTCCTTGCAAGTCTTCATTTTCTTTCTGCAACTTAAAATCTCTCACTTTCAATGTGATGTCCCTTGAGGTTAATTGACTGCGGGATTTTGGAAATGCAACATTTTTTATGAACTTGTTTTCCTCACAGAGGAAACTATTTGAAATACTGTCTGTTTTGGGAGATTAGCCACTTTGCTTATCATGTGCGACGGGTGAGTTTCTACGGAGTGACATGTAAACTAAAAGACTGTATACAGTGCCAGTGTTACTGTGACGGTTGTTGCTCAAATGGCCACAACCTTGAAAATGGGGAAAAAAATTCTAAGGCAAAATATGCTTTTCTTAAAGGAGGGTGGACAGTTTTCTCCACCTCAAGTTTACTTTTTCTTTACCCACTTATGAAGTTCATTGCCTTAAAAAGTTGGTCATGTGTCATCACCTTTAGCGCTGTGAACAGTATCCCCAGTGCATTGAAATGAACACCAGCATCGCCTGATCAATGATTAATAAGGCACAATATTGTCACAGCCGTTGGCTGTGTAACATAATACTGTCGACACACTCCCATGGGCCCTGTAACCTCGTCCTTGTGGTCACAATCAGCTCACAACTATGAGGCAGACTGAAGGAATGAACCTGGTCCAGAAATTTGTATCATGTTTTTAACTGCTGTTTATACTAGTTAGTCCCTTGTGGAAAAAAGCCATGAAGGGCAAGAAATGGGCTAAAAACTGAGGTAAAATAACCTGAGGTTTTTTTTTTTTTTTTTTTTTGCAGCCTAAAGCATCTTGACAATATGTGGAAGTAATTGTTTTTCTACATGACTTTCTTTTCCTCTCGACCTCCATAGGCCTCCGTACTTCTGAAAGCGGTTTCTGGTGTAATTCACTCCCTCTCTTGTGCATTCATTGCACTACTCCACACATCAGTTCAGCTGCTCAGCCAGCAGCACAGAATAGAGTCATGGAGGTCTGCTCATACAGCTCAAGTCAATTTATGGCATCTCTGCTGTGACTACAAAACCCCATATTGCATTCGTTCCAGTAGTAACTGTGTGCAGACATATTCTGGATACCAATGAGGATTTTTAATAAACAATGTGTGTCTGTCTGTTTTCATGTATTTTCATTAATTTATCAACTACTGTTTGTCAATAGGAAGCAAAGGGATATATTTGGAAATAAACATTTTTTATATCTTGTCTGTGCATGTTTATTTTTGTCTGGAAGTCAGTGGGTTGTGTTTCTAGTTACCAACCAGACTGTGTTACCTGCTAGGTTCAGAAGCATTGACGCAGCTTTGATGTAGCCAACAAGTCAGACAGAGTCAGCAATGAGAAGATTAGTTTTATTCAGGTTGGAGTGTAATTCTATTAAATTTAATTCATATTGTCTGGCTGCCACTTCCCCTGATAAATGGACTGGACATCAGATAGTGGACATCAAGCTGCAGGCGTGAACAACCACCACAGTTTTAGGCAGAGAAAATGCCCAAAATGGCCCTGAAGCAGGAAAATTATTTACAACAGACCCAGATCCTTGTGCTGACCTTAACCTGAGCAAACCCATGCATGCCTGAACTTGATCTTCTCTGTCCGGCTTAAAAGCACTGGTTGAAAACTATGGCTGGTCTGAAACTAGATGTAGTGGTCTCTGTGCCTGCAGCGCTACGGTATTTCTGGACATTAAATGCCCCTATTGAAGTCAAACTGTCTGACAACTAACGGCCAAACCAGCCTCGGGTTTGAGCAGAACACAATTTTTCGAGATCACATTTCAATTTCACCCTTGCTAAAGAGATATAGCTTGCTCAGGTGGGTTTTATGCCATACAAGCTCTTACCGAGTAGGCCAGAGCCCTTTATGTCATGGTGGAATGCATCTGCTGATAGTTTACCTCTGCCTGTCTGCTTTCTGCCTGCATCGCAAGTGTGTGTGTGTGTGTTTCAAAAGTGTGTCTTCACACATTTTCTCTCTCTCTCTTGCCTGACATGACAAGCTCTGAATCCTCCCCTCTCAAACAGTCTTTCTCTCTCTTCTCCTCTCTTCTCGGCATGAGCCTCGCCTCCCCATCTCCACAGCTCACCTCTTCTTGCCGTCATGCACGCAAACACAACCTGCCATGGCTGCACTGTTGGTCAAAGGACCGACTAATGTGAAAAAGGATTACATGCTAGATTGTGTTTCTGTGTGCGCTGTAAAAAAGTAGAGTGAGGAATGCTTTTCTGTGTGAATGTGTGTGTGTGAGAGTGAGAGAGAGAGAGAGAGAGCTTGGTGCTAGCCTATACCAGCCCCTACAGGCCACTGCCTTGTGCTTTGTGCCTCCACTGTGCTGTCTGTCATCACACCAACAATGGTTAACTCTGTGACCCCCTTTGTCTCAAGGCAACAGGCTATGCATATGCAGAGACTGATAAGGAGGTATGACTGACTCACAGACGCACACGGACAGAAATGAGAGGAACACAATGTGGGCTCTTTGTCTGAGTTACTTGATAACACTACACGGCAATGTGAGAAATGACTCTCTAAGGCCTTGGAAACATTCAAAAAACACAAATGACTTTCATTTGCCACTATGTGCTGTTTTTTTTTTTTTTTTTTTTTTTTAATGTCAGTATGTGTAGTTATCTCACTTTTTGCCAGCAGACTGAGTGCCTTTCTGTTGTTTTTAAGTAAATATAACAGTTCTGGAAACAAACACCCCCCAACCCACACACCCAGAAAAAAAAAAAAAAACAGCTCAGGAATATAGACAATCTGCAGTGTCACCAGTATGATGAAAGATGATAAAGTGCATTGACTGTAAAATGGCAAAATCTGGCCTATCATTTGATGTATCATTTGCTTAGTAATGCAAACTTGTGGAAGTGCTTTGAAATTACATGATTTTCCCCTTTGATCTACTGGCTTTAATTTCACTCCATTTCTCCCTCTCTGCTTTGTAGATGTGAATGATAATGAACTGTATATTACAGATATCTGAGCAGAAAAAAAGTACATCTAATAATTCAAAAAGTGCTAGGATTTCATTTCTCAACTCCAGCTCCAGCCTGATGTTGAAATTAAAGATACAAAGTTGAGAAACCAGGGGCCTCATTTACAGACACGCGTTTGAGTTTTATCGTCAACTGGATCATAAGATGATTTTTCAAATTAAGCGTACATGGCCAATTAATTAAACACGACTAAGCAGCAGACACACATATCGCTTAAGTGCCTCAAGAATTTGCACAAAATTCAACTACTCCCAGTACAAAATCCTAAAATAACTGTTTATTATCACATTTTATGACAAATCATACAACTAACACCTTTCTGAGATTTGAGCATGTCAGGTATGGAAATGGCATAGCAGTTTTTGAATCACATTTGAGGGTTATAAATTATGCTGATTCAACGTACATTCATCAAAATTTGATGGCAAAACTTTCTATAAATGAGGCCCTTGGCCCGGGTTTCCCAAAAGCATCTTCAAAAAAGAGTTTGATCTTTTTAAAGCCAAGAGACAAAGATGATCACTGAATTTGCTTGCCCATGTTCAACTTTCAATGTAACTTCAAATTTCAGCAAAAACCGAAAAATATGTTGCTAAAATTACAAGCGGATAAAAAGAATTCCTCATTTTGCACCCTAGATAAGATGTTTTAGGGAAACCAGGCGCTGTAAGAATTAAGACAATACTGTGTTGATGTGCAAACACAATTTATCCAGACATTCAAAAGTGCCTCGATGTCCATTTGGAACAAACATGTAGTCTAGTCTTATGTCTGCAGGCAGCCAGCGGGTCCACTGGTCATTCTCTGAGGTTAAGAAAAGTGGGTCTGCCATTAATAATGCAGTCCTACAAAAGTGCATGAATTATATAGTAAACAGAAATAACATTTTTTTTTAAAAAAAAAGCAGTAATTAAAATAAAATATCAGCTGCACAAGGAGAATGTCAACTTCAAATTTTTCATTACCATTTGGAATTTACCCACAAAGCAAGGAGCGACAGGAGCTTATTTTCCTTAAAATTCCACGTGTCTCATTACAGATACTTTTCACTTCCTAATTACCAGCAGTTCACGAGCAATCACCAGCTCATACTTGACATTTTAAAGCAGTAATCCTCAAATGCATCACAGGTTTGGCTGAATAGTTTCATGTTTACACTTGGGAATGGCCAGAGTGAAGGTGGTGCATAAATCACACACATATGCACACACACACACAAAGAAAACATACATTTTGTATCTTTTCTACCTTCAATCACCCATTTTTTAAACTCTCATTTACATTTTAGATGATACTCTTATCCACAACAAGGTACAATCAATAAGCAGGTAGTGGTCGGATGTCTGGCTCAAGGACACTTTAACAGGACGCATGGCTGTTGATGGACACCTTGTTTTGAACCTGCGACCCTCCGGTTACAGGACGGCTTCTCTAACCATCATCTCATATCAGGCTGAAAAGAGAAGATAGGTGCAAAACTCTTCCTCTCTGTTTGATGGAACATGTCACAGTTTGGAGTTGGGGGATAAAAAGCCTTGTATGACTCAAGTGACCCGTTTCATGCCGCCCATAGGCGTTGTTCACACCACCAGCCTCCCTGTGCCACTCCAAATTGCTGCTGTTTATCTCTATTACAGGATCTAAGCCATCTCTGATACCAACGTGAACTGACATCGAGTTCAAAAAGACAAGAATGACAGAAACAAAGCACTTCATACCTGTTTTTGTATCTACTCCTGCTTGTTTTAAACACGTTTCCATTACAGTTTGTGCCTTGAAATGTGGACTGAATTGAGGCACCCCATGTACCCAACCACCAGATACGAGTCAGCTTTTTTTCCACTGCTGTGTCTTGTGTTCCTCCACGTTGATACTACGTCAACCAAGCTGTTGTGGGCACCAACTTTACAACATCAGGTGAATGATGTACGTCATCGTCATAGCAATGCTGACAAAATTATTTCAACATTCAGGTATCGTGTAAGTCGTTCCTCTGATCCAATTATGTGTCACAAATCCATGTGCTCCAGATCGGAATTGGAAAAAAACAAAACAAAACAAAACAAAACAAAAAAAAACATATAGAATAAATTAAATAAAGCATGTGTGCTTCTTGCTGGTCACGCTATTTAAAAACAACAGATTTGTTTCGTGTAAGGACAAAATCAGACCTGGAATACCTCCAATTCCATTATCCTAACTCGTCTGCCATATTCACCTCCAGCCCCAACCTTTTTTTTTTTTTCTCCGCTCAGGACAAACACAATTCCTCGACAGTCTCTCAACCTTGTGCAATTTGTAAGCCCGCTCATATCTCCTCTGTCCTCCCATATCTCTATTCACTATTGCCGAGAGGATGTTTTGCACATCCTTGTTCTGTGACTGAGATCTGACAGCTCTGTGCTAACATCTGAGCCAGATTTTACAAATTCTATTCAGGCTGCCTTGTTCGCCTCCTCTAGGCTTGCCTTACTAATCAGCCGATGAAGAAGCAAGAGCATGTGAAGTATGAATCAGATTTCGATTTAGTTATTCACCTATCCTGCTGATCTCAAAACTTTTCCAATTCGACTCCTCTAACTCGTCTGGGAAAATGTTCTGACAGGAGGAGCCGGGGGTTGAAACACGCAGTAATGAGGCTCGTGTGCCTCTACGTCTCATATGAGGTTAGCCAAACTGGAGGTAGTCTCTCTCCGAGCCTGGTGGTCCATGTGTCCAGAAACAGTGAATATATTCACAACCCGGTCCATCAACCTTCGTCCCTGCCTTGTCCTCTCAAGTAGGACCACCACAGCAGAGTACACTCCGACGCCCGCCACTGCAGCCCCGCCTCCAGCCAGCAAAACCACCCCAGAGATGTACATGTCATTCAGGGCTTGGCCAGGCTTCGGCATGTGGTTAGCCAGAGCCAGACGGAGTAGAACCGCCCCACAGATCAACAACGACAGCCCCGTGATCAAAACCACAAGGTTGTCCGATAAACCGCCGCTTTTCAAAATGTCAATCCTCTGTCGGCTTCGAACGCAATTCATGTCCTGCACGGCCGAGCTGAGGAGCTGTTTCAGCAGGACCCCCAGGGCCAGCAGGCAGAGGGCCGTGCCCGCGCCCAGCCGCCATTCGCTCGACACGCTGGTGGTGGTGGAGAGGAGGCCGACACCCCCCAGCCCGCAGCCCAGGATCAGCAGCACGGCGACACAGTAGCAGAGCAGAGACTTCCCCGGCTCTCTGAACCACCACAGCTCCACCTGCTCCTCCAGGATGCTGTGCTGGATTTGAGCTGGGTCTGCCGGACCATTGAAGCCAAGTCCAGGGCCTCTTGGGCCCCGCGGAGGGGGGAAGTCCTCCATTTCAGACATCCTGCTTCCACTCCCAGCCTGCTGAATAAGGCCCTCACCAAAGAGGAAGCAGAATCCACTCGAGAATCCTCTCAGTCTTTGTTGGATTGGGTGATTGGAGGCGCCGTCACTGAGGGAGTGGAAACGCTGCCACCAGTCTGCTGGACACGGCTGCCAGCCGCAGAGGAAGGTTCCAGAAGTTTTAAGAGGTCTTCACTGGGTTTAACACTGAATCTCCTACAGGTGGCTTGAGTGGATGTCACATCTATAGAGGATGAGAATGTAATGCACAAAGTTCACCAAAGCGCTCGCAGGATTGAACTCAGTTTATTGCCGCGCTCTCAGCCTCTTGTTTCCACGTTAAAGATAAAAGGTCCATGAACTTGTTATCCAATATAGCAGAAAAAAAAAATAGTATTCATGAGTCTCTTGTCCCTTTTTGTGTGGAGATCCTTGCAGCTCATAAATGACTGGGAACAGAAATGGATCCAAAAACCTCCGTATTGCATTCAAAGGTAAAATAAAAGATAAAAATAAAAATAAAATAAAAATCCAAACATCCACAGAATTTTCTGCTGATTCTGAAGGATGATATCAGTCACCTGGAAGAGAGGAGAGATGCAAAGGCTATATTTAAATGAGTATTAAAATTTGGACTTTTTAGCACTGTTTTTATCAGTTTGTGGCTTTCAGGTTCCACGTATTATCCCCCTATTGAACCACACATCTAATCTATGCAAAGAAAGTAAAAAATCTAAAATCTAAAATGTGTGCGCCGTGATAAAAGATAGCAAGAGGCTGATAAGAAGTTCACCTAGTCCCTCTCGCGCTCACACACACACACACACACAAAGATTTGTCGATTCTTTGAACACCCAAACTTGCTGTTTTGACTCCGTATGAAAAAAAAAAATGTGTGTGCTGACACTAGCAACCTTTTCTATCTCTCATTATCACAATGTTAATGAGTTCCCTCCACAGAGGCGGCTGGATAAACCCAGCATCACCTGCTGAAAGAATAAACAATGACCACGCACGCATAAACACACACACACACACACACACACACACACAATCCAACATTTAATGCATGCATGTAAATTCTGTCTCTCTCACACCCACACACACTCACGCTATCAATCTTCCCATCAATCACCGATACCCCAGGCCCGGTTACCCTCCAGTGGGTTCAGCTTCCTGCCTATGTTATTTTGTTCTAATCTCCTTTACATGCAGGGTTTATTGTAGAAGCTAAACACTATTCTGTTCTATTTTATTCTATTTGGTAACATCTTTCTTCTCCTCTCTTCTCTTTTCTTCTCTTCTTCTCTCTTCCCTCGACCCTACCTTTACCACGAGGCAGAGCTTATTTAATCGCTTTACAGTTAGTCTGCAACCTCATCCCACTCCTATAGCACAAACACGGACACATACATTACACAAACACGCGCGCACAAACAAATACACACCCTCAAGGTTATGGCTGTCGACAGCTTGTCTTTAAAAACCTGTCAGCAGCTTTATTACTATCAAAGTCAGCAGTGCACAGCACGAGCCCACACACCCCAACGCAGTCTGACAGGAGTTACAGCTTGTCCTCACAGGCCATGGGTTTCGCGAGCACAAACACTGCTCTGCCAAATAAAAATATGTCAGTCTGAACAAGAGTAACGTAATCTCGCGTTCGGTCTTGGAATTTTTTTAAAACTTTATTTTATTTTTTCCGTAACTTTTGACAACTGCGGGGAAAAAAGTAAAATTGCATTGGAGAAAGTAAACTTCTCTCACTCCGTCGGCAGATTTTTTTTTCCTTTCTTCTATGTTTGGAAAAGATTCTAAGACTGAATGCAAGATCACATTTCTTTGTATGGGCCGATTTGTGTTGAGCCTTGCTGTGTGTTGATGCGGAGAAGTAACACTGTGACACCAGGAAGATATGAGGTGCATACGCAAGGTGGGAAATGAAGAGGGAGGTAATTACAACAGAGGATGGGGTGTTTATTGGATACATGCTGTTCTGGAAGCTATTCAGATCCCCTGTCTGATGGATGAAAGTGTGTGTGTGTGTGTGTGTGTGTGGAAGTAGCATATGTGAGAAATGTGTGTTTGGACAGTAGGTGAGTACATAGCGCACAGTGAAATCTGAGGATGTGTTTATGAAGACCACTTGTGTTGTCAAGGGGATGTTTATTTATTTACCTGTGATGTGCACGCACGCATGTGTGTGTGTGTGTGTGTGTGTGCATGTCCATGGCAGAAACACAGAGAGAGACAGGGTGATAAATAAAGATGCATGCGCGCATGTGTGTTTGGTGAATCACTAATTAATCCCAACTGGTTTGAGTGCGGTGTCACTGACAGGTAGTGTCACAGAAATAGCACAGTAATTGAGGTGTGTGCATGTGTGTGTGTGTGTGTGTGTGTGTGTGTGTGTATGTGTGTGTGGGTTGGGGGGGGAGCGCCACAGGTGCTTGAGAGACAAAAACAATACAGTGATACACTACCGCCATGCACTCCTGAAGTCTTACTAGGGTTATGAACATGCTGCCCTGCCCTCAGGAGGCATGAGAATAAATTATAGATGGAGATGACATAGAGCAAAGATCACAAGGTGAATTTCAACCTGTAACAGTGCATTCTATGTATATTAATCCATGTTCCATGTCACTACAGGTCCTGATGAATCAGCAACGTATTAAAAATGGTAAATAATACATTCAACAGGAATAAATATGGATAACTGTGAAAATAAACGTGGGTAATAAGGGTTAAAGAGCTGAACTGTGAAGCAAAACCAAAATGTTTGACAAAGTCATCCATTTCCAAAGCTTTGAGAGGCTGCTGTATAACTGCCTGTAAAGTGGTTCCATTCCTCATTGCCTTACATGTCACTCATACTTATTTGGCTTATTAATGCGCACAGACAAACGCAAACACAGGCGGGGGCCACGCCCATCCTCACACCACTCAGGGTGTGTCTGCCTTTACTTTTTTATGACCCGAGTGACCTCTCATCTCCGTCATATCGGCCGTGTCATATTGGCCTCATAAATACCTGTATAAAAGCACTGACTCACTGCTTCACTCTCCACTGGCCTTCACTGCTAGAAAAAAAAAAGCAGGTACTGACACACAAACAGTTTAAGGAACGCCACGCGCCGCCTGCACAGCTCGGTTTGTCACGGGTCAACATGCGGAACATTTGTTTTATCATGGCGCTGTGGTTTTTAAGAGGCAAATTCAGGGCAGTCAGCTGAATGTGACATTTCATTCATGTATAACAGTGTGCCATCACATACGCTGTATGGCTGTTCTCAGTTTGTCGGAGTGCATTGTATCGGTCCCTATAAAATAAACCATAAATAAATAAATGAATAAAATTCCACTAAATGAACCTTCACACTTTCACTGAATTTTCACATAACTCCCACAAGGCTCTTTCGCAAATGCGATATGTGCAAATTTTGTATTGCGTTTCACACCTTGCTGCTAAAATAGAGATTTCTTCACATGGTAGTTTTAAATAATGAGGAAATTAAAGACGCTCGTCCAATTCATATGTGTTTCTCAGTAATACATACGTGGGAGATTTATTTTGACACATTCTAGCCGCGAGAAATGAAAAATGGACCGGTTGATAAAACGGCCGCATTGATGATCTGCTTTATGCTTTTATTCGCTCCAGTTAAGGAGCTGTGGATGGTCAATCTCCCGCCGAATCAAAAGAAAACTCTTCTGATGGGTTAGTAAGGTGCTCGTCAAGAAGTAAAGATTGGACATAATGAAATACGCTGATAGAATGTAGCTTAAAGAGGCTATAAAACAATGCACCGACGGTCCTTATCACGTCTTATTTGAAAAATCATATATCTGAGGAGAATCCTAGATGGTTTTAAGTGACATGAATAATAAGTGTGTCCCGGAAGCCGGGGTCCTGTGGAGAAAATGAGTGATGTGAGGCTGACACTTATGGTCCAAGCATTCTCTGTTATGCTAATGCCTTGAGAATAATGACGACAAATTGCAGATATAATGGTAAACCTTGAAAATTATAGTTGCCATTTTCTCTCACTTTCACTCTCACACTCTGTCTCCCTCTCTCCGTCTCTTCTGAGTTTCAGTGTAAGGTCAACAGAGGAGCTGTGCTTTGGAGTAAAAAACACTCTATATTGCACTCCAATTACCTGGGAGGCTTTGGGACTCCGGTATTCCCCCCTCTGTTATGTCGGCCCACCGAATTCATTTCACTGGCCATTAGTGTCTCATTTTATTGTTGATGCGTAGTTCTTTTAAAATTGGTTATCTGGTTATTATATGCTAATCAGAATTCTGGTCAGCACTGAGTAGCTTTCCAAGAGTGCATCAACATTCAGTGAAATTGGAGGAGCAGCAGGAGTAGCCAAATTGTTCAGCTTTGTCCAGCCAGCCACAGGGTTTTCAGTCAGACGGGTGAAACTGCAAAGGCCCTGGCACAAATGGAGTTTTGACCTCCAAGCAGGATAGTCAGCAGAGGTATAATGTCAGCCTTTACAGCTTAGCTCCTAAGGCTAAACCTCCCTCGGACACAACACTGCAGCTTATAGATGTGAAGAACGAGCACCCAGCGAACCTCTGACGAGTCTCTCTTGTGTCTTTGTCGGGGTGAAGCTTGTGGAGGTGATGTGTGCACACCTAATCAACATCGTTCAGGCATTGAAAATGAAGTGGGAAGGAAAGTTGACTGGCTACAGTAAAAAAAAAAAAAAAAAAAAAAAAAAAAATCCCTTGGTTTGTTTGGATGCTTCCGCCTCAGATCTTTGCCAGACAATTGCAGCGTTTCGTAATTCATCCGGATCGACAAGGCCAGAGAGGAACAGCATGAAGCTTCTGTGGCTTTGAAAAAAACTTCAGCACCTTCACTTCTGACTCATGAATAAGCACATATTCATTGGTATTTTTTTTGTTCTTCTTTCATCATGTTCAGGCTTTTTGGTTTCCTGCTTCTTTGAAAATATGTCTCTCTCATTCACTGTTGATCCTTTGTCACATCACAGAAGTATCTTCCATCCAGGCATGGAACAGAATATCTCCCATAAGTAACTGTAGCAAAATATGTCAGGCAGTCTAACCAGCCATGAAAAAAAGGGGTCCTCTCTGGTCCTGCTGCTAAGTAGCCCGCTGTGTGTTTTTTTTTTCATCTGACGGCCTTGGGTTGGGTTGGAGGGGAGTCCATGGAAGACTGGGCGATGTGTTGCCGTGGTGACAAAGCAATACTCTCCTCCCTCCTCTCCTTCCCGTCTCTCTCACCCTCTCCCCCCCTTCCCACCTCTAGTCAGGCACTGTTTCTCTTGGCGTCCCCGCGGGCGAGGAGAGGGGTCAGGGTTGGCTCCATCTGTCTCTGTGACGGGTGTCGGTGCCAAGCACCACGGGGGCTGGAGAGAGAGGAAAGAAGGCTTATGTTGGGAGGGACGACAACGGATGTTTCAGGGCTGTCATCTGGGGCGGAGAAGGGGGCAGAGGCCAAGGCCGGTAGCAGGGGCAGGGGAAAGGGAGTGGAGGTGGTGGGAGAGTGGATTACGCTAGGGGGAGCGGTCTCAGGTTTAGGGGTGGTGGTGGGGTAGACGAGAGGGTTGGGACAAGGGGAGAAGATTAGAAACGGAGCTAGGGAGACGGCTTGGACAAGGGACTGTAATCACACTGGGGCTGAAAATGTGAATGGAGAGGAGGAGGACGCTGAATAGTTCTTTATGCACACAGGCTGGATGTCTCTTCCCTCTCTACTGTCACAGCGGACACCTAAGGCACCCAGGGAGCCTCACTCTGTCCAGAAACAGCGAGGAGACAATGGCCGAGTCAGTGTCACTGTCCTCGTGCTGTCTGCATGGGAAAACCTAAGAGACAGACAGAGAAACAGAGAGGGCTTTACATCGGCCGCACACAAACGCACCTATTTAGTCATTTGTTGCATTGCTGCTGAATTACAGCTAATAGTGAACGCATCACTCTGTTTTTTTAGTACCCTCAGATTTCAAAGCTCCTTGGAAAACGCTTCATCTCCAAAGGTGATGTGTGATTATCTCCACCAGCCACAAACCCATTGAAAATGAGGGCCAGTTATCCAGTAATGGAACCAGGGGAGGGAATGCACAGCTGTGGCCCTTTCAACTGGAAGGAATTAGATGTTGTGTCCCTTTTTCCTTGCCAAACCAGTGATTTGCTTGGAACATGTCGAATTGGCACTGAAGTTACCAGAGGACGGACTTCAAACTGACCCCTAGTTCCCTGTTTCGTTCTCTCGCTCCCTCGCCCCTCTCAGACGGTTTAATTCCCCTCTTTCAGAGCAAGCTCATTTCTCAGCTTATGGCACAGTATCACCCCAACTGGCAAAACCAGCCAAGACCTGGCCCCCTGACACCTCATCCACACACACACAAACACAAACACACACACACACCTCTCCCCATCTGTTTTCCCCCATCCCTATCCTTATCTCTCCTGCCTTCCACACCTTTCTTTCTTCCACCTCGCTCCTCTCCTCCTCTGCTCCTCTGTCTCACCACCAGTACTCCTTATCTCTCAAACTTCTTATCTTGCCTGTCTGCTGTCTGCTCTGCTGTTTTGGTGTCCCGGGGAGACAGGGATGGGCGGGGTGGGGGGTGGCAGGGTTACTTGTCTTTGCGACAGATCCCTCTCTGGCTGCAGGTTAGGTCCGTGATTCTCAAACCCCCTGTGGCCTAACACGCATGTATGCAAACACACACACAGGCACATACCAGTGTGCGTCAGTTTTGTTTGACTGTTTTCTCAGCAAGGTGCGGGTGATATCGTCCCTAGTAGCCTGTAGTATCCACTTCCCATTTCCATCATGAAAAATCCACTCAACTACCACAATCACAACTACTGATATTGTGATATGAGACGAGTGATAAGCTTTTTCCTCATTTTACAGGCTGCATTACATAAAAAGGAATACAATTTCCTCACTTATGTGGCTGTTCTAGCTGTTCTATCTTAACAACACACCATTAGTCATCCCTACACCATCATCATCACAATATTAATATCGAGGTACTGGTCAAAGATATCGTGATGTTTGATTTTGTCCATATCATCCTGCACTACTCAGTATTATTCTTCACTATCCTGGATCCATCCTCCATCCCTGACACAAAAACACATTAACAAAATAGGCATACATAATCAAAACACATTCATGAAAATGCAGAGAAACCATTTTCAATCTGTTGCCTAATAGTGCATATGGCAATCCCCTCCTTTAAACACAGCTTCCCCCATCTCGGTGCTGTCTGCTGCTGCTGACAATATGAAGACCAGTTCAGCTTAGTTTAGTGCAGGCTGTGGCCCCCATGTAGCCACTTTTCTCCAGCAGCAGCCAAATGGGGCTCTTGGTGCTGGGACCAATTCAAAATGGTTCGAACATTTCAACGCTGTTTGTTTCTGTCAAACAGTCACTGTTAGCAAACAAGATACAAAACATAGAAATGTTGATTTTTCTGAGGAGGAATGTGAGTGACATGCATAATGACTAAGCTCTGTGCTAGCCCCCTTGGTCCCTGCAGTGGAAGAGGGACTATTGATGGAAAGAAGGAAAAAAAAAACAAACTCCTAGGCACCCGGCTGCCTTCCTCTGTCGGGCACAGCTGCAATATTAAAACGCTAATCAAATCACCAATTAACATGCACGTCCCCTTCTGCTTCACTCCTGCTGACGATGGGAAAGAGGCTACCTTTTCCTTTTTTTCCTCTTTCTTTTTTTAACCCTCATGCCCCTCCTCCCTTGCTCCTGTGGGTTCAGGGGTGGTCTACAGCATATTCAATTTTGATACAGGTTGTCTGGGTGAATGACAGTTGGCGAGATGTCTGGCTGTCTACCTCAGTGGTCGGCTACCTGGATGATTTGCTTGCTGGCCAGTTGACTGTCTTCTGTGGAAATAAAAGAAGCACTAACATGTGGTGCTGCCAAAGCTGTAGATGCTTCCAGAAAGCAACTGTACTCTGCACCAGGTATAACAAATTACCTTCACTTGGCAGTGGTGTTACACAGTGCCACTCTTGAGATAATTCCAATTTTTCCATCCCTTTACTGGTAATTGTGGCAACTTTTGCATGCATGCACCAAGACTGAGGACATTTTTAAATCAGTTTTCCTATAACTCTCAGGCTCATTCACTCCCGTTCAGTTGCAAATGGAATAGGAAACATCTCAGGACACTTCTAATTATAGAGGGACTTTTAACAGCAATCCATCACTGTGAATGAGAAACTGTCAAAGATGATTTGCAAAGTTGCATCTGAATGCTGATATCAAGAGTATAAACATTTATAGTTTCAAAGAAGTTCCGGTCACCATTTCATACAAATCCATTCATTTAGTTTTTCTCACCAACACAAAACTTTTAACCAATGGCTTAACTTGTCTCTGGTTACATTAGGACACAGTTCCTGTCAATCACAACCTATTCAAGCCATCAGACACTTCCACTAGCTATGGTTTATGAAATTGCATGAAAAATAAAGCTAGATTTCACTCAGCTACATCTTAAACCAAGGACCTTGTTTACTAATGGGAGTACCACATCATATTTCGCGGTAAAATAAAATGTATATCTTATTAAAAAAGAAAATAGCCTGTGTATCATAACAATTGCAGTCTATAGTGGCGTAAAGCAGTGCAGAGGCACAGGAAATGAGCTGAAACTTTGATCATACTAGAGTATATTCTTTCAGGCTTCACTGCACTGCTTTCCATGTTAGCAGCCCCAAATGGCATCAATACCCAGGAATCATCTAACGCGATGTGTGACTGTACAAGGCACGCTCTTGTTTTTATCCACCTAGCCGGCCTGTCATGCTGTTAGGAGGACACCAAAGAGATGAGAGCGGCAATACACATAACACCACTGTGTCCCGTTTCCGCGGACAGAGAGCTCACTGGACACAGATTGGATTTCACTCTTGCGTTTCAATAGGTCACATCCTTAGGGTTGGAGAAGTGTCCAGGGTGAAGTGTACCCAACCACAGGCTATCTATCGTTTGGGCAAATTAAGCATATCTACACTGCAAATTTGAAAACGCAAATTTAACACCCTCAGAGTTGAAATCAACACTGACTCGGGGTTTATATGGGAACCACTGGTTAAGTGTTAAATTAACACTTTTGAAAGTGTTAAAATTATTAACACTGTGACAGTGTTACCAAACAAACTCTTAGAGTGTAAAATATTAACACCACGATAGATGACAAGAACACTAGATTAGTGTTCAAAGTTCACTAATTATTGACACCAACAGAGTTAACTATTCAACACTGCACCAGTATTCAATTTACATTTTGTGGTGTTAAATGTACATTTAACTAGTGTTTACTATACTACTGATAAGGTGTACATTGTCCACTGAGATTAACACTATTAAGAGTTAAAAATGTACAATCTATAAGTGTTAATCTAATCATCCACCACCCATGTACAATAATCACTCCAAAAAGTACTGCAATGAAAAATATTTTATTTTTCTTTGACAGGGGCTTCACTTTAAATCTGACAGGGTGCAGGCCACTCCTAAAACCCTGTACAGTACTGCCCAAAACATGAGGTAGCTCTTAAGTGTTGCTTACCCTATACAATGCAGCTGTCTGGCACAACATAGAAAAACGAGTCTGTACCATAAGACAATTGAACATCAAAGGGCTTGAAGTATCTCAAGTCATGAGGTGTAACAACTGAAACATTATGAATATTGTCAACAACATGAAATGCATGAAAGTGCTCCACAAATGAGGTCTCCATTTCAGATACCAAAAAATAAACTTCTTTTCTAAGAAATATGCACACAATCTTGTTGAACACTGGCATCTCATTAACAACATCTGTGCAAACAACAAGACCGTGGTGATACTCAATGCCATTATGTTTGATCCAGGTTGTAACATTTATTTCACTTGACATATCAATATGAAAATACTCTGAAACCAAATCACCATTTTCAACATCAGTCAGAATTTTCGATTTGACAGGCCCAGACTCAATACCTTTGGCGGACAGTGATTCCCAATGATAGGCAACAGCCATTTGGTGTTTCTTTGCAAGGGACTTTGTTATGTTCTTGAAGTTTTTAATGCTAGACTTAAAGAATTTGTGTTTAGCTTCATACCTCATACTCCAAACATGTACTAAAGGACCAATTTGGCGAATACATTCAGGATAATGGATCATGAAGTGATGTTTTGGGATCAAAGTATTTTCAGGATATAAAATTGTAAATAATCGGTGGTGCTCTTCAATAAGATGTTTTAAAAATACAGTCATTCCCTCAGTAACACATGGGGAAAATACTATGTTCACAATATGCAACAACAGTAACAACAAATGCCAGTGTGTGTCACCTTCTGGAACAACATCTCCGAAGATTAGTGGGAGATTTCGAATAAGGCACAATGTTTGACTGGCATTAAGCCCAATACCACTGCCACTGCAAAACATATTAATGTGTGTTGGACGATTTTTTTTATCCATGAAGCCATAGTTGAATGCATATACACGTTGGAGTATGTTTTCATTAGAAATGAAGTTCTGATTCAAATACTCAAACAACAACTTAATCTCATATTGTCCTACACCTTCTAAGATATCGTGCATTATATCAAACACAAAATTATCGGATACATTGAAGTATGACAATGAATTAAGTATACTATTGCGTTTGAGCCCAAAACAAGAATTTTCCCTTGGATTCTCAACAAGGTAACTGTAATGCTGCTCATTGGTTAATTTGGTTCGCAAAATCACACGTGGATCACTTTCGCTAAACACTGTTTGAGCTGTTGCTTTATCAATGAGACACATTCTGCAGTAATGGTGTGCAGAGAAAGACTCAACATAACCCAGAATTGAGTTCAGACCTAAATTGTCACCTGTTACTTGTGCAATGGTGCCAAAAACAGGTTCTTCAGCAAATGACACTTTCATTCCATTGCTCTCTAATACTTTAACATCTTCTACAAATGGAGTAAGTATTTTGTCAATACCATATTTTTTTGCATCTTGCGAATGAAACAAAGAAATTAGGTGGATGTTCATCAGGGATGAGTTTAGACAAGGTGGCAAATTGCGGAGGGTAAAATATAGACATCCTAGCTTATGAATACCTTGTTTTGACCCTAGTGGATTTGATGTTTCAAAGTCATCATAATAAACTTGAATTTGCAATGCATTTTTTGATTTTGAATACAATGCATGATTTCTGTAGTATTTTCCATCACAGAAATCCTGGTATAAAGTACTAACAGCAGCAGATTTATTAATCTGATAACAGATTTCTTCATTCTTGAAAATAAACTCTAATGTTTTTAACAAGGGTATGTACATGAAAGTGTCATTTACTGGTACCTGCTCATATACTCCAGATATCTTGTTTCTCTTTGAATCATATCTCACTCCTAAGTGAATTTCTAGTGGTTCAACAACACCCCATTTCTCACTAAAATACTTTGTCCATTTAGAATTTGTGTTCAAGTCACAAAAAGGATTGAAAGTATTGTTGAAGACTTCTTCCACTGCACTTCTACTGGGATTTTCAGCAGGCACTGCATTTAACACTTGTTCTTTAAGATTTGCATGAACTTCATTGACATACTCCTCCATGCTTTCAACGACAGATAACACAACATTATTGGCAACACCACTGCCCTGTAACTTTGCAATGATTGAAGCACACATGTGTTTTGCTTGATCTTTTGACATCCCAGATGTTGAAGGTTGATTTATCAAATCAAGGTCCATGTCAGAGGTATCCTGTTGTGAGCTCTGTCCACCCAAGTCTGACTGATTTGGTGTTGGGATATTATCATTGCTTGTCCCCATGTCAACAATACTATGACAACCATTTAAATGCTTCCTAAAACCTGCAAAACTTTTAAACTGCAAGGAACATCCTTCTTGAGCACAAGTAACAACAAACTTTTTGCCTGGATACAACCCATGAAAAAATTTAAGGTGCTGAATTAATGCACTAGGTGCATCATGCAAAGATCTACAAATATAACATCTATACATAGTTCAAGAACTCTGCTTTTAGTTTCTTATTCGTAAACCAGGCTTTATGCCATTTGGCTTTCTTTGATAACAGAAATGCTACAGACTAAGGAAATTATACTTTTGCCAAAATATGACCTCTGCAAAAACAACAAAACAAAAAACAAAGTGCTGACTATATGCACCAAGTGCATTGTGCAATTGCATACAAATGTTGCATGTAATTTAAGGAACTTGGCTCTTAGCTCCTGTTCATAAACTTGGCTCTCAACTCCTTCACCTTTGGACTCTCTTTAGTGGTGTCAACATCAATACTGTAGACTGTTGTTTGAAGGAATGTGTACATGTTGTTGAGAGCATCATCATAACTTACACTGAAAACGAAGTGCACTTTAAAAAGTTCATCAAAGGCTGCCAATGATGTGGCTCCCTGGCAGGGGATGAGCTTCTTGTCCATCACAACGTAGTAAGCACTGATGGCCTGTTTGGAGGTTCCAGAAGCAAGAAGATACGGTTGGCGATGTCCCTCCTGGTTCTCTAGGTGTTCTTGAAGGCTTCTGCATGACTGTGGGAAAAAAAAACACTTGTCAAGTTGTATTTTTACTGTTATCTAATTATGTGAGACATTTTCCACTTAAATCCCAAAACACGGCCCTGTACTTACCTTGTGAAACACAACTAGATGGTCCATGGCTTGAGCTGCGCTGATCTTCTGTGTTTTCTTTTTGTTAGGCTGAGGTGGTAGGATATGCAGGAGCAGTAGCAAAGATGCCATGTCGCTGTCCCACTCTGTAAGAAGAAGAAAGGGAACCAATGGACCATCCTGTTTCATCAACTGTTTAGTTCAAGTCACATCTTATGGACTACTTATGGATAGTCAGTGTAGTAACTATAACAGATGGTGACTGTCATGCCCCGAATTTTGAGCAGTAGAGAGGAGTATCAGCAAGGACACTAAGAAATGAACTGCTATGGACAGGGCCTTCCCAGCAGTACATGCTTAGCCTCTGCCAGTACTCATTTCCAGTGTTGGGAATAACGCCGTTATAAATAACACCGTTACGTAACAGCGTTATTTTTTCAGTAACGGGGTAATCTAACTAATTATTTTTTGTGCCGTTACAACGTCGTTACCGTTACTGACAGTCAAATGCGGCGCGTTACTATGAATAAATTGAGGAAACTACCAGCCGTAGCGAGCCTACTCTGCTCTGCTTATTTGTCATCCAAGACTTGAGGTGCGTTCAGGTTCGAGAATAGCGTACGACTTCTTACGACTCCCGGCTGTTTGTCCCTGCTCATTCAATTAGACAATGCGCTCCAAACGCTCCGAACGCACTCCCTGGCTAGATGCGATAGAAGTGATTGTGATTGGCTAAGGGGTAGAGTCATGTGTCATGGTAAGCCAATCAGAGCCAGTGTTTTCACACACAAACTGGAACAGCGCGTGCGGCAAACACACACACACACAAAACAGAGATGCGACGATATGATGGCAGAGCAATCTGCGGAAAACTTGACCTTTAGGAGGTGGAGATACAAGCACTACTTCAAATTTGTCGAAATTTACTGTTTACTTTTGTTACAAGTGCATTTGAAGTGTAGGATAAATCTGTTGCTGTCTGCTGAGGTGCAGTAAATATTTACAAGGTTCTTTAATACAGGTACCTGTCTGTTCTTCTCTATTCAACTGACTGGAATACTGCTCAGAAAATTTCAAATCCTTTGACATACAACAACTTCTTTTTAAAGTAACGAAAATAGTTACTTTCCACGGTAACTTGTTACTTTTATTATAGAGTAATTCAGTTACTATCTCAGTTACTTTTTGGAAGAAGTAGTGAGAAACTATAACTAATTACTTTTTTAAAGTAACGTGGCCAACACTGCTCATTTCTGCTTCTCCAAACTGGATGGTGCTGACCAACACCTACTCAAGTCGTGCAGTCACTATGGAGAGGTACCTTATACAAACACACTTAAGATAATCCGAACTATCCACTTAAGTACTGCATAGAACAATACATTAATTTCATTTGGCATTTAACTGAATACCTGGGCGATCCTCAGAGAATGCATCATTGTTCGGATTCTTGGCAGACTTCAGCAAACTCTGGAGCACAGGGGTGGTTGTAAGGCTCTCTGCTTCTCTGATCACCTTTCCTTTGAAGGACGTATGCCACTTCTCAAGCAGTTTAGCAGCCGTTTCTGGTCCAAAGAGGAGGCTGAAATCTTGATGTATCTGCAGAGAGAAATGGAAGATGTGTAGTAAAATTCACATTCTGGCAATCACAAGCTTTTGGCCATGAATGGTGGATGCCTACACTTACCAGCCCTTTAATGTCCAGCAGCCTTGGAAACACTGAGAGTATGTTGTGAGACTCATCAGGATTGTGGATGAGGTGCTGCCTGTATTCAAAGGTCTCCTTCATCTTCTGCAGGATGATTTCTCTGTCACTTGTGTGGTTCATCAAGGATATGACCTCTTTACAGCGCTCTTCATCCAGCTGGCCACGAATCTGAGGCAGCTCCCTCTCCTGTCTTGGACCACCTCCTCCTGTCTGTATTTTTGGTTCCTTGGACCCAAGCTTTGTCTTTCTCTGAATTGTCTTGAGCCGCCACGCCAAGAAGCCAGAGCCACTTTGGCTGTCGTAAAAATGTTCCTAACCAGGGACAGACAACATCAAGTTACTTCATAATTAGCCATAGGAGGAACCCACTTGTAACAGTGTTCAAAAATATGAATCCAAAAATGACCATGAAGTTAAATAAACACCTTTCAGAAACAGACGAACAACAAAACTGACAACAAAAATGGAAGGACTGTTGTGTTTAATGCAGTACTTTTATCAAAGTGGATCCAATAAACTGGTAAATTACTATTTTTGTGCATTAATAATAAAAGGAGCACTGTCCAGTGTCAAGCTCATTCTGTGTGTGTGTGTGTGTGTGTGTGTGTGTGTGTGTGTGTGTGTGTGTGTGTGTGTATATATATGTGTATATATATATATATATATAAAAACTTACATATCCTTTCCTGGATAGGGGATCCTTCAGTGCAGGAAATAAAGTCACGATTCCCAGTGCATATTTCTCTTTAGTAACGCGCTGAGGGATTCTCCTGCAATGAAAAAAAAACAAACACGGAAATGCCAATTACAACATTATCTAAGTAATGTGAGTCATCTAGTGCAGAGTTTAGCTTTTAACTGTCATAGCTGCCTTTTTCTTATTCCTCGTTCAAGCAAAAATTAAGTCTTTTCACAATTCATCATTAGTAACATACTATCAATTTGGCCCCAACCAACCTAAATCTTAGTAATTATTCAGTATGTAAATTAATTTAAAACGGAAAAAACTTACAAAGGTGGTAACAACTTAACTGTGGTGTCATCAACTTACCCTTCTGTCTCAACCATGTGTGCCGCAAGAATGTTTACCATCTGCCTTCTTCTAGTGTCACAGAGTGTCTCCGTTTCTTCATATTCTTCAAGCACTGTCGTCCCTCCTGGTTTCATCTGCAGAATCTGTTTTATCAGCTAAACAGATTACGACAGCTGTTATGATATAAACCTAGAGAGGCAAACTAGTTTGCAGCATCATTATAGCCAAACTTTAATGATTAAATCATGGCAAAGCTAAAAGGAAAATCCAGATTTTTATGAGTGCAAAATCAAGCTTTCGAGGTACTGTACTGGTGGGTTTTTTTGTATCAAGCACCTGAAATAAATCAAAAAGGGGACAGTTACAATGATGAAACTTACATCTCTGGCTGAAGAACTGGCTTCTTCATCACCCCTCTTTCGCTTGGATGGTCTTGATGTTTCACCGTCACTGCTACTAATGGACACAGAGAGGACACTCCCACTGGGTGAAGATAGTGGTGTGGAAGGAGATGACTGAGATGGGCCTGAATCTAATAACAAAAGATTAAAATCACACACAATTCACCTCATTTGCAGCAATGCTGTGGATCAGATTTGTAATCAACCACACAAGAAACTCTGCTTCTATTCTTAAGAATCCAGAGGGAAAGGGAATGAACTGAACAAACAGCCAAAAACCTATGCCAGACTTTGTGCTAGAGGACATGACTTGTTTTTTTAAGCAAACAATTATCACTTCAAGTGTTTAATACTTCATTTGATAATCTTAAAATTGGAAGAAAGATAATTTAATGCAATAGAGGCATCTGAAATAAGCACGGATATTAATGCCATGTAAAACTAGAACACTCTAAATTTACCATTGTTGTGACTGTCCTTAATGACAAAACAAATTCCTTCCAATGTGGCTAATTCTGCAAACACGGCTTCGTCAACCTCAGTGCCGGAATCATCCTCCACAGTAATCTTGTCCGCACGGATGGAGAACTTCTCTCTCACTAAATGATGAAGTTAAACATGGAAACACGGAAATTATTTACATCATAAAATATCATGGCCACCACTTGGTGTTAATTACTGGTTAGTCATATGTCAATCTGAACATTTACCTTCAGAAATGAATTCTTCAAAATTAGGAGTTTGTAATTTGATGTATTTCTTGCGGTTCTGATACTGCACCTTAATTATCATTTTGCCATCTACGACATGAGCCTGTGGAGAAAGAGAGGTGTACACAGAGTACAAAAAGATATTTTAGACAAGCTAATTTAAATGATAAAATATTTATAATAACCTGAACATCAACCAAAAGCTTTCACAACACTAATTTCTCTCTGATGGACTAAAATATACTTTTTGTAACCGAGGCTGGTGGGTATGCAGATGTTGTGTTCCTGCCTGACAGGTCTGGAACTTTATATACTGCTCTTCACACTTCTTATGGTGACTGCGGTATCTTTGTATCCTGTCAAACAAACGCACTGAAAAACACAAAACTGTATCTGTATGCCAGCTCCCCTGTTACAGCATACATTCTTGGGCTTAACTATTAGAAATGTAAACAATGGCCAGAAAATCTTTTGCCATTAACTGTTAGCTGAGGAATTTTACTGACCTGAAGTCAGTCAGAGTACTAAAATAGAATATGAGACAATTCTCAGAAATAGTAACATCTACAGTTCAACAAAAAATATCAATGATAATATCAATATCTTGATATAAATACTAGTCTTCACCTGTAAACTTAGTAACTTTATATGCTGAGAAATAATATCATTATCAGTGTTAGCAGAACACAAGACTCCTTCACAACACATTTCTGAGATATTTTACACATTGTCAATATCTAACCTACACGTTTGCATTGTGGCACCTTAAACGTTAACTATTTACTTCAACTTCACTCACCTGATATCTGCGATTTTGAATGGGGACCCTCGTAATCGTGTAAATTGCTACAAGGCAAAAGATACAACAAATTAAAACATTAGAGGTGGTGCAGAAAACGACCAGTAAATAAGATTACGTTAGTCTGACCATATGTTAAACGCTACAAAAAGCAGTAGGGCTGTAGCTGATATCAGAGTACTCGAGTACTAGGTTGTGTGTTGTTCTGCTGTTAAACTGCACGGACTGTTTGCACTAAAGCCTACCTGCCTTGTTGCATAAAACTTATTTCTATAGCATTTAACGTTAAAATATCACACTGTGTGGACAACTGTTTCAGCTGTAAATTGTGTTATTATGAAAAAAAAGTGTGTTACTTGACTGTCCGATTTACCTGACAGGCAGTCCCCTGTTCCCCCCTCTAACAGGACGGCTGTCCGTCTGTCTTCGCTTCGCTCTCCTCGTGTGCTCTGCTCTCCCCCGCATGCCGCTGCGGTCCGCTCGCACCCCCTCCCCCCCCGCAAACGAATACTCGAGTACTACTCGAGTTACGGTAACAGTAGCATTAGTTAACTGACAGCACGCACATCGCAGACAACCTAACCCTGTCAGTTAAAACGCAGTTTAAAACCGCAAACCGTTTAAAAATACATTTTGCTCGAGAGCTTTTAACTATTTTCAAATAACGTTTCGCTGGCTTACCGTTAGCCCATCGTGTCAAAAAACGAACTGAAAACTAAGCTAACCGTCATCGTTATCCTAATTGAGCGGTCGTGTACTGGCATGTCTGCTTACCATGCAACTACGACGGCGGCCACTCGTTAAAATATTCAACATGGCTAAAAAATGTGAAACTATATGACAACATAGGCACATTTTACTGCAAATTAACAATAACAAGGCAAACTTTCGTCGTGTCATACTCACCAGTCTCTTTTTCTCATCCTTCATGCGGCGAGTGACAGAAAATGGCGGCCGTCCAATTCCTCTCCAAGCACCTGCCCAAATACCCGGATGTTGAAAACAACACCAATAGGTGCTCAATACCGTTGACTCTGTAAAGTTACACCCACAATATTATGTTTGCACACTTATGCAGAGTTCATTCTCCTAGAACCAACACCAGAACCATAACACTTTACTCTAAACTGCCCTAACACTAGAAATTTAACTCTGGTGAATTTGCTGTGTATGTCCCTTCCTTCATGATGGGGATACTTTTATGTATTGCAGCTCAGCTTAAGTGATCTGAGCTGATCAGACAGGTATGGTTTTATTTTTACATAAAACTCTTGCGTGATGAATCTTTAAATTATGATCACAGAGCAAGTTGAGAGGGAGTGAGAGTGGAAAAAAGAGGGACAAGAAAACATATGTGGTCCTCCACCAACAACCAGTGAAATGTTTGATTTACACGAGAGGCGAGGAGTGGCAGACACCATCTGTCGGTGCTGCACTCTCAAAAACAGGTTCATTTTTGGTTCGAAATCCTGCAAATGGCATGAATTACTTTTTAATGCATGGAGTTAGGTGTACACTATTATGCCCGGTGCAGACATGCTCTATGTAGCTGCTATCGACTACACTTACATGTCTGCTCTTTGTAATTGCTGACTATGAAACAAAACGCCTCCTGGGGATTTTAGAGGTTCTGCCCTACCCTCGACTTCACTCTGTCTGGCTTCGATGTCGCACACATACACACAAACACACACCTATATAGAGCTCTCACATAACCCCTCAGCATTCAGTCACATTGCAGGTTCTTCACTGTCTTACTCTCCTGCTCCACTTTCTCTTCCTAATCTTGATTTCTGTGTTCACTTAATCCTTTTTTTCCCCCAACAAGATCTATCCCACATTGTTTTCACCTTGCCTTGTTGTGTGTGAGTGTTACTCTTCATCTTAAAATATTTTGCTGGCATTTTTGCTGTAATAACTTGTGACAGTTACGACATGAAACCAAGGTCACAAGCCCCGTCATAATTCATTTTGTTTGACATTTTTCTCTTTATGTGAATTATCTGATCCATCTAACTGATTTACATTTGCAAACCCAGGCAGCTGCTAAAGGGGTTGTGCCTGGATATGTGAATATTGATCTCATGCAATGACAATAACTTGCATACAACATCAGTATCATTGGCTCTGGCCCTGGCATTGTGTTTTATGGATTTTCCAGAGCACAGCACAACTGCTGACCTTTGATCGTATATGACACAGCTCTATGAACTGATGAACCACAAAGTATATGAGGCCTTCGCAATTGTGTGTTTGATAACTGTGGGTCATCACACTGGTGCAAAGGTTAGGGTGTGATACAATGTCAACATGTTTTACTTCCTGGTTTTGAATGGAAACAAAAGAGGCTATTAATTCTCATGGGAAATAAGTCTGGTAGACCTACAGCTTCATTTGTCCGTTACATTGCCTCCTTGGGGAGGAAAAAGTAATTAGAAAACAATTTCTTTGAGTGATCCAAGATCTGAACCATTTGTCACATGCTTCTCTGTTAGAGGTCACAATGCAATTGATAAATTGATAAAGCAGTTATTTTTTTCTTTTACAGCCTTGTATGCTAACATGTCGTTATTTTTACTGTCAGGACTTCACAAAGACCCATTAACAGGTGGAAAGAATGGATAGTGTATTTTCTGGGAACAAAGTATAGCTTTTGTGCTTGAATTTTCTATTAATAGATTGGCCTATAATAGTTCAGCCTATTGGCAATTTCATTCAAACAACAGAGGGTGCTTTTCATTTCAAGATTTTGGATGACTCTCACAAGAGAGAGAGATGATCTGGTAAAGAGAAAGAAAGAAAGAAAGAAAGAAAGAAAGAAAGTGGTAGATCACCATGTCATCTGTCTCCTGTCACCAAAAAGTCAACTTTTTTCAAGTCCAGGGACATGAACCAAACCCCGCGAGGTAAATGTCAGAAAACTAGCCTATAGATAAAACGGGATTTTAGAAAAAATGAGAGGGAGGCTTTGCATGATGCCAGCATCCAGCTGCAATAGTCTCACAGTAAATAGCCTACTGAAAAACAACTAGGCTATCATCTGTAGTTTATTAACAGATTGATCCAAGTTTCTGTTTGCAGGGTTATAGTGAAAAAGTATGATATGCAAAATACCTATAAGCACGATAAAATCCCTAGGAAAACTGAGTAGACTGTCACAGACGCACTAAGTCCATATAGGAATATTAGGCTTCATGAATATTGTATCACATGTGATTAAAAATGATAAGAAAGTATAATAAATCCACAATATACTCACTAATCTCAGACAGTTCGTACAGACATACTACGGGGATGCTATCGTGATTATCATTATAAAATAATAATAATAATAAAAAAAAAAATACAATTTTTTTTAAAGGAAGACAGAGATTGTTTCGCCCCTCAGAAAATGCCAAATAAAAAAGAGGAAAATGCGTACACCCTGGTGGGCAAATCGTTAAGAAAGTTGTACCGGGGCAACTCTTGTCTTTCTCTATACGTGCAGCTTGTGTTATTTAGAGGGAGGCTTGTCTCACTTACCTGTGCGCCCAGCTGATCAGACTCCGTGCCTGCCGTACCGCACCGAGCTGCTCGACCGTAGCTGCTCCCCGTCTTTAAATGTCCAGACAGCGGCCACGGTTACGGAGCGAGTGTCGCTACGTTACGAGTCGGTCAGTGCACGTATTCATCCCTCTTGAATGAAAGTGTCCGGGCTCCAGAGCGAGGCGAGGACAGCGAGCTGCTGCCGTGCCTGCTGCCTCCTGTCTCTGTCTCTGTCTCTCGACCGGACGGACTTTCCCCGTTTAATGCAGGTGTGGCCACGCGCGGCAGCAGGGGACGCCGGTGGGAGGGGACACAGTGTCGGTGGAGCGACCTCCGCACCGCCGCAGGTCCCGGCGGGGGAACCGCAGCAGCACATGTCAACAAGCGACGTGAGAGCCAAAATAAATGAAAGCCACATTATGATATGCCTCCTGGATGCGCTGGGGGCTTATCGGCTTTTCAGAGCGGCGCGGCGGAGAGGTCCGCCCAGTCCCTGAGGGAGAGCACAGTGCCATGCGTGTTCCCATAATATTACAGAGGGGACCTGGGGCTGAGTGTGCCTGTGGCAATCAATAGTGACTTTGCACTGACCTCGTCACACTTTGAGGTGTTTTATCTAATATTTCAATTAAACATACTCTTATTCAGACTTTTACACAGATTTAATTATGAGGCATCATTTCTTTAAAAATATAATCGGAATACTATCCAGGATAGTGGAGGCTAAACCCACCTGAACCCAGTTCACCCACCTTTTCATTTGCGGAATAGTTTGCTCAGCTCTTTAGGCTGATAGAAATCCTCAGCCTACGCAGTGCCTGTTTGCCTGACGATGATCACCAACACCGGAGGTCGGACGCGGCTGGTGCGCATGCATGTAGGCGCCTATTAATTTGTGAAGTCGGCTGTAGCCTATGCAAGCCATTCCTCTTGCACTTTGTACACGGGGAAATGGCATTCACATTAATTCTTCCTCATAAAAAATGGCTCGCCATCGCATGACTCATCGATCATGGCCCCTTTGACACAATGCCTGTTATTGATTTTATTTGGCCCTGCCAAGAGTACGCCGAGCGTCCACTTACCCCCTGTGATAAAACATAAGTGGACTAATGTAAAAATAACACATTTTATGACCACAGTTAACCCCAGCGCCTGGACAATACCTGAAGGCATTCCGAATACTTTCAAATGAAGAAAGGCAGAAATCAAAGGCAGTTTCTAGAGGTAGAGCAAGCCAGGGTGAGTGGTTTCATTCCCATGGTGGCCACTGATGCTGAAAATATATGCACCAATTGTACTGTAATGCTTTTTGAGTTAAAGAATCAGCCAAATTGACCGCACTTTCTTGGAGTATGAGTCAACCCCACTACATTTAGCTTAGGTGGGAGTGTCTGTCTTGAAATTGCATGGGGGGGAACAGTACAGCACAGCTAGGCAGCAAAGTGAGTTTTGAAAGACAGAAATTATAAGTACCTAATATAACGGGTCATCAACCCATATGAAACCATCAGATACACTGTAATTATGTGCATCGGGACAGTAAAAATCTAACTTATGGCACATTTAAGACCAGGTTCATTTTCAGGATGTCCAACCAGTGACAAGTAGAGTGTAACCACATTGACAGGTTCACACTGTGCAGTGCTGCACTTTATAGCACACAGTAGGAAATGATTCATTATCTGATATTAGTGATGCTAAACCTCGAATGGCTTTGATCCTCATGCCTTGCATGAGCCTGCGCACATAGCTGTCGACTGAAAACTGTCTTATGTGTTGGAGTGTGAATGCCTTTTGTGTGTGTGCGAGTGAGTCTGTCTTCCTCCCAGTGATTTAAGGCTCTAAATAACTTCAAACTTGAACTTGAACTTAAAAGTCAACCATCAGTGTGTCCAGTTGGTAAATTCATTTGTCGTGACAGATGACAGTCCTGAGTGCATTTTGGACTGTATAATGGGTGCACAGTTTGGTGCACATGAAGAGATTTCTGAACAGCAAGGCCTGAATTTAAATAATACTGTGAGTTCTGTGTCTGATTTTTTTCTTTCTTTTTTTTTTTTTTTTAGTCTGGCTGAGCGTCAGACAAGATGAATTAAACAAACTCACACCTTCTTCAAATAGTTCACTAAAGCTATTTGCAGATTGATGTTAAGTTTTGCTCAGGCACGTTCAGATACTGTCATGAGTGCATTATGAGACCTGTTGAAAGACTGAACATTCAATTTACTGCTTAATTTGGTTTTTGACAAGCAGTCAGTTTTGTGTCTGTTGTTGTTATTGTGTATTTGTGAGTGGGCAGGGTGGATAGTCTGTGTGGGTGGAGGAGTGTCTGAACAGCCTCGATCTCCTCTCTTATTGGAGCTGGATTTTGCACTTGTTATCCTCAGCCTGGCGAGGCAGGCAGACCACTGTGTTGGTGCTGACACTGGCACCACTCACACTGTGAGGTAAAAGGGCTGTGCAGCTGACAGACATGAAGATAAGCTGCCATTTTACTTTCTGTGTTTGCAATTAATATATTTGGTTGCCTGTGATTTTGTTTTTGGAAATCGTTTTCTTTTTGAAATGCATTACTTTGTACTTAACTGATGTAATCCAAACATTCACAACAAGGGGAATGAATCTGTCTGCTGTCAAATGGATGCCAAGAGGGGAACTGTGACATGAAGTGAAAGCAAAAGACCACTTATGTGTTTTCATGTCAGTAAATCCTGCTCAGAAAGAAATGAAATAGTAAAAGAAAGAAGGCTGGGCAGGTATTATCTTCCTAAAGCTCCTCAGATTAGGAGAAGATAGTGATCACATCAGCATTTTGCCACCACATTTATTTTTTAATATAGTATTATGAAGTCAGTCATCTCTGTTATGCATAGTCACTCAGAAAAGTCATATTTGAATGATGAAAATACATGTCTGGCATGCATAAATATGTATATGAGTACATATGAGAGTACCAGGCAACATGTAAACGACAGACTGCAGATAAGGAAACTGTGAAAAAGAAAGGGCGGATTAAGATGGTAGTTAAGGTAGATGGTAAACTCCACTAACTAAATATCTCAAATCTAGATTTAAATACTCAGAATGATAGAGATGAAAGTCAAATATGTTCAGGGTCAGCATTTTCAAATATACACTATATGGACAAAGGTATTGGTGCACACCTGTGAATCACTGAATTCAAGTGTTTCATTCAGTCCCATTGCCACAGGTGTATAAAATCCAGCATCTAGCCAGGCAGTCTACGTTTATAAACATTTGTGAAAGAATGGGTCGTTCTAAAGAGCTCAATAGTACTGCCACTGTTGCTACAAGTCAGTTTGTGAAATTTCTTCCCCTCTAGATATTCCACCATCAGCTGTAAGTGGTATTATTGAAAAGTGGAAGCGTTTAGGAGCCACAGCAGCTCAGCCACCACATAACAGGCCATGTAAAGTTACAGAGCGGGGTCACTGAGCTGAGGTGCATAGTGCGTTAAAGTGCCCAAAGCAAGGTCCCGGAGTGGAAGCTGTTCTAGCTGCAAAGGGGGGACCAACTCCATATTAATACCTGTGGATTTAGAATGGGATGTCATAAAAGGTCCTGTAGGTGTAATGTTTAGGTGGCCTAATACTTTTGTCCATAATGTAGATAGAACTGGTACAACTATTCTCAGATCAGTGCTTCTATTATTTTATACCAACTGGGCCCAAGGTCTGTCACGCAGCTTCACTAAATATAAACAAAAAGGTGTTTAGATGAATTCAGTACAGGTCACAGTGCTCTGTTACACCTTGGTAGCGGACATTGGACTGCATGTTACTGTCAAATTAATCTTTAACCACTTGGGAGTGGTGACAGTATCACCTTCAGCGTTGCTCATTTTACTAAAATACTTTATGAAAAAGAGAAAGGTGATAAAGCCCGCAGAGTTGTCATGGGGTGAACAGGGGGCTTCATAGGTCGTTGGGTGTTATTTGATGTTTTGGCTCTGTACTCATGGAGCGTAGTATTTCATTAACGACTGGAGCAGCAGCCCAAGCAGAATAAAAAATGCCTCATGTCACCACTTCAAATGGAATGACACAGCGCTACAGTGGGTGTTCATTTTGATATACTTTTTAATAGAAAGTAAAGTTATTACACAATGCATGTCGAGAGTTTCATTCTCATTACATGCTTTTGTAAATGCACACCTGAACAGATTACTAATATTAAAGCCAACAATTTATTTGGAGACTACAGTTGTAAGGAAGTCATTTGACGTGATAAAAAAATTTTCCTCGTGCTGCTACAGTCAGTGAGTCTAAGGTTAAAGCGCACATGATCGGTTTTAATTTGAAGGTATTTTTAGCCATTTCTGAAATCACATTTTTGGTATCTGCTGTAGCAGTCAGCCTATGGGGAAATGTAGATGCATAAATTTGACTGGCTCATGAGACTGTGTCATTTCACCTTTTTAGGATATTTTTATCTCAGTTGTCTTTATTGAGAATTCCTGTATTTTTTTTTTTTTTCAACAGGGAGGATATGCTTTTTAGTGTCTTTTTTTTTTTTTTTTTTTTTTTTGCCTTGAGTCAGGATGTACATTGCTTGTCCTGCCCTTCATTCCTCAGTTGGTGAAGTACCTGCCCCAATAGTTTTCACTCATCTTAATGAGCTTTCTACCTTGAGATTGCAGCAAGCCTGAGGCTGGGGTAAAAGGTGCAGACATGGACATATATAATCACAGACACACACAAATAGACACTGAATCATATGCCTTACTGTAATGGAAACCCCAACCCCACTGAACACCTTTGGGAGGGAATTAGAGATATGAATAATGTTAGGAGGTACCCCAGGTTCATTGCCTAAAGCACGTATGTTGGCTGATGAGGTTCAAATCAAAGCGACTCAGCTGCAGTCACCCAGCACTGACCTCCTATGATGAACTCTTGGCAGGAGAGGCATGGGAGGAGCACACAGCCTGTGAGAGCTGGGGGATTTTAGCTTGCAACAGTGCAAGTACATTTGTCATCTTACTGACTGGGCGCTACAGTGAGGGGTTTTGGTTCAACGACAGTCTCAGGCTCAGATGAAGAAGAAAATATCAAGATGACATTACATGGAAAACATTTATCAGTGATGGGACTGGTGTGGCAGAAAATTTAGAAAGGCATAAAAGATGGCTCGCTTCCACAAATACCTCATAGATAAATTAGTCAACAATAAGATAAGATCGTCTCTGTTGGTCTTGGCTGATAAAGTTAACTGCCATTCAAACATCAAGGGGCAAGGAGCAAAAATGCACCCAGGAATTAAGTTTGTCTCCTACAGCAATATATTTTAGACTGATGGCTCTTCATCCACAATGTTTCCTTTCAGAACCCGGCCTTCTAAATGCAGAGACCTTGACTAAAATGTGGTCTGTACTTTCTTTTAAGCAGAGCCTTACTAATTAGCAGACCTTGGAGACAAAGTGTGTGCACATCAAGGAAAGGAATGGAATGTGGAGTGTGTTCGCAGGACAATAGCGTTTTCAAAATCGCAACGTAACTCGCTGTTAAACTTGTGAAGGCATGCGCAATCTTTCATGAGGCTGACACTCTCTGGGCGACTCTGTAAGTTGTGTTTCATCATGTTCCTCTTCAGAGCCGCCATGTTCCTCTCCAGGTGTTGCCTCTGGCAAGAAATCTCCATCTGTGTTTATACCCACCATCTCCGCCTACAGCGAAGGGGGGAGTCGCTCTCATGAACAGATGTAGCCTATTCATTTATCGGTGGTGATGCTGCAGCATAGAGCAACCATACTAATGTCCAAGGCTTCACTATCAGATTCTAATAAAATTCAAAGCGATGAAAGTTTGTCTTGAACCTTGAGATGAGAGGAGAGTAGAGGAGAGGAGGGGAAATGAAAGACAAGTTGGGACACTAGTACTAATTTTAAAGAGGTGTTTAATGATGCACACAGGCCTTAATTTGTGCATTCAGGAGCTGCTCATTGTACATACACAAATGGTCATAAGCAGAGATTCGTACCCTCAGTATACACCTGCACACGCTTTGCATTTGCTGTTCTCGTGAGGTCAGTACAGTAACATCCATTTCCTTGTACCCTCATTACAGAACATCCTTAGCCTCTAGTGAGCATTGGTACTGTAATGGGCTACATTTTTAAATGTGCTTTGAGGACCCCCCTTTCTCTCCCTCTCTCTCTCTCTCTCTCTCTCTCTCTCTCTCTCTCTCACACACACACACACACACACACACACACACACAAATCCTCTGCATCTCTTTGAGTTTCTGTTTCATCTCAGATCTCCACCTCCTGCTGAGTGTTCTTCCTGTGGAAGCTGGCCAGTACTCGCTCTATCTAACCCCCACTCTCTCTCTTTCTCTCTCTCTCTCTCTCTCTCTCTCTCTCACACACACACACACACACACACACACACACACTGAGAGGACAGGCTGATCAAGCACTGATCAGGCACCTGATCCTCGATCTATAAGGACCAGTGTCTCATTTCCATTTAAATGAACCGGGCCCTAAGTTGGCAGGATGTTACAAGCTATCGCCAATGATGGGGCGGCACAAACTTTTCCAGTAAAATCGGTGCTGCAAAATGAGCTCTTTCAATCAATAATAGCTTGTTTTTTTTCTGTATCTGCTGATTTGACAGATGTTTTCCAAGAATTTATAAGTGCTTTTTTCAACGGCTGTTGTGGAAATGAAATATTTTGTGTATTTAAATGATTATTCTCAATGTCATACCTTTACAAAAACGCAATGACTGCAATGATTGTATTTCAAAAAGGCCCTCTAAATGCTGTTATATATGGGGGGAAAAACTTTGAATTAATGTTTCAGCAATGATGCTTGGAGCTCAGAGGGGAATTGGACAATGGAACAACGAAAATGAAATCGCATAAATTCCCCATCTACATTATCTCAAAATAACTTTGTGTTATTGCTGTCTTTTCTCCCATTCATTCATATTTTTTTTTTTAATTTACATTGTAGCAGTATAACTTGTGCTTTATCCAGCACCACTTGTAAGTACAAATGGAAAAAGTGGAATAAGTCAGCTTTAACTAATCTCCCTAAGTGTTGTCTGGTAATGAAGATGAAGAAGGCAAAACAATACAATGCTAATAACTAGAAAAAAACAATAAATGCATAGTCCGTGAAAGTGAAAGCATTGTTAAATGCAGGAAGAGGAGAAGCTGTGGGGGTAAATGTAGTCTGGGGAGATTCTCAGCACTCAGAGAGAAGCAAAGACACCCTTAAACAGACATTTTTGCCAATCAGTATCAAGCTTCCCTGCAAAAAGGGAGGTGAAGTCCACTATGCGCAGCTATGTGTGTGACTTTTTATAAGTTAAGCCTATCATTGGGGCGTTCAATCAAGATACTATGAAGACTATGAATTAGTCTTTTCCAAAGCAAGAAGCAACAGAGTTAGATGATAATCTATGATGTCATCAGATATTTTCTATTTCAGAGCTCAATGCATATGTTAAAAAAAAAAAAAAAAATGACGTCCTGTGAGTTCGGCAGTTTACAGCCTTCGTTCATTTATTTCTCCTTTCGGAAAACCTTCTTAATGTTTACCAAAGCTGCCTGTGCTGTTTCTAGCCATGAAATGCATCACAAAAGTTTTAAATTGGGGCTTATTGCCCCTGAAAGGCTTTTTCAAACCTCTTGGATGCGTGTCTTCATCTCCTTGATGTAATTCTCTTGGGAGAGAAACTCTTTCTTCAGTCTCTTGTTGTCGTCCAGGAGAAACCCTGAAAGTCTGCAGCTCTTTGTTCTTCCGCATGAACTCATTTACAACTCTTCTGTATTCAGG